>NC_132857.1:46106915-46706915 GCF_048164855.1 Canis lupus baileyi | reverse complement strand
GGGGAGAGGGAAAAATATTTATTTTCCCCTAAATTGAACGACCAAGGACTTGATGGGGCAATGAATACTTTAGTGGACTTGAGGTCTGGTACAGAACGTTGACTATCTAATGACCCAACATGCACTGAAATACTTCCCAAGGCTTTAGCATCAGGTCCTGGAGAATTTGGACAATACTGTGGGGAAAGGGACAGTATAACTTTTCACTGGAATTATGTGTTGTCCACCCTAGGGAGATAATCAAAAGGGAAATTCACTAAATATAAGAAACGAAGAAAGTTGTACTTTTCCCGTGTTGTAAGTGTGGGTTGAGATTTATAGCCAACATTGTAGAGTAAAATCATTAGCATCTAATTAGATCCTGCCTTACAGATAGTAAGGGCTCTGAGATCTCACATTTATCGAAGGCCACTTATGTACCTACAATGAACATAAGTCACTCTCTAAAAGTAATCTGGGAGGATTTCACAAGAGAGAATAAACCAGAGCTGGCCATTGGAGGACAGGTGACATTGAGGGAGGCTGGATATGAGGAAAGGAAATTTACTCAACAGAAAAGAAAGGGCAAAGAAAACATGGAAAACATGTATGGAAAACATTTGACTAGGAAGAGTAAAATCATATGAACTTGAACAATAATTCATTCTGCATGACCATATGTGATGGTCAGTGAAAAGCTCAGTCTATGTTAAGATTCTCTTAAATATGATCAGTTTCAACCTTTATAAGCAGTCTTAAAGATGAGCTTTCTGAAACTAATTGGCACACCGGATCATTCTTCTCAGTCTCCCAAATGTTTGTGTGGCTAAAGGTACAGATAATAAACTGCAGAGCAAAACAGTGTAATAGGCAAGGAGGGGGACTTTTAAGAAGGGTCTTTCATCACCAGCACTATAACAGAATGGCATTTACATGAAATTGATTTTCAGTGGTAAAATTATGCTTGTGATGCTCCATTGTAAATATTGACAGCATTAAAAGGAATGTCTAAAAGACGGGCACTAAAATGTCACCAGAAAAAGGCTGACTAGTATTTATGCTAAATTCCTCAAATTGCATCCCCTTTTTACATAAGTAGTGATGCCTCAAGAAACAAAGCAGATAATTCTCTAGAGCTATGAAGTGAAAGGAAATGAATGTGCCTACATTCACGTAGGAAGACACCCACTGCCTCTCATCATAATGACACGAAGTTTTTTTCTCCCCATCTTGGAGGATTTTCAGATAAGAAAGCTTACATCTTTCCCATATTGAGCTCAGAGGATAAATAGACAAAATAAATCACCACAAAAATAAAGGACCCTTACAAACATTAAAGGATTTCTAGTATTGTGTAGAGAATCAGTTATTGATGAGACTTTGCATTTGAACTTAGAATCATTTTTATCTATTTAATGAGGAATTAGATGAGCATCTTGCTAATGATGGGAGGGGCAAAAATCAGACTCTGCTGTTGTTCTATTAGTCATAATAAAACAAAGGCTAAAAGGCACAATCTGAGGATTTCACTCAGCTGAATTTCTAGAAGCTTTTAGTTTGTCCTCTAACATCTTCTCCCTTGACATCCTGCATAACAGGCTATCGGTAGCCTGTGTACTGTCTAATTCAAGAAAATAGGCTTCAGTCTTGTGATATCCAATAAAATTTTTAGAATTATATGCAATTATTCTGAAAGAAGAAACTGAAGAACTATCCTGGAATTCATTTTAAGGATGTTATTCCTCACATAGTACATTTATTAAGTAATTTAGAGCAAAATATTTTATTGGCTTGCTAATTATATTACAGAACACTATATTATATTTTTGAGCTTATGCTAAAATATCCTTGGAATGAATCATAATTCTAGGATTAATAGACTTACAGGTTTTGAAAAAAGAAAGGTTCTCTTTGAAATATTGCAATTAGTGCTTTGCATTGCTACTGAATAGCGGAATGTAATTTAGAGTGCTTTGTACAGAATCTTATTATAAATTTGAATTTTTGACAATGACATTTTACATCAAAAGACAAATTTGTTGAGAAACACCAAATACAGAAATCCTAAGACTGCTACAGAAAGTTAAATACCTTCTGCTATGATCAATAACAAGCAGAGGCATAAAGGTACAGTTACTATCTCATAAGGTCTACGGATTTCACAAAGAATCACAATCAGCCATTTATTTGGGGTCAGCTACGAAGTAAAGCTACTTGTTTAAGTTGAGTATTTGTGCCAAAGTGATGGTAGAGCTTATTAAAATAGAATAATTGGCAGAAAATAGGCCTGCTCTTCAAATGCCCTCAGAAAACTTTGAGCTATGAGAAAGTTCAGTGTTCATTTCCTGCGTATCTATTAGACTGTGGCTTTCTAACATGAAGATAGTAGATGAAATCAATGAAGAGCCAATGAAGTAAGCTCCTGGCCTCAGGGAGAAAGTTGGCATGACTTGGCTAAGGTCACCTGGGGCAAAACTGAATTCTGAGTATAGGTTTCCTAACTCCAAAATGAGATCTACACACTTCGATCCTCCTGCTTTTCTCAGAAAGGAAATAGTGGATATTGTAGTGGATTTATTTATTTGTTTAGTTATGTATGTGTTTGCATAAATGCCATGATTGCAGGCTGAGGGTAAATAAACTGACTTACTGGGAAAGAAACAGAGGTTGGGCAGGCTCTGGGCTGCAGACTGAATTGGAGCCTAAAGCCCCAGGTTTAAAATCTGATTAAAGGGTTGTTTTAATGATCAATGAAAATAACGCCTATGTGAAACAGCAAAAGGTACACAAGAAAGGGAATAGAGATATACAGGCTTTAGTTGCAAAAACAGTTAAGTCTGAATGATTAGCTGTCTGGGGGCAAATAACTTAACCCCTAGATCCTGAGCCTGTAAAATAAAGAAATTGCACTAAAATCACCTTATATTACATAAAATCTTTTACATTTGTCCTATTTAGGAAAAACAAAAGATAATTTCAACTTTTCTTCATTTTTTCATCAGTTAAAAACTTCAGGTGTTTTGATTCATCCTTAGTCTAATCGAGGTACTGTGCCTCATAAATACTTAGTTTGCAAAATACTCTGTTCAATGAATACAGTTATTTCTGAACAAGTTAATAAGTGAAAGATTTCATAACATGGGGGATTAATTTTGTAGTTAACAATGAAATCAACGGTAATCACATTGATTTCTTGGGGCACCTGGGTAGCTCAGTCAGTTAAGTATCTGCCTTTGGCTCAGGTCACAATCTGGGGTCCTGGGATTGAGCCCCACAACAGACTCCTTTCTTCTCCCTCTCCCTCTCCCTGCTGCTCCCCCTTCTTGTGCTTTCTTTTTCTCTCTTTCTCTATCAAATAAATAAAAACTAAAAAAAAAATTGATTTCTTATGCTCACCACTGTTTTTTATGACTGTATCTTAGAGGTCTGTCTGAATGTAAATACGGTATCTCTATTCTTCTCAAACTCCATCAAATCCAGAATTTCCTCTTGCCATCTATTTTGAACACTATTGTGTTCCAGGGCTGCAATCTGTTTGTACCATCGATAAAAGTCAGTCCATCCCAAACTTTGTTAGCTTCTAAATGGCAGGGAATGCATCTGTCTAGATATCCCTTAAGCAATTAGCCATAAATTATATGGTTTGAGAAGTTAAGTAATTGGTATGTTTGCTGAAAAGCCATCCGATATAATCCCGAAAATTACCAAACTAAAAGGCCAAAAGTTTGATGTCCAAATATCCTGGTCATTTTGGTTACTAAGTTATACTGTCTAAAAGCATTTCTAATCCATTACTAAGAGATTATCCTAAAGGTAGTTAAATTGACAGGATTACCCCCAATGTGTGGTGAAAACAGAATTGTCCCATTGATCATGGTCAGCATGTCTCTACCTTAACTCATTAAACGGGTCCTGCTTAAACCTGACAAGAGTTCAGAGGAGAGAAAAATTTCACTATCAGGCTAGAAAAACTAATTCAGAGTCCATCATTGTGTTTGAGTTATTCGTAGGATCCTAGGGAAGCCAGGCCACCTTGGCAGCACCAGAAGACCAGACATGGAAACTCTGAGGGGAGAGTAAAGGAATCCTGAAGGCAGTCTTTTCCCATTTTACATTTTTACAAGGATCAGCTCAACTCCTTGTTTGAATACAATTGTTACCATTGGATGAGAACTCTAAAGTAATATTGTAAGGAAGAGAGACAAGTTGTGCATACAATTAGTTGAGGATTAAATTGGGAAGTAAAAACCTCAAATCACTTATTATCTACCTTAATTTGATCTAGCTACCTTTTTTTTTTAGAAATAGATTTTAAGTCAATTCTAAATGAGGGTTTGGATTCTAAATCCAGGTTTGAATCATGTCATAGATCACTGGGCACAGACTCAGAAATCCCTTACAGTCTAAAAATTGAGATCTTGAGAGAAAACTTGAGTTTGTTTTTCCTGTAAGATATTCTTAATATGCTTCAACAGTCGAAGCTATATTTTAGTGTATGTATGAAAGGTATATGAAGGAAATTTTAGCACTGGAGCTGGGTCAGCAGGCTGAAGGTTCGGTTGAAGCCCAACCATTCAGCATTTATGCTACTTAGCAAGTTGCAAATACCTATAAAGGTAATGAGTTTAAGTAGCTTCATCGAACGTAATGGTTCTCTAAACCAATGTCTAACAAAAACTCATTTGGAAGAGAGAGAGGAATCTCTGCCTGACTGGGGACAAAACAATAAGATAGTTTCATCCACAGCTGAGCTAGGAAACAAAGCGATGAATGTGAAGTGAAGCGCCACCAGAAGGGGGAATATACAACCAGCCGCTCTATGTGATAGGATCTGCCTGTGGCCTAAGGTGCCAAGAAAGGTTGTGTTTGGAATGGGTTGGGGCAGGGAATTAATCAATGGAGACCAGGAAGATGAGAGCAGAAAGAGAGAAAAGAAGAGGGGAAATGTCAGGCTGGACAACAAGCAGGAGAGAAAAGCTGGAAGCCAGTACCTGGGGAGGCAGGCGAGGGGCGGTGGCCTCCTCAATTAGCATCACACTCCCACAACTTAGTCAGCTATTTTGATGTCCCAAAATTTCCTCTAAGATCCCTTTACAACCTGCTACCATGCAAATCATTTTTCCTATTTGTCCTCTCTTCCCTTTCTTATTCTAGGGGCCTAATGAAATGAAAATATGGAGGAGAGGAAGAAAAGAGATTTTTTTATAATAAGATTATTTTGGGAATACAGACAAACAGCCACATACCCCCTCAGGGTTGATCCAGCATTTTGCCTTGCCAGCCTCTTTAAACCATTTTAGAACAAATACAGCTCAAGAGTTCCATGAACCACCTAGAATATATAAAGAAAATAGGATAAGAGGCAGAGTACTCTAAAGACCTCTGTAACCCCAGTCATCATGGGTTTTTTTCAAAGCTTATGCTACTCTTTACTTAATTACATTTGCTCCTAAGAAGCATTGAGTGTTAAGAAGTTGGAAATGAAATTGGCTAATCTATATACCTTCTATTGTACCAGAAGAAACTGAGCCCCAAAGCATTGAATGAATTGTCCTAGAACACACAGAAGTCTGGTGATGATAACAGGGTAATGCTCAATTTTGCCAAGATTGCCACAACATCAAGTACGGTATCTGTGCACACTTCTATGAATATCTATAGGTCGGTACACTACTCATCCTTTTCTTACACAACAAAAAACCTTTAGAAAAACACCTATTATATTTCTTTTCCCTGATCCATGCTTCCTTGGTCCCCTGAGACTAATTCAGAGCAAATAAAAAACCTTACAAACAAGTCTTAGAAATGTGACTTCTTTAACACAATGTGTATTAAAATACAATTACCATTAATCTTAAATTGACAACATAATGAAGAATTCACTTTTATGATTCTTTCTGTCTTAATCAGTCAGCTGAATCTTCAGGAGGTTTCTCAAGTGAAAATAAATGGCCGGTTAAGAGTTGAAAAATGTGTTTGAAATTTTGAATATAGTCGTCGATCTCTTGTTTCAAAAAATTTTCAATATTCAGTGAAAATGTATTCCAATGTACTCTCCAATGAGAACCTGAAAGAATAAACTCAAGTTAAAAGGATAACGCCGGGAGGTGCTTGGGTGGCTCAGTCGGTTGAGTGTTAGACTCTTGGTTTCAGGTCAGTCACAATCTCGGGGTACTCAGATGGAGCCCCAAGTCAGTCTCTGTGCTCAGTGGGGAGTCTGATATTCTCTCCCTCTCTCTGCCCCTCCCCTCTCTGCAAGAGTGCTTGCACTCTTTCTCACTCTCTCAAATAAATAAATAAATCATAAAAAAAGGATAATATCAGTATGCCACAGTAATATGAAGAAGAAAGTGTGACAAAAAGTAGCCGTTAATCCTTTGGCTAATAAAAAATATATAACTTCTCTTATAAAGGTTTAGTTCTGTCATTACAAAAAAAAAATCCTAGCAAGTAAAAAAACAAAATAAAACAAAATAGCCAACATAGTGTAATTCTTTTAAAATTTTCACTGATGAAATGTACACTCTGTAAAAGGGTAAGTAAAATGGAAAACATAGGAACCTACTGCCATCTTGTGGATTGTTTGCTATTATATTCCGAAGTGCCTTCTCCCCTTTATTTCCTGGAATGTCATTTTCCGTTGCTATTAGTTAGAAAATGACTCAATAGTTCCCCAGCAACTAACCAGAACTAATATCATTTACAAAACAAGACATGAGAAAACTCATGCATTTTGCATGATGGAGATTTTGATTTTATAGTTGAAGAGTTCATTCCTCAGCACCCCCTGGTTTTTAGTCAGTTACTTATCTGCTTTCCCTGGTAAGGGGATTTCGCGCTTAATTTAATATTTTGTCTTGTCAAGGATTCAGCATGGAAGACAAAAAAAAAAAGATGTTAGCAGAGATAACTGGCAAAGAAAAAATAAGGAGCACATCCCACTCTGGGAAGTCAGTGCAGTCCCAGCATCTAGAGCAACTGTTGCAGAGTCGGTCCCTCCGCACTACCCAAAGCTCTGGGCTTGGGATTGGCATCACCTGGGAGCTGCTAGAAATACAGAAACTCGGGTCCTATTCCAGACCTGCTGAATCAGAATTTGCATTTTTATGAGATTCCCCAATTGATTCACACACACAGTAAAATTTCAGAGGCACTAGAATAGGCTACCGTATTTCACTCCACTTACTTAGAGCAGAATATGCAAGCACGCAAACAGTACACACAATGTCGCTCGGAGTTACGAGAAAAGCCAGGCATCAAAACACCTGGATTCAAGTCCATGTAACTTAATTGTGTGCATCTGACTTCAAGGCCCAGTAATTTCATTTTTGTGGACCTGAGACGTTGTCATCTGTAACGTGGATGAAAGTGTTTACGAGATGATTCTAATGTCCCTTCTCATTCTCAAATTGTTAGATTTATTATTTATGCATCAGTTGTTCATTGGGTTAAACATCTAAACATCCATGCATGAGCAAATTGATGGTCTCAATACTGACTTTGACTTAATGATTCAATTTTAACTTCATAGCTCGCAAACTCTGTTTTGTCCCAGTAGAAATGTTTCATCTGGTAAGCAAGATATTTTACAAATTTGAAATTATTTGCTAACATTTTTAATTTTTATTTATTTATTTATTTATTTATTTATTTATTTATTTATTTTGCTAACATTTTTTAAATTATGATTTTACAACGAACGTTTTGGATTTTCTTCTTCTCTTGAAAAATTAGAAAACCTGCCATGCTTAGCTCACAATTGTTGAAAACAATTACCTATGGTGGGATCCCAGTCTGCCCCAGTCCTACTTAGCTCTATTCTTTATATTGATGCCTGGTCTCTGTGGGCATTGGAGTCAGTAGCCTCTGGCTTTTGGTGGTATTCTCAATCAAGTCCTTTAACATGTCCAAAGCTATAATGGGCTAAATGAAAACTTACCTTCCCTCACAAACTCTAATCTTCAAAGCTGAACGGTGTAATTCTTTGTAGTATTAATCCTCTTATTCAAAGGTAACCACTAGGGGAGCCAGATGTGGCTCAGTCAGTAGAGTGTGGGACTCTTGATCTCAGTTCAGGTCATGACCCTGGAATCATGGGATGGAGCACCCAGGCAGGCTCTGTGCTCAGTGCAGAGTTTGTATGTCCCTCTCTCTCTGCTCCTCCCCACATGGTCGCACTCCATCCCCCCTTCATATAAATAAATAAACAAAATTTCTTTTAAAAAAGAAATGTGCACTGTTGTGTACTGTTTACACAAGTTGAAGCCACATGACTGCCTTTTCCAGAGTGGGGAAAAATACCTTTGATCATAGGGGTTTTCATAACAGCAAATATTTACTGAACAATATATAGGTAGAACAATTTTACACAAAACAGAATAATATCTGCCCTCACTGAACTTAAGGTCTTACACAGTAGAGGTAAAATTGAATGAGTAATTCCAATAACATATGATGGTGGTTCTGATGGAGGATGTGAGTTGGCCTAGAAGTTCATTGTTTATAACAGCCTTTAAGCTGAGACCTAACAGGTATTAGTAGCTAATGACAGAGATGGGAAGAGAAAGGTTCCAGAGAAGGAACAGGGAAGAGCAAAGTCCAACAGGGAATGGAAGCAAGGCCAGAAACTAACTGAAACATAAACAATACTGCAGGAATGAAAAGAAAGAAGCAGAAACCTGATGTGAAATAAGCCTGAAAAGACAGGATAGTTTCTAGATGTTGGATGTTCTAGAAACTGTGAGAGGCCACTGATGGGGCTTAAGCCAATAGTCATCTTTGAACTTTTAAAGTCTCACTCTGACTTAAGTGTACACCTGTGAGGTTGCATATTCACAGAACTTATGGGCATCAAATAAATAATTGTACCACCATCAGCTTCACAACATACTTGGCCAAACTGATTAAAAATATGAATTCCTCATGCCCTAGAAGCACCGTGGCATAGTTATAAGACACATGCTTCACATTTTACAACGTTTTTTTTTATCCTGTTATGAACCTCTGAGATAGTATGTACACCTTCCTTTGGGGGTAATGCTAAAAATCTAAGTTTGTGCCCTGTTAATGGTGAGGCAGACAGATCCCGATGGCCTCCCCGCCCCACTAATACAGAGCTGGAGTTACAGCCAGTGACATTTATTCATGGGTGCACACGACACGGAACGCATTATGCCTTGACCTCCTGGCTGAGAGCCAGTCTTGTCTGCATGATCCTGCTGTTTCCAAGCAGTCCACAGCTGGGTGACTCATTTAGGATGGCACTTCGGTGTTTTTAAAGCATTCCTTCTGTTCAACCTACTTATTTTATCCCGCTTAATGCAAGAGCTAAGCACCGCTTGGGGCCCCTGCTGTTGGACATGACTGCACATTTCAGTCTGAGCAGAGTTAGATTGTGATTACAAATAACAGAGAATGCTGAAGTCTCCAAAATTGATTTGGATTTACTTATTTTTTAAGAGGGGCGCAAATTTTGCCCACCCTCCCCCACCCCCCAAATTCTCTTTCATTACCTGATTTTATAGCCACTTTAAAGTGTAGAGTTGCTTTCCTTTTCTCATCCCATTATTACTATGTTCTAGCAGTTTTCATGCCAATTAGCCATCCTAAGAGCCTTACCCTAGTCATATTGTGAAAGGGATGTTTCTTCAACTACAAAAATATTTTTCTCTGTTGAGCTCTAGATATCTGAACCAGAAAAATCACCGTAAGTGATGAAAGCATGGTGTGCAAATCGACTCTCTGTGTGCCTGTAGAGAGATTCACATCCAGGTAAATAACTCTTCGGGCCCCCTGGTCAGGACTTATCAGCAGAGTCCCTTCCAGGCAGGTAGAAGTTGAGATGGAAGCAAGAGCAGCTGTGTGCAGTGTAGCTTCAAAAGGCAGGCAGATAACTAGACATATCTGCCTCCAGGCAGGTCCTCGACAAGAGAAAGCCTATCAGACAGGCAACAGTTCTTGCCTGCCCAGAAAATAAACTGGAAGCCACAGGGGCCGGGGTTCTGAGTCAGGAAGCTCCCTCAGCATGTGCTGGAAGGCAGGTCAGTGTGAGGCAGGCAGGGCCACTGGGCATGGAACTACAGAAGCCCACCCTTAGGCTCCTTTCAACATGCTTTCTTGCAATGGAACAGTGTCTCTGGAAGAAAAGGAATTTCTTTTAATGAAGTACTGACTTAGACTGCGAGACGACGCTGAGCTGTCTTCCTCTCAAAAGATAAAGCGGAGAATATAAGTGCTCGTGTGTGTTTGTTGTGTGGGGTATAAATGCGGCTGATACATCTGTGCGGGTACTTACGAGTGTTCTGTTCACACACAGTTGCAGCATCAACGTGCAACCCAGTTAATGATTCTTATTATCTTATCTTGAGTGCATAGCCTATGATTTCAGGAAAATTTATTTTTGAGGCGAACACAGAAATCAAATATGAGAAAGGAAACACAGCTGGCAGATGATGTAAAATAGCCACAGCAATAACAACGGTTTAAATATCTTGCATTTCTGCAGGTGTAATGGATGGGAGATAACCAGGCCTTAGAAGAAATCCTGAGTCTGTCTTGCACGCCCCACCTAGGACGGCCCATCGGTTAGTTCTCTCTGTGAAGTCAAGTTAGAAATTTGGGAGTCTCAAAAAAACAGACCATGAAAGAGCTGAGCAGCTAATTGTGATCGACTTAATATCCAGTGAGATGGGCACAATGACGTCTAAGTCAATGGCTTGATATCATGTTGCTCTAAATCTTCTGTCTTTAAAACAAATTAGAGCATGTGAATCTGGTTACGTTACACGGTGTATTTTATAGGAGTTTTTGGCTACCCAGCCATGCCTGAGGCTAATAGAATCCCAGCCCCTAAATGCTAGCAATATCCCAGATCTGGATCTATCTCCACTTCCAACGGAAGCTACAACCATTTCTAAGAGCTTGTCTGTGACTATCAGTTCAAAAGGTGACTGCTTCTAGTAGAGAAAGAGGAGGAGAAAGGTCAGAGAAATAAGAACAATGAGATCTTAGGCCATAGGGAGAGTTAGGAAAGACATGTGAGTAGGAAGTTTAAACACCCAAAAGGCAGTCAAGAATGGAAAGCAAGAAGTATGAAGAGGTCAACACAGATGGGAATTTGTTTTCCTAGCCTGTGTTAATAGCAACGTCTCCAAATGTATAAACCTAATAAAGCATCGTATGACCAAGCAATGATAGAAAGAAGCCAGATCATTGGGTGTCTAAGTATGGAATTGTAGGAGAACATTAAAAAATGTATACAGTCCAAAGTCTGGAGTATAGAGACAATAACATGGAAAAAATATACACACTACATAGTTCCTATCACGTTCCAAGCCATCATTAATCCATCCAACCATCCAAGAAATGTTCACTGAGCATTGCCTCCGTATTAGACTCCATGCTCAGCCCGGGGGAATACAAAAACAAAACAGAATCTATTGTTTTAAGGTACATGCATTCTAGTATAGAAGACAGAGAAAAGACATATAGACAAATGTGTGGCATGAGAGCAGATCGTGATGCCTTTTGAGGTGAAATGCATAGAGCTAAGGATGAGGCAGAAAGTGAAGAGAGGACTGTGGTAAATAGGAGCTCTTCTACACGGGGCTTCGAGAAGTCCTTCCTGAACAACACAGTGGAGCCGGACCAGTGAATATCTGGAGAAAGGTGGTCACATGAAACAAGAACCATGAGGGTCCAGCTCAAGGAGAGTGACAAGCCTAGGGTACTCAAGGAACAGGAATAAGCCACTGAGCAAAGGGAGAAAGCCGTAGGAGCTGCAAGGAACAGATGGGCAGGGCAACCCAGGAGGGGCTTTGGAGGCTGTGGTAGGAATTTCGGATTTTTCTCTAAGTGTGTAATTAGAGAGCATTGGGGGTATGGACCAGAGGAGTGGGGAGTGGCATGATCTGGTCTTAGCTTTTCTTTTTTTTTTTTTTTAAGATTTTTTTTTATTATTATTTATTTATTTATTTGAGAGAGAGAGAAAGAGAAAGACCACAGCTGGGGGCAGGGGCAACAAAGAGAGAGGGAGAAGCTGACTCCCTGCTGAGCAGGGAGCCCATGTAGGCCTTGATACCCAGGACCCTGGGATCATGACCTGAGCAGAAGGCAGACACTTAACCGACTGAGCCACACGGGTGTCCCAGCTAGTCTTTGCTTTTAAAAGATTTTTCCATCTCTTATATGGAAGACAAACTACATCCCAGAAAGAGTGGAAGCAGGAAGAGCCGCCGATAGGATGCTATTGCAGTAACCCTGGAAGAAGATGTTGGCGGGTCAGAATACAGTGATAGGGGAAGTGGTAGGATGTGGATTACGACTTTGGTCTCGGCACCTGAAAGCTAACAGAATCATTATACTTCAATGCACAGATAATCTCGACACAGGCCTCTATAGTCCATCAATTACTTTGTTGCTCTGCAGTAACATTGACCCTGCTGCTGTGTTCCCCAAACTTACCTGATGATGGGGACTGGTTAAGTATGCCAACCGGGCCTATTCCTGGAGTTTCTGATTCTGTAACCTTGATGGGGTCCAGAAATCTGTTTAACGAGTTCTCCAGGAGATTTTAACCATAGGCAAGTTGCCGAGTTCTGGCTTTTACAAGTGAATTTCATTATTCTCCGCATTGGTAACTCCACCTCCCAGTGAAAAATGTAGTCCTCATGACTGAGGGGAGGAGGATGTCACCAAAGACATGGCTTCCAATTCTGAATGTGGTTCAGAATCACACAAAAGCCGTGATAAAAATGCTTTCGGTCAATAGACCAGAGTGGGCATGTAATCTCATTTCTCCTTCACATGTCTTATATTTCTACTTGCTACTACACTGGTTCAGATTCTTATTATTTGTACTTATTTGCATTTTTAAAAAACTCTGTCAGGAATTCCAGTGCCAGCTCGATCTTCATCATTAGGTGTATTGAAAAATACTCTTTCCCTGCTTAGATACCTTCCTTGGGTCACATTTCCTATAACTCCCCAAATGTTGGTCAGATTTTCAGCAAAACCTGCTATGTATGACTGGGACTCTGCATGGCTTTGTAGTTTTGTCAGTCTTTATTCCCTTACAAATCCTCCTGTTCTGACCCTTTTGGCCAAACATAATAAGGACATCACGTTTTCTGTTGTTTGCTAATGTCATTCTTTCCTTCTTTCTAGAAAAGTGCCTATCAAAACTTCCCTCCCCCGCCCCCACGGCCAAGAGTGGGCCGCTATACCCCCATTAACTATCTCGGAGCATGTTAGCCAGCCAGAAATGCTTCTCCTTTACCTCAACTCCTGTGAAGTGACTCTTTGGGCCATTTCTATGGCTTATAAGGCTCCCTACTGCGGCTATGAGTTTATTTTTCAAAAGATTTTATTTGTTTATTCATGAGAACAGAGAGAGAGAGGCAGAGACATAGGCAGAGGGAGAAGCAGGCTTCATGCAGGAAGCCCAATATGGGACTCAATCCTAGGACCCCGGGATCATGCCTTGGGCCAAAGGCAGACAGACGCTCAACCGTTGAGCCACTCAGGTGCCCCATGGCTGTGAATTTAATTTATATTGCTGAGTAATGATAAGTATTCTTTTCCAGGAGAGTCTATCATATTTAATATATATTTATTTGTATCACCCAATTGCTTTGCATAAACAGACATTTAGGTTCTCCATGATGACATCAGAAACCAGAGGAGCTGCCTAAAGTGAAGACCTGGACCCTTACAGCAGCTTGCCATACAGGTAAGATGTATCTCTCCTCTGCAGCCTGCCATGGAAGGCACCAGAACCAGAGCCTACTTCCCTCTCTAGTCTCATTCTTCATCCTTGTCTCCTCCTAGTTGGTGATCCAGCAAATCAGAAGGCTTTCGTTTCCCCCAACACTACTGAAGAATCTCTTATTCATGCTTCAACTGGTACAGTCCTTCTCAGGAAAATCCCCTTTATTTTTCTCTATCCAGCTTGTTCCTTAGCACTCTAAAATAAGTACTCTCAGCTCAGCATCTGCCTTCTCCAAGAAGCCCCTCCTGCCACCAATGGCACCCCTGCCATCACTGAGTCAGAGGACCCCCCCCTTTCTCACATAATTTGAGAACTACGTATAGACATTCTCTTTATTAATCTCCTGAGAGTAAACTGTAAGCTTCTTAAAGTCAAGAAATGCGTTCTTCTTTTGCTTTTAATTTCCAGTATCTACACAAATAAGGCTCTTGATAAAGAAGTACGACACTATAAATATGCATTGTACAAAATAAAGAATGAACATATTGACAATGTGTCCTGAATTTGTTTATATCCTTCTTATTCCCTGGATGATTCTGAGGTGCACTCAGGGTGCAGCATGACCTTAGACCAAATGTCATTGGCACTAAGTAAAAATCACCTGAATTCCCTGGGCTAGACAATGCGGACCACCAGTTCTAATAAAAAGCAAAAATGTCTGAACTGTGCAGCTTAGTCAAAATTAGCGTTCAGGATTGAAGCAACTTCGTCAATAATCTAGAGGTATAAAACTTTCCAAAACAAAGTAGTCTGACTTAAATTGTCCCTATGTTCTCTATAGATCGATCTAACTCACTGAAAAATTAATCTCATTTTTACTTCTTCCAGCCTCAATAGGACACAGCTGCACTGATGTTCATCTCAATTGATGGAATGAAGAAGCCTCATCTTTATTCAGTGTGAAGCAGCTGCCAAGAGAAATGGCCTTAGAGAGAGGTAATAAGTTCATGAGGATCACCTGTGTCGTGCAAAACAATATTTGATTTTTTTGAAAGTTTAAGCCGATTGGAAAGAACATATGAATTAAGTATCTAGCTCGTGGGTGAAAAGTTTTGCTGCAGGGTGACAGAGTGCACCATCAAGGTGATACATTTCAGACATTGCCTTCCTGCGACACAAGGGTAGTATGGAGCAAATGGAACAGAGGAAATTATGACCCACTGGCCAGAATGGATTTGTAACACAGGAATGCTGCACAAATATGCTCTATTCTTATCTCAGAGAATAAGGCTTTGGGCAAATAAAACAAATGCCAAAGTACAGGTTCCTTCTGTTATGAACATACTCTAAAAAGCAAGGCGGTGATGGAAATTTGTGCTGTATTTGGCAAAGGAGTCTCTGCTCTTCCATACATGGTTCACCTTTCCTCTTTATTTTCAAATTATAAATTTCTCTCTTTCTTCCGATTCTATTTGATTCCAAAGCCTCTTGTTTGACTGCTAACAAAACCTTTGTGTTATGCTCCAGAGAAGGCTCTCTCTGCTCCTGTCTGTCAAACAGATGACATATGTTCAGTTTAACAGAATTGCTACCAAGGGAAGGCACATGCTCTCTAAGAATTACGGAGCCATTCTCTTAGACTCATCAAGGTGTGACCTTTTAATAGAAGAGAGTGTTTACTTTAAGTTGCTATTATACTGAAATCAGGAATGAAATATTGAGTTCATTCCACCTGGAAAAAAAAATGTGGAATGAAAATAAACACTGGCAAATCTCCCAACACATGCCATGGGCAGTTATAAGTAATTAACCTATATCAATTAGGTACATTTTCATAACAACCCTTTACAATCCCATTGTAGAGACGAGGAGGTGAAACAGAAATCACAAAGCTGTGATTTCATCCAGCTGATACGTGACACAGCCAGGATTTGAACCCAGGTAGTGTGGCATCGTAGTCTTGATTTAATCTCTTACATACATTATGTTAAACTTCTACAATAGATGTTGGTTGGGCAATGTAAGGATTTGTAGATCCTTGAAAAATTTCTACCCAAAGTGGCAATTTTTCTGATATAAAGAGTTGAAAGAAAATGGAATATGGTTGTCTTTCTGAGATAATTATAAAGTATCTATCTTCTCAACAAGTCATTATACTGTTTTTTTTTTCTTTCTTTATGTCATTTCTGTTGCATTGCAACAAGCAATAGCAAAAACTGCAATATTCTTTCAGCCCCACCTCTGGCTATGTGGTTGGCTTTCATCTCGGGTATATTTATCTTCATTCATAAACTCGAACCCTTCTTGCTCTTGTCCCCTGTTCTAAGCACAATTTAGGTAAAATCTCTACATAAATTTTGTGTTTTCTAGTTCAGAGTGGATTAAGTATCCACTTACTCAGATATGCAGATAAACAAAGCTTTTAGATTACTTTCATTATGATTCATATTATTATGAATACATTCATAGCATGCATTTGTATTATTTTCATTTAGATTATGTTATTGTTACTTTCAATAAGGCCTATATTCATCTACAAGGAGAATCCTGGGCAGGTTGGTCTCAGAGATCTGAGCACAATGCCAAAGGTATGAGACAAACAGGTAGGATAAGTTCCAATTAAAGGTGGTTCATGAATAAACTTGCAAAAAAACAAAAACTGTTATACCAAGACCAAAAATTACTCTCTAAATCTTGAGTAAATTTCCTATAAACCTCAACCTTGGTCACTAAACCAGAAAACATAAAAGAATAAGCTCAATGTTTTCCTCACTGGTGATAGAAAAGCAGCTCACAGTGTGTCTTTTATACCAGGTCATATAACACACATAGATACTCTAGGAGTGGCCTAAAATTTGGCAAATACAATTCAATTGACAGGAATCAGTAAGGCTGGACCCAAGAGAAAGAATAAAGTGGTACCAAAAAAGACTATGCCTTAGGGATACACATGGCATGTATGGAAGGACTGAGCTTCCTTCTCAGACTCATGCCTCCTAACAGGAGGAGAAAGCCACGCATTGGAAAGAAACCATTGATCATATTGCCATTTAATGTCAAGTTAATAAAAGGGACTTGTTTATGTAAGTCATGGTCTGAAAATCAGAGACTAAAAAATGGTACAAAGGTGATTATAAGAAGCCCGCTCCTCTAGGGGTGTCTGGGTGGCTCAGTTGGTTAACTGTTTGCCTTTGGCTAGGGTCATGATCCCAGAGTCCTGGGATCGAGCCTGGTGTCAGGCTACCCCCTCAGTGGGGGACCTTCTTCCTCTTCCTGTCACTCCCCCTGCTGTGCTCTCTTGCGCTCCCTGTCAAATAAATAAGTAAAAAAAAATTTTTTTAAAGAAGAGAAGAAGAAGAACACTCCTCTAGGCTGTGAAACAGCCCTGGGGGACATCCTGTAAGTCAGCACAGTGGAGCCTTTTGCACGTGGGCTAAAGAACTACATAAGGCACGTGGGTAGCTACAGAAGGTACACTACATAAAATACTACAAAAGTGCGCCACTCATGGCACATAGCTTTCCATCCTTTCTGTATCTTTACAAATTAGATGTACCACTAGATAACTTAATTGGAACTCTGCTTGAATTTATTTACAGTCTTCGTGAATTCACATCAGAGGGAATAATGGAAAAGTTAACAAATGGCATCAAAGGGCAGTCACTTTCTGCTACTGTCCCAGCTCTTGTCCCAATCACCCCAACCCCAGGCAAAGAAGATGCCTTTACTGTCAGATACAAGGCAGAGAAGTAACTAAACAGAAGATATCAACCCTTTAATTTTGCCACCTCCTCAGAAAATAATGATGGACAGATTCTGTGGCCCAAGAATGAGTAAGCTGTCACAGAAGTCACAATTAAATACTTTTAAGTTGAAGGCCAGTGTAGACATACAGGGATGAAGGAATTTCTTTGCCCAAGGTCTCCTCATGGCCTACTTCTCATATTCCCATGTTATTAAGCTTCCATGTAATCCCTCCCTTTAAAATAGTTCATTTTGTGCATTGACTTCGTGACCAATCTTGAACACCTTACTTTGCCTTTCCATAAGTAATGTTATTCGCTACTGCAGTAGCCCATTCCTTTCCTGAACTTCCCTCCAAGGAACCACAATTAAATCTTCTCCTGCATCAAACAAGAGATGCCTCTAGGTCATTCTGGTTATTCACCCTAAGACTTACATAGTCAAGAACAAGAAGCAAACCACCACGAAGAGTTGCTGTGTCTGTGCCGTCAGAAGGCAATCTAGTCCTTTCTCTCAAGGGTTGATAAGCCTTATTCAGGGAATACATCATATTGTTATATCATCCAGGGAATACAATAAATTCATAGCAACATTTTCCAAACCAAGACTCTCTGGCCCATCTCTCGCCAGGAGTATAATAACAATAGCACATAGTTCTTCTACAGATAACTACCCACTAAGCCTTTCCATGTAAACATCTTCCTCAGGAAAGTTCCTTCTTCACTAGACACTGCTGTAGGTGACTGTGCAGAGATAAATTCTGTCCCTCGAAAGAAACTTTAGGGACCATTACGCTGGAGTCAGATTAGCCTTAAAACTGTGATTTTTTTTTTAATTACATGGACATTCTACCTGCAGTTAGGATATGGAAGGTCTCATTTTTTTTTTTTTTTGTACTCCTATTATCTCATAGTTTCAAAGTTTCTAGGGGACTTCTAGTCTTATAATATCACAATCTACTTCAGTCTTTACTTTTCTTTGTATATAAGTATCTATATTTCAATCAAAAGTTACAAGATATGTAAAGAAGATTTGATCAAGAAAATGTGATCCTGACTAATAATCAAGAGAAAAGTCAGTCAATAAAAATAGACAGCTCAAATGCTGGAATTACAAAATAAGACATACAAATATCACTGATAAATTTGTATGGGAATCTACAGGATATTATAAATATAATGAGCAAAGAAAAGTGACATTTCAAGAAAGATTTAAAGACTATAAAAGAAAACTAAAATAGAAATCTTGCAACTGAGATGTAAATATTTGAAATAAAATATTGACTAGATGTATTTAAGGACATACTAGACACAACCGAGAAAAAAAATCAATACACTTGAAGACAGAACATTAGAAATCATTCAAACTAAACCACAGATAAAAAGATTTAAAATAATGATTAGAGTGTAACAATATTAAGCAGTCAAACATATATTATCATCCTAGAGAGAAAGAAGAGAAAAAATGACAGAGAAAAAACATTAGCCAAGATAATGGCTGAAAATTTTCCAAAACTGATCATAAACATTAATTCAGACATCCAGGACGGCTAGTAAATATTAAATATAATAAATACAAAGAAAACCACACCCGGGAATACCATACTCAAATGACATAAAACCAAAATAAAGGAAAAGAAATTATATGGGAGAAGAACCTAAGATAGCAGCAGAGGAAGATCCTGGACTCACTCCCTCCCATGGCCACACAAAATCTGCAGTTGTGTATGTATCATTTCCCTCTGAAAAAGATCTGAAGACTAGATGAACAAGTTCTCTGCTATAAAGAATAAAAGAACCATATTGAGAGGGGTAGGAGAGGCAGAGACACAATCTTAGCAAAAGACCTCACCCCCCAGCCCTATGATACACAATAGGGAGGGATCTCACCAGCCCAGTACTTCTCCCAGAGAAGCAAGGGATTAGTTCCCCACATCAGGCACCTCAGTTCTTGGGAGAGGACACGTGAGATGAGCTCCCAAAAATGCCTTGCTTACAAAACCAATGGGGCTGTTATCCAAGGGACCTAAAGTACTATAGGAAACTGAGATTCTCCCTTTAAAGAGCTCACATGCAGTCTCACTTGCCCCAGGATCCAGTGCAAAAGCACCAATTTGAAAACTGCCTAGACTGTATGTGAAGGAAATACATTTTCTGATCCAGAGGCATCTGCTAGAGAGACAGGGACAGTTGGGGTTCCCTCCAAAGACAGAGCCACTGGCAGATGCCATCTCCATACTCCCACCTACCCTGCTAGCACAATTGGGCACACAGGCTGCAGCGCACTCCTGCTGCCTCATTGGGACAAGCAGAGGCGAGGAGCCGTGGTACTGTCCCACTGCCTTGCTGAAGCTAGAAAGCATGGATATTGCAGTGATCCTCAGCTCCCTGGCGAGGACAGAGGAGTGCCAGTAGTCATGACATTCTCCTGCCCTCAACCTGGGGCCTGCAGGTGTGTGTAAACAGGGTACTCTTCTGTATCATTTCTGGAGACTGAGTGCACTCCTAATCAAGACATTTCAGAAAGACATAGTGTCTTTCTAAAGCCAGTGAGCGTGCCCCACCCTTACACTCTCCAGCTGCACTGCTAAAGCCAGTGGGTACACACAAACCACAGAGCGTGGCCACGGGGGCTTGTGTTCCCGAGCTGATTCCAGGACTTACTCTAAAGCCGCAATAATTAAGACAATTTGCCCATACCCATTTGGATATGGATAGAAAAACAGATCAGTGTGCTAGAATTGGCTCCACAATTAGAGCCACATACATATGGTTAATTGATTTCAACAAAACTTCCAAGATATTGAGGAAAAAAATGTATTTTCAACAAATAGTGTTAAAATAAGTAGATATTCATATGGAAAAAAAATAAGAGCCCCACCCCTACCTCATCCTATATACCAAAATTAATTTCAAATGGATCAAAGACCTAACGGTGGAGACTAAAAATATAACATATACAGAAGAAAATCATTACAAAATTATCTTTGTTAAGAAATTGCAAGGATTTCTTAGACAAAAACTAACCACATTGATAAAATAAACTTTATCAAAATGTAAAACTTTTGCTCTTCAAAAGACAAAACACAGATTGAGAGAAAACATTCTAATACATATGTATGGCAAAGAACTTGTATCCAATATATATATATATATATATATATATATATATATATATATATATATATATTTAAAGATTTTATTTATTTATTCCTGAGAGAGAGAGGCAGAGACTTAGGCAGAGGGAGAAGCAGGCTCCCTGTGGGAGATCCTGATGAGGGACTCGATCCCAGGACTCTGGGATCATGACCTGAGCCAAAGGCAGATGTTCAACCACTGAACCACCTAAGCATCCCCTAAAAATATTTTTTTAAAAACCTCCTAGAACTCAATAATGAAGAATGAATAACTCATTTAAAAAAATGAGCAAAAGATTTGAACAGATACTGCACAAAAAAAATATTCCAGGGGCCAACAAGCATATTAAAAGATGCTCAAAATCATTAGTCGTTGGAGATATGCAAATTCAAACAACCAGTGGAAAAAGGCTTCAGTCACACTAAAATAGCCAAAAATGGAAAGACTGACAACACCAAGCGCTAGAGCAGACATGGAATAATCTTCTGGGAAGCACAGGACATGATACAATCCCTTTGGAAAACAGGTAAAAGATAAACTGAGGCATATTAAACTTTTTAAGGGTTTATTTAAGCAAAAATCAACTGAAATTGGGCAGTGCCAAAGCAGAAGTGGTTAAGAGTGCTCTACCAAAGGAGCTCCTGGAGAAATTTTATAGAGAACAGGCAAAAGCAAAATAAGGCAATTACTGATTGGCTATAGTTCAAAGCCTTGTTGGCTATTTGTGATCGGTTGTCCTTAGTTTTCAATTTCGTAGCCTTGAGATATTTATAGGCTAAGGTTTTGGGTTGCCACTGCAGCAATGGAGCCACCTCAGTCTAATGTCCTCCTAATTAATTATTCTAATAATGACTAACCATTTTCTTAAAGAAACAAAAAGATGTTCACACAAAAAATTATATAGGTATATTTGTAGCAGCTTTATTCACAATAGCCCAACACCGGGAATACCCCATGTGACCATCAATTGGTGAATGGCAAAACAAAACTAATAACAAATAAAAAGGAATAACCTATTAATTCACAGAATAGCAAGGATGTATCCCAAAAGCATTACATAGAGTAAATAAAGATGGAAACAAGAGAACTATGTACTTATATGACTATACTATATGACTTAATTTTTATGAAGATGTAGAAGAAGCAACACTAAGCTATGAAAATAGTAATTCAATCACCTCAGAATAAAGGATAGAGAGTATGGGAATTGCCTATAAAGGAGAGTATTGGGGACATTTTGGGATGATGGAAATACTGTATCTCAAATAAGGTGCCTGTAACACGGGCATATTCATTTGTCAAAAGTCATCCAACTGTGTTTCTTACAATATGTGCATTTTATAGTGAGTAAATTATATTTTAATAAAGTGGTTGAAAATTAGAGAGAAAGAGAATAATAACTAGATATTTTGTTTGCACAAATAGACCCCAGGTTGATTTCCAGATGTGCATCTCTAAACTCTTCAGTCCTTTTGTCTGGGGTCCTTGTTATTCTCCAATACTCTGGAAAGGCAATTTCCCATTCAAAGAGTGAACTGGGGAAAACTACTCTAATTGATTTGATCAACAAACCCAAACCCACCTCTATTTAAAGAGAAACCAATTTGAACATTCTATAACTGCATGCAGATCCTGCCTTGCTTGAAGGGGTCTGCCTAGCAATGCCATAACACATAACTCTGTTTCAAATGAGATTGTGGTTACTGAGGCAGAGCAGAAACATTTGCTATGCTTATTTGCATTAACCAATAGTCAGACTGGCCTTGGGGCTCAAAGCTATTTGTGGAAGGCTCTGTGGTCTACTGAGCTGATGAAATGTAGAGGTACGGGCAAAGGGAAGGTGTAAAAAAACAAAGTCGGCATATGTAAGGCAGGATTTTCCTCTCTAGCTTTTTTCCTTTTTGTTCTTTCTTTTTCATTATTTTCACAATGCTACTGAAGAAGTTATATGTACACATGATGAAAATCAGAAAAATAAATCAATAGTGCAGAAGACTACACAGAGAAAAGTAACTACCCCTCCTACATACACCACTTGCCCCTAGGCCTTCTCTATCTAGAGGCAAAACCTATTACTATTTTCACATATAAAGTTTCAGAAATAGTCGATGTATCTATATTTGCTTAAAAATGTAGCAAACATCATGAAAAGCATGAATTCCTGGGGCCAGGCTGCCTGAATGAGCATCCTAGGCCTATTGTTTCCTACTTGGCGATCTCACTCAAGGCGTGGTCTCATTTCCTTCATTTGTAAAACGTGCCAAATAATCACACCAACTTTATGGGGTGTGATTAGTGTTCAGCAAGGCAATCAACAGTGGGTGGTCCCCCAGGATAATGCATATCCCATGTCTTGCTTTTGCCACTTAATGAAGTGCTATGGATGCTTACAGGTCAAGCCATGTAGAGCGTCTCAGCGCTTCTGACCTGCTTCTCTTCTTTCCATTTCACTATTCCTTGTCACATCTTTTTTCTCTCCTCCAGGTTGACCACCAGTAGTTTGAGTTGATCTGTCAGCCTTTTTGTTTCATATTGTCAGTAGGTTAACTTTTCCTATCATAAAGCTTTTGATTTTCTTCTGCTGATACTTGTCCTGGCTTCTCTCACTAATATCTGAAACATTCAAAGTATTTTCTTGCCCTTGCCAGAGAGTTACTACTGAGAGAATTTGCAAACCAGGTTCAGACGGTGTGTCAGGATCCAGTTTTTTCTCAAGCTACTTTTCACTTCTTTCAAATATGATATGTACGTGCTCTTAATGCACATAGTCTGAGAGGCTAAATCAGCAGCCTTCTCCTCTATAATATTTGTACTTTTTTACCTAGACATTCCTTAAGTGCGGTATTCTAGTCCTTGGAACATTTCTGCTAATAATAAGTAACAGATGCTTATAATATGGCTAGTTTCAAACCAACCATTTGGAAACAGATATAGCCAGAAGCACTATGCTTACTGTTGGACAGATAAACCAGGGTTCTCTGGGGACCAAGGCTGAGGCTGGAGATTCTTGAACTACAGCTCTTCATTTAAGGAAAATAGGTCACCATTTTTATGCATTTATTATTATTCTTTAGGCTGGAAGAAGATGCCATTATGGAGAAAAGGCATGGTCTTCATTAACATAGGACCAAAAAGGGCAGGCTCAATGTTAATAACCCTTACCCTTCACAATAAAAGATGAAGTTAGAATCCTAGTGGTGCTTCCATATTAACTTCTTACCCAGGAAATTGGAAAATAAAGGCTAAGCACTATAACCTAAGCTTTACAATGTTGCCTTAAGACTGCTTTCTTGTAGGTAAAATAAAGAGAATAATGGTATCTACCCTCATAGGGCTTCTGTGAAAAGTAAAAGTTAGAGCACCCAAGCACACAGAAAAAAAAAATCACTAAGTACTAGCTATGATCATAAATGTTTGCCAACAGAATCTTCCAGTGATGAGGATTTATCTATTGATCACCTAGGAAAGGAATGAAATGGAGACCTCGGTGTCTAAGTAAAGCTTGGGATGAGGGGCCCCGAAAAGGCGGACTCAATATGAAACAAGCAGGCTGAGCAATAAGTCAGCTGTGATGAAATCAAGACCAGGGAGCAGGTGGGAGCCTCAGGAGAGTCTCCATATTTAGAGGTAGAGCAACCTGGACAGAGTTTCTGGATTACTATCCAATGAAGTAGGTTGAATGTGGGTTGCACACCTTGAGATTAAGTGAATCCCTCAAATTTATGTGGGCAAATCAGTGGCTAAACAGGCTGAGGATTCAGCCCTCCTTTCTTAAGACAAGACCCATTTATCAAACCCAGCAAGGTTCAAGGAGTGTAGTACAGTGGAGGCGATGCTCTTTATTTGGGAGAATGTCAAGGATCAATCTCTCCCTTCATAATGGAGTGAAGGGGAAATGCATTGAGTTGATCTTCTTTCAGGGCTGTGGCCTGCATCTCCTTGCTTGGCAGCCAACCAGCCTCACAGGGCCTGGGTAGGAAAGGGGTAATAAGCCCTCCCCCTCCCCCGTATGTGGAATCATATATTGGAAAGGGGACAGTGGCAGATGACTTTATACCTTTCTCATACACCCGCCCAAAACTTTGCTTATAATTTTTGCAGCCGATCCATTTTTTTGTTCTGTTTTGGTTTTTGTTTTTTGTTTTTTCTTTTTTTTTTTTTTCCAACTGATCCATTTTTTCCTTAACTCTTAGTATGCATCTTTTTTTTTTAACTATCAATAATAAGCTCCTGTTTTAAAGATAATAACCCTATGCTATTCTTATCATGCTTTGATACTCACATATGTTTATATACTGTACATTATTCTTACTTAAGCTTATTATTTCTGTAAACTGGAACTGTTCATGCTTGTTATGACTAAACAAACTAGGAAAATAAAATAAAATAATAAATAAAATAAAATAAAATAAATAAAATAAAATAAAATAAAAAACAAACTAGGTATATAGGCACCTCCATTAGAGTAGAATTTTTTTTAAGATTGCATTTATTTGAGAGAAAGAGCAGGAGAAAAGGGAGGGGGAGAAGCAGACCCCCCACTGAGAAGGGAGCCCAATGCAGGGCTCTATCCCTGGACCCTGGGTTCATGACCTGAGCCAAAGGCATATGTTTAACTGACCGAGCCACCCAGGTGCCCTTAGAGTAGATTTTTGTGTTATGTTCTTGGGCTTCAATCTCCTCACCTCCAATTGTGGGGCATTAGTCTCTACGACTCTTCAAGGTCAAAGCCCTGTAATAAATCCAGAGATACACAGATGATAGGTTGATAGATCAATAGATAGGTAATATAGATGATAGATGGGTAGGATCCTTGTGATTCTACTTCTCCTCCTCTCATCAAATCCTAAACTCCTTTCCTGTCTTTTTATTTTGTATGTTGTTCTCCATCTTATCAAATTCAACTAGGCTCCTTAAGGGCAGAAGGATGCATATATGAAGACTAAATACCTAAATACTTAACACAATTCTGGCACATAGGAAACTGAACCAATGTGTCCTATTGTTAACTGTGTGATGCTTTTTCTTATTACATTTAAATGCATCAACTCCCAGGCAGGTCTTCCTAACCTTGTGGAACATTTCATCTTTTAAAACCTAGTAATTATAGTAGTAGTAGTAGTAATAGTAATGTGTACTTATATGGAGCCCACTAAATGCCACACACTTACATACATTACCTAACTGAGTCTTCACAACAACCCCACGCAGGTCACACCAAGCAGGCTAGCTCTCAAGTCTGTATTCTTAACCGCCCTGCTATCCTGCCTTTTAACGCAATGGTTTATTATATATAGATTTTATACTCCCTAAGATGACGCTAATCAAAATTTCTAGTGAATGAAACTTCTATTTTTAGGGCTTATCTTTTTGAGTCAGTCAAGGTCCCAACAGGAAACAGATGGAACACTCAAAATAGGATAACTGCAGAGGATGTATTTACAAAGGGAATGTTCCCATAATGAAGGTGTAGGGGAACAAGGAATGGTATTTTAACCAGCGCCTTAAGAGCAGCTGAGTCCTTATCATTTGATCTGTAGAAACTAGGAGAGGCCAGTTTCTGGAAGTAAGAGGGAGAAAGAATTGCAAAGTGAGCCACTGTGGGAAGTCAAGGTCACAGCCAGTTTGAGATGACATTGAGGCAAGGACCAGAGAAAGAAATACTATGACTTTTCTCTCCCCTTTCCAATCTTTTCTTGGGGTTTCTCCACTGGTAAAACTCAGATGAAAGTCAGACCGGTAGCAGGGGTCCGTTGATGTGGCCTGTACAGATGAGCCTGGTATAATCAGAGAGCAGGGTGGAGAAGGGTGAGAGGACTGGGAGCATGAGGAAATATTCTAGCACAAGTCCACTTTGAAATGTTACCAAATAAAAGGCATGGGGCAGCCCACATGCTCATCACCATCTTCCTCCCTGGGATGTCAAATATTTGCTTTCAAAGAAGATAAAACCTATAAATTGGGTAGCAGTACAAGTTCTCTGCCAAACAATTAAGCTATATCTAATATATGTAAACTTAATTTTAAAATTTCTCCTTCATCATAGATGAATCTCTGCATAATTTCCAAGATACTACCACATGCTTGCGATTCAGTTCTGCTCCAAGTTCATCCTGATGACAGCTGGTTTTTCCTATGGCTTAACTGTGTCTTTAAAAGCAAATCTCCAGATAACCATGTCACACAGAATAAAGAAAGCATTTCCTTTTTCCCCTCACACTGCAACCCTTTGCTTTCTGATATTGGACACATGCCATGCATTTTGCATTAGCTCTGTGGCAAATGTCTAGTGTTACAATCCAAGCACCAGTGCTCATTAGCCTTTTTAGGAGCTTGGAGACCAGAGTTGGAAAGGTACAACTTGGAGAAATAATTCTCAGTGAGCAAGTAGCAATTTGCCAAGCGGCCAAAAACAAAAACAAAAAAACAAAAACAAAAACAAAAAACAAAAAAAAAAAAACAAAAAACTGAGGAAGGGGGAAGAGGAAACCCAGACAAAGTTGTCTGAGTTAATGAACCAGAGTCTGAACCCATGACAGCAAAGGAAAAATAAAAATAGGCAAAGAACTCCCGCACAGCACTTGCTGTAAAGAATAAAGAAAGGATGCCATGAGTAGGGTTCTGTGAGCTCTTTCTTGTAAATCCACTGATGCTTTAACACCTATGTTGACAGAGAAAGGGCCAAGTGACTGGGGGGTGAACCTGGACCATCTGACAGATGGAGGGGAGGGCAGACCATCAGGAAGCCATATCATGTTGCGAGAGGGCTGGATGCCCAGCCTGGACACCAAAGCCTCTGCCCACCCTGGGCAGAAACACCTCCAATTGGAAGGATAGGACATAGCTAATGCCAGTCTCTATTGAAAGACCAACCCATATCTGCTCTAGTCCCACCCTCGTTCAACACACATACATATAATCATGAACACGCCAGGCACACACATCTCATCTCTTAGGACTTTACTTATATCTTTCACGCTTGCACAAATATTAAAAAGTTACATTTTAGCTGAAGCCAAATAGTTATTACAGAATATTGTATGAATGATGAAACAACCAAGCCTTCTGGGACTCTTTGTCTTTATCTGGCATGATAGAGCCTGAGGAATATTTAAGAGTCTTGCCAAGAATCCACTACAATTCTAATCACAACTTCCAATGTGTGGGTGATTTTTCTCACACCACCAAGTGATACTTGGACACCAGCAGTGTCCTACAATTCAACTCAATTCTAACACTCTTCCTGGAGGTAGTGTCAGATTCTAAGGGTTGGGGCTCAGTCAGATTTATTGTTATAAATTGCAATGTAAAATCCACAAAAGCAAGAAAGAGCTTTTTAATCATAGAAGGCTATAGACAAGCTGGAAACTCATCTTACTCACTATTGATGTTTTTCCTGTTCTTAAAAAGATGTGAAATTCCAAAGTTTTCCCAATCTGTTTAAGGAAGCAAATGGTTGATATAATGATAATCTAGATGGGTCTGTTGGTATGAAGAGCCTCTATGGGAATTCTTTTTTTTTTTAAGATTTTATTTATTTATTCATGATAGACACACACACACACACACACACAGAGAGAGAGAGAGAGAGAGAGAGAGAGGCAGAGACACAGTCAGAGGGAGAAGCAGGCTCCATGCAGAAGCCCAATGTGGGACTCGATCCTGGGACTCCAGGATCATGCCTTGGGCCAAAGGCAGGCGCTGAACCACTGAGCCACCCAGGGATCCCCCTATGGAAATTCTTTTAAAAAAAAAATAGTATCATCTCATGAAACAAGAAAGTGGAGCCTTACAGCTCTATAATGAGAACCTTCATCAAAAAGCTAGGTATGTTCTAAAAATTTTTTTTTTTAATTATAAATAAAGAGCTATGTATCCTCTCCCCTTCCAGGGGCAGGGAAAAGAATTGGGAGCAACATCTAGTTCTATAGTAAGTTTAACAGAGTGCTGTCTTGGTCTCATTTTTATAGTTGGGTGGTCAGCTGCTGTGGCAATAGCTTACAGGTGCCATCACTGGTCTGCAGCTCACCTTTTGAGGGTTGGAGTGCTGGCTTGGGAGCCAACCCTTGGCAGCTTCTCCCCCTCCTGCCATGTATCCCCTGACTTCTCCAAGCCCTAGGCTCGATATGGTGCACTTCCATGCTAAAGGCACCAGCTTCTCCCACATGATGGTTAGAGATGGTGAACTTCAGATGTGGGTTCCACTTTGTTCTTGTGGATTCTAGCTGGCCCTTGAAGACAATAATTTGTTCTTGCTCTTCCCAACTTCATCCAGATGCCCTCTCCACTGCAGCCCAGCTAATACATAATCACTTCGGGCCCAATCCCTGGCATGAAAGGAATAGCCTTACATAGACTTATCCCACCATTTCATCAGGCTTGATCAAACCCCAACTGAGACACTAGACATACTTAGATTTGACAATTAAAGGTACCTTGATTCCTTCCAGTTTAGAAATAAACTCTGGGCAGATAATTCAGTTCAAAGTTCAAGATTGTCTCTTGACTGTCAAGGTATTTCCTTCTCATCAAAGTGAAACCAGAATGCAAGGCACAAGTAATGCACCCACACTGGCACCTCGCTGGTGCAAATTATGGGTCCCTAACACTACTCTAGGCCTCTCGGCATCAATGTATCTACTCACCCTAGAGCACGTGGGACATTTGGATAAGCACACAGAACACTTAGGGAACTGAGCATGTGACCCACAACCCTCTCTAAACCCTTCCTTCTGTCAATTTTGCTCTCTCTTCCTGTGCTTGTTGGCCTCAGCAGCTTGCCAGAAAAGAGACCTTGGGGGAACAGCAGCCCTGATGTCCTCAGAGTGTGCTAACTTACCTGGCTGGCTGCTTTATCTCTAATTTTAGGGAAACTGACATCACAGGACTCACTCTCCTCCCTCCCATCTTTACAGATCCTTCTACAAGCGCAGGAAGCTGATGACCTTCCTTTTATTAGTGGAGAAAAGAACACTTCTGTTTCATCATATACTTTTCCTTCTCCTCTTATATTCTATGACTTCTATAAAAACTCTATTATCTGAGTCAGTCAGGCTTGGTTCTTATTAGAAGAGGGACGCTTTTGGAATTTAGAAAACCCCCTTCCCTCTCAATAGAGCCTCTCTCTGAAGACACTGTCTCACTGGGACCTATAAAATGCCAATTTAAAACTAGAGTTGAACAATAAGCCCTTTGTTCTAGGCTTCCGTGAAGCAAATAAATAAATAATTGCCTCTGAATCGATGTCATTTAGGTCCTGGGGACAATATAGAAAAAAATACATCAGTATAATATCTCAATATTATTCTAGCATTATACTTTTCAACATTTAATTATCCTATGTAATAGTTTATGATGATTAAAGGTGGAAGTGAAGTAATGAATTTGTATATCCATAGATGCTTAAAAATTGAAAAAAGACCACAAAGTTGGGTGGTTGACTATATATGCTTCTGACAGGAATTGCATTTGGCTATTCACGAGAGAGACTGGAAATGCAAAAGGCTATAAAAGATGGAAGTTTTGTGGGTTTTTTTGTTTTGTTTTGTTTTTCAGGGTACAAACAAGAGAAGGTAGGCGGTCCAAGCTGATAAGGCCCTTAGGAACTGAGGTTGTCTCTGTCCTTTTGTTCCACCACACTAAGTGTGCCTCCTTCATCCTCAAGGTCATACCATCATTCTAAGTACAGCTGGAACTACCGCCAACACATCTCCATTTCAGGCAGGAAGCCAGAAGAGAGACAGGAAGGACAAAAAGACTTTGTCAAAAGTTCCATCTGATGATTGCTCCTTATTGATCACACTTATCTGCAAGGGAAGCAGGGAAATGTAATTTTTCATCTCAAACAATAATCCCAGATCCTGTCAGTAAGAAAGAAGAGAAAGGATACTGGCTAAGTGCTGAGCCATCACTGCCATAACACACCTCTACCAAATGGTCATCCAGCTCTGGATGATCCCCTCCCATGACAGGAAAATTCGCCACAACCAAAAGCAAACCAATTTAAGAGCCCGCTGCCTTTTTCCTATGTCTACCTGAAATCTGCTTTCATGATGCTCTCACCTAGTCACTAACTCTGCCCATGGCACAGATGAGAACAAATAGCATTCTTCTTCTTCTTCTACATTTGCCTGTCAGTTGCCTGAAGACACACATTTTTCCAAAACTTCATATTGCTGTCCTTGTTATTTTGTTTTATCGCATTTGTTTCACCAGACTCCATCTGAAAAAGCCTAGATTAATCCTGCTCTGGATTTACCTTCGTTTGCAAGTTTCTCTTAAGGTATAATCTCAAGTGTGAACATGACACATTCAATCTATCAACAAGCTATCTGTTATCCCAGATCTAAGAAAGTGATTGAAGGTTAGTTAGGATATTGAGTCATAATTAACAAGTCTGTACGGCAATAGTGACCTTAATCCAGAACAGTTTCTGTAAAATTGGGATGCACTGACTCTACCTTTGCATTTTAGCATAAATGGTCATTTAGTCTCCTGAAGTGTGGAACTAGCTATAAATATACAGACAGATACAAATGAACAACACTCCATAGCTACAGCATAGTTACATTACCAAGAATATAATCCCATGTCTTAGAATGAGAATAATATGAATAGAAAGGCCAGAAAAAACTCTCTGTCAAACTATTTTTACCACCAGCTCTGTACCTCCCACTCTGGCTTAGTCCTCCCTTCCCCAAGCCTGGACCAGACTCTCATTTTGCCATATGCTGCCTGGAGTTTGAGCAGTACACTTATTTCTATATGACATGGAAATGGCACTCGAGAGGAACTAAGTGCCTCTGACTTACACGACTGAGTGAGAATTTGGAGGGAAAGGGCCCCCAGATGCAGATGGAAGAGGCGCACACATGCGGCTCAGCTGTAATTGCTGGAAGGCTGGGTTTGCTGAGGAATAAAGATGCTGACAATAGATACCCACATAAAAACCAGGAATGTTAGACCTACCCAGCTTTTCATCTCACTGAAGAGACAAAGTGGGATAATATTCTCTACCATATGGCTGCCATTGATCATTCTTCCAGAAAAACCCAGCCAGTCCCATAAATCCAAGTCATCAGAGAGAACAGCAACTCTATCTGTCTCAGGTCACCTGTAGTCCCCTGGCCACCTGAGGGAGGGGTTGGCATTGCTTGTTCATATTATAAGGAAAGTGAGGTGTTCATCAAACCACTCAGAGACAATAAAGAAGGTCTTGCCTATCAGGAAACCAAGCCACAGATCCATATGTTGAAAATTTTGTACATTAAGCATGCCCCAGATGCTCAGAAGACATTTGAGTCTTCATATCAAAGAAATCTGCCTGTTGAGGCTATAATGCTTCCTATGAGTTATCACTGGTTTCCCTGGTGGTTTTGCCCACAGAATCTTGGGATTTTCTATTGACTCCAAACTATTTAATTTGCTGCAAACTACATAAGCAAATTTGTAAGCTAGAGTCCACATTAAGCATTTGAAATATTAAAATCAATAAGACATGATCCCTGTCCTCATGAAATTCACAATCTAGTGGCAGTGAAAAGACAGAGAAATGACATTTGAATATGATAATGTTATTTTAATTTCAAATCAACAAACTAAGATAAGCCAGGAAAAAAAAGAATATTGTGTGTCATGAGAGGGACTTAATTCATTGACAACAAAACTAGATGCACCTAGTTTCTGCCACAGGTGGATAATACAGGTACTTAAAAAATATCATCAGGACTTTGGCAATGCCCTGGACTCTTCAATTTTGTTTTTATTCTTACACTTGATCTCTTTCCAAGATGTCAGCAATGACCCCTCCACAGCACCTGATGATATGAGTCTTATTACCCTCAGCTTTTGAAGAAGAAAAAGCTTCTTAAATGATTCCAACAAATATCCCAGAAAAGGGTTGTGGTAAACTAGCTTAGTTCACATGTTCTGACCAACCTCCGCAAAGGGGGAGGGGTTTGGAGAGACTGCTTCACCTGCGCTACATGGTAGGGAGGAGTTCCTAAATGAGAAGAGCTGTTCCAACACCAGAAGAAGAAATAGACAACTCAACGGACCAAGGCAAGAGAGGATCTTCACACATGCAATCAGATGGAATAAGAATTATGCAAAATAGAAATGCAACCGTACGAAAAATAAAACTAGAGTGCAGAGTATATGAGCTTTGGACGAGCAAGGCTGGATTCACACTGCCAGCGCTGTGACCTTAAGAATGTTACTTCAACTCTCAATTTCCATTTTCCGTGCTGTAAAATGAAGACAATAATCTTATCTGAACTATAGAGTAGTTTGACATATAAGTAGGTACTCCACATAAAATGCTTAGCTCACAGCCTATACAAGGAGAAGTGCTCTTATTCTTATACTTATTGTACATCTCCATCATCATCAATTATTATTATTATTATTATTATTATTATTGTCATTATTTTAAGAGAAAGGAGGAGACTAGGGGCAGGGAAGGGGTAAGAGTTTAGGATAGGCCTGATTTTCTGTGTTGATTAGGGTGGTTTTGGTGTTAATGGACTGAGGCTGGGACCAGACTTTGTGCTGGTTAAGAGACTCTAACTCACTGTATGTCTTGCACTTTGATAACCTAGAGAACCATGAGATGCTCAACACAGGAGGCTGCATCAGAATAGCCTTCAGGACCTCACTATGAGGCCAAAGGACAGAGGCTTGTAGCCCAGTGGCTGCTGGTGGGTACAGGTGTTCCCCCAGCCCAATGGTCCACTTCCCAATCCACAATCTGTGTGTTTTGCCTCAGCAGTGAGAAGATAGGTTCTTCCTGTCTTGATAAACTACTGTCTTGCCACTCACCTCTACCCACCTGCCATCATTGGCACTAACTTTAATGATCACTGTTGGATACCTTTACCTATTCCATGTGTCCCTTACCAGTTTGGGTGACCTTTTTCTTCCTACTGCCATCACCTCTGGCTCTTCAATGTACTGCCCCAGGCTCCTGATGCTGCCTTGTGCTTTCTTACATAGAGCAGAAATTGCCCAGGAATTCATATTTCCCAGGGAAGCCTTTAGACAATGATGAATGGCAACTGTAACAAGATGCCAGAGTCCCAGGCAGGTGAGGCTGAAGCTACCCATCTCAGGACTGTGCCTGAAGCTACACCCTGCGTAGCTTCTGGGACTTCCCTTTCTCGCTTTTCCTGCTTCTCCATCACATTCTTCTGGACTTACTGCCTTAATGAATCAGGATCTACTTCGGGGACTTGACCTAAGAAAATTGCTGACCATCCTACCCCTGGGTAATATTCAGCAATTTGGAAAGCTTTACATGCTGCCCTCTGTCACAGGGGTTTCTTAAGTAACCATAACCAAGGATTTATTGGAAGCTATAGATCTATGGATTCTGCCCAGAGTGGGGGGGGGGCATTTACATGCAATATTTCCCATAATTTCATAGGGTTCCTGAGCTCCCTGAAATCTACCCATGGACCTCAGTTTCCAAAACATTGACTTTGACACACAATTTAAGAACAAAAATATAAGATACCCAAATGCCAGAGGGATTAAGAAAACACATACTTAGTGTTTTTCCCTCTTCTCACATTAATTCTGTATTCTATCTCCTGTCTTGCTTTACTTTTTCTTAATTTCCTCAAGTGGGGCAATTGTACTGGATATGTTTCATTTACCCTTTAGAGCACTTTGCCCCACCTTCTCTGTGCGTCAGTAATTGACCAGGTGGGCTGCTTTGCCCTCCAGCTTTCCATTTGGCCAACAGGAATAATCATCAGGAGGTTGGAGGGAGCAGAGAGGGGAAAGTCTGAGATTTCCTTTCCCTGCTGCCTCCTGCAAAGTAACCACAGGCAGTACTCTCTGACCCAAGCTCGGAGCTCCATATCGTGGGACCCTGTTCACAGGACCCTTCTGCTCTACATTCTGTAAGCCACTCCCTCCTTGAACCTTAAGGTTTAGGATGCTAAAGGTTTAATAATTTTAAATTCCTGGAGTACCGCACTGTCTCCTGTGGTTTCTCTACTGCTAACAGGACTTTGTAAATAGCCCTTTTATTAAATTCACCTTAATTTACTCCATTTGAGTGCCAGCTGTCTCCAGATAATGTTTTAATTGGTGCATAATAATTCATCAAAAGGCATGACTATTTCTCCTTTGTGAGGCTGGATGGAGGTAAGGACTGGGCTAGAGCTCAGATTAAGACTAGAGCTAGGATAGCTGACACTGCTGCATGATACACAGAAAAGTTTTTAAAAGAGAGAATCCTGAGAGTTCTCACCACAAGGAAAAATATTTTTTCTTTTTCTTTTTTTTTTCATCCTTTCATTTTAATTGATGTCGGCTGAACTTACCATGGTCATCATTCCACGGCAAATGTAAATCAAATCGTCATGGTGTTGTCTTAAACTTATATGGTGGGAAAAAAAAAAACTTATATGGTGATATATGTCAATTATTTCTCAATAAAATTGGGAAAAAAGATTAGAGTAGAAGAGATAGTAGCTATAAAGATGTGCCCTCTTGTTCTTCTTTCTCAGCTAGAAATTGCAAGTTCAGACAGTAGCCAGGATGAATTTTGTCTTCTTCCATCACCTACCAGCTCTGCGTGACTATTGAGTACTTAACACAATGGGTAGTGATTTGCTGAAACTGAAAAATCCGACCAAATATTAAAGTGAAGAATGGGGGATTCCTGGGTGGCGCAGCGGTTTGGCGCCTGCCTTTGGCCCAGGGCGCGATCCTGGAGACCCGGGATCGAATCCCACATCAGGCTCCTGGTGCATGGAGCCTGCTTCTCCTTCTGCCTATGTCTCTGCCTCTCTCTCTCTGTGACTATCATAAATAAATAAATAAAAATTAAAGTGAAGAATGGGAAATATCTCAATAATTTTTATATTGACTTCATGTTGAAAGAATAACATCTTGGATGTATTAGGTTAAATATATTATTAAAATTAATTTCATTTGTTTATTTTACTGGTTTTACGGTGACTACTAGGAAATGTTAAGTGACATATGTGGCTCACATTGTATTTATATCAGAGAGCACTGCTATATCATCACCTTGTTACATTTGTCTCTCTTTAGAATTGCATAAATTTCCGTTTCACATCTGGTTACTCTCCATAATGCTCTTCCCTAACTTCCCTGCTACATAGTCACCATTCTACGTAATCTTCTAGAAACTTCTTGTGTCAGTCTTAGTGTCATCTATTTTAACTTCATAGCTCTGATGGAAAGTACATGGTCCATTGAAAACACAGAAAATCAAAAGTATATAACACTCAGTATATAATCACTCCTGTCTTGAACACAGACTCTGCTTCTAATTTACATTTTTCATATGCTTTTGTAGCACTGAGAAAGTAAGAAATGCTAATCCATTTAAAGTGCACATAACCAGCCATTCAAAGTAATAAGAATTTTCACAAGCATTCTACTGAAGGGGGAGCGGATTTAGGTGACAGGGCAACACTTATAAATTATGTTCATATAAAAATATCCCATCTTTTAGTGAGAAAGCAACATACTGATTTCATATTCTTTTATCATGTAAGAAGTATATTCATGATATTTTGAAAATAAAGCTGAATACCAAACAAGTGTTTCACAGTGTGGCAGTCATCTTGGTGCTAGAAATATTAAACCTAATACACAGTCTCGATTAAAACTATGCCATATGACATAATATGAACTTCCAAGTAGACACTCTGTCCTAGCCACTGTGGAACTGAGCAGGATAAATCTGTTTAACATTACAGGAAAGAACACATACCCATACACATACACATACACAAGGCTATTTTTATAAGAACACCAAGATTTTCTTTCAACGTCAATGAATCGCACAGAACTCTCAGTGGCAAATAACCCAAATCAAACAGGCCCTGTTGGAAAGAGGGAGTTTATCACTTTTAATGAAAAAACTTTCAGACAAAGTCCTATAAAAATCTGTTTCTTGCTATCTCTCAGTTCTTCTTTCTTGGGTATTAACTTGTTTTTCAGAAAACCTCTCTCCCTGTGTCGACAACGATAGTGACAAGCCAATCAATGCATAGAGCCTACTGCCTCAGCAACTCAACCAGAAAGGAATCACCTCTTTGCCAAAGGTCCAAGCAGACACCTTAAACCAGACTCTTACTGAGCAGAGCCCTGCCCTTGTGCCCTCATCAATCACTAGGACTCAGGATGGCCAGACTGGAGTCATGAGCCTGACTCTGGAGTAGAAAGGAAGGAAAAATTAGTCTTGTGGATGTGGAAATAACATATCCCAAATAACAAGGGGGGACTCTCTTAGTAGAGTAAAGGAAACTGTATGTGCCAAATTACCAGATATGCAGCAATAAGAAAATAAGCAAATGATAAGCTAAAGTGAAAAATAAAGCTCTCTTTCTTTTAACCCAAATTGCCTATGACACATCACAGGCCAAAATTCTTCAATTCTTTTTAGCCATTGTTAGTGAGAAAGGGAGAGATTTTTTATCAGTGAAAGTTTGAGAAAGAATGTTCTTTCCTCGACCATTAAGTTTAGACTTAATTCTGAATAAGAAATAAGGGGGGGGGATGGAAAGAGGTGCTCTTTTCAATCTAAATGTATCCTGAGGAATCATGATGAGTAGGAGCAGAGGAAGTTAAAATTTTCAAATCTAAAATTTTGAGATTCAACCCAGTCGTGTCACTCAACCTGATTTCTGTTTGGTACTTTGCTAAATTGATGATCTATCTTTGTCCAGCAGCACAGAAGCAGTCCTGCACTAGAATACTGACTATGTTTTAGATTACTATCAATCAACAAATAGGCTCTTAATGTTTACTGTGGGGCTGGTGCAATGCTCAAAACTCCAAGGGATGCTAAAATGTCTTAGATGTGATCCTTGGTTTTAAGGAGCTCACTGTTAAACTGCAGAAATAAAGCTAACATGCATGAAACAAAACTGGACGATATCGAACAATGGCCAAACAGAGGGCTAACGGTATCTGCTGCAGATCAATGTTATGGAAACTCAGGGCAGAGGAACATCACTCACTAGTCATAATAGTAATTATAACGTGAGAGTGAAGAATCCACTGCTTTCTGCACATGCAGACTTGAACAGGAAAGAGTAAGTAAAGATAAAAGACGAAATTATTAAATTCAGACTTCATATCATTTAGCACTTTATTTTCTGATTGTTTATGAGAAATGCATAAACACATGTTTTTAAGCATTCTCTTTGTTTTTGGACTGTTTCTATGCTCTTGAACCTCTTAAATATTTACTAATATAAGATCAAGTGATGTTCAAAGAAACAAAGAATCAAGGATAAAAAAAAAACCTCAGGCATATTGTTGAGTTGTGTAAACATCCAACTCTTTTCTTAGGGTCACCATCAATTCACTAGTTTTCACTTCAAACAAATCCAGTCCTCTGCAATAGCTGGCATAAGCAAAGATTGGGCAACAGGCATGTATTAATTGCATTAAAAATAAGAAAGAATCTGTCTGTAAGAATCGATTAAACTGGTTAGAGTCTGGAGGGTGTTTTGTGTATGTCGTCACATTCACTGGCTGAAGCAGGTGTCTGTTAGGGTCCTCCCAGGGCAGGTCATTTATCTCCAGTCTCTGGAGCTGGAGACAGCCCAAGCTGTTACTGATCCATGTACTAGGCTGATATTCTCTCCAGTGAGTGGCAATCTGGAAATCCCAGTGGGATATAAATAATGTATAAGGTTTGTAAAGGAAATTTACTAACCCAGCAAAACCATAATACTGTTTCAAAGACAATAATTATGACAAATCACAAAAGCTACACTTTACCCTTAATTAGATTTCTATCTCATTGCTAAAGGTGATAAGGAATCCTGGAAGGTGCTTGTAAATACATCATAGTTTTAATAAATTTATTCGGTAAAACACTTGTTTCTAATTTTTCTGATGCACTTTTAAATGCATGATTCTAATTTTCTTTTCCACATTTTAGACAGAAATATGACTCTTCACTTTCTCTTAATTTTATTTTTTATTTTTTAAAGATTTTATTTATTTATTTGAGAGAAAGAGAGCATGAGCAGTGGGGATGGGCAGAGGGGCAGAAAGAGAGAGAGAAGCAGACTCCCTGTAGAGCAGAGAACCTGACATGGGGTTCGATCCCAGGACCCTGGGATCATGACCTGAGCTGAAGGCAGATGCTTAACCGACTGAACCACCCAGGCACCCCGTTCTTTTCATTTTAACCTGTCATGGGAGCTTTTTAAAAGTCCTTTTCTAATTTATTATATCAAATACAAACAAATGTTCAAGGTTAAAACAATTTGATGCTGACAGAAATCAGATACTATGCATTGTTTAATATACAGCCTAATATTATGTCATATATAGCAGCTTGCATTTATGTCTATTTAAAGCAGCACTAAGTCACTAGTAATATCATGTGATTTATATTTTCATGTGTATAGAAAACCTACAATTTTATATACTTAAGGCTTAAGTATGGGTTACAAACTGCAAATGTTCTCCATTGAAAATCATATTATATTAATAAAATAAATATTTCTGTCTTATTCTTAAAGATACACATTAGTTTTAAATCTAATCTCTTGCCCACAGAATTGATGTAGCTTCATTTTTATTTAATAAGCAGTTTCTTTAAAAAATTCTACCATTTTTTCAGTGCTCTGCTGAATTCTGATAAGCAGATATTTCAGCTTTGAGTATTATTTTAACTAGTCTGCTGCCTTCCCATTTCCTCTACTCACAGCTCCCCCACAAAAATACATCAAGACGTGGTTTTTTGTTTTTACAAATGCCAGCCTCCAGCACTAAGGTTAAAGAATGAAGTTGGCTCTTTTTAGGATATTAATAGCTCTAACTTTCCTTTCGAACACTCATACTTCTCAAATATCCTTGAGCACAGCAGATTTAAATTGGGCAAAACTCAACTGATCCAGTACTGAACTCAGTCTCACATTCTAGTGGCAAAAGAACAGCATGAAAAAGAATTTGAGAGGACCCAGTACAAATTACTTACCATTTGCTTTTTGAAACAGGGATCACAAAACTGTGATCTATAAGCCACATTGGCTCACCAACTGCTTTTGTAAATAAAGTTGTTTTCTGGTTTGGGGTGGTTTTTTTGTTTGTTTGTTTTCTTTTGTTTCTTATCATAGCCATGCCCATTTGTCTACATAGTGTCCATGGTGGCTTTTTTGCTGCATCAAAGTTGAGTAGTGCTGATAGACTCTCTAAAGTTTACAACATTTGCTACCAAGTCTTGGTAACATTTGCTACCAAGCTCTTTACAGAAAAAAGTAAAAAAAAAAAAAAAAAAAGTAATAATAAGTACCTATCCCTGGCTTAAAACAAGTATAGTAGTATATACACTGATATTATGTGAATAATAATATTCGATGAATTTATAACCAACTGATTAATTTTATAAGCTTACCTTGATGGTATGATTCAAGCCAGACCACAGCCAGTGAACTGTCATAATAGAAGTAAAGTATAGAAGCAATGTCAATATGTCTGCTTTAGGAATTTTCATACAGGTGGAAGAGTAGTGCAAATATATCTTAAAGCTTCACTTAGAAAAATATAAATATGTGTTATATGCTGAAGGATTAACTATTCATGAACTAAATGGTGGTAATATAATGGCAATTAATGATTACAAAGCAAAAGTAGCCATTGAAAGCCATCACTAAGGCAAGACAATATTGATACCACCCTACTAATATCTAAAAGACCATTCCACCTTGACACATGCATCTGTGCCCAGAAACTTTGCAACAGGGCTTTGAGTAGAGTCTTGAATTCTGGGTGTCAGCAAATACTAGCAATGCAGTAGTTTTAAATTGAGAGATGTTGGTAACTCTTACTAACATTCTGTGTTGGTTACTGGTAGGTGACCATTAGTCACTTATGAAAGCAGAAGTCTTTTGAATTATGAATTTAGTTGCCTCTAAAGATCCAAAAGGACTTGTCCAAAGTCCATAGTTGTTGTGTACTAGCATCCCAATCAAGACAGCTTGACTTACTAGCCCTCAGCGTGCCAGTTGGCTAACCTCAGCAGCATATTTGAGGAAAGACTACAGGAGATCATCCATGATAGGGAAAAATAGACGGACTACTTCAAACTCCTCCTCTGTGATTCTCAGTCATCCCTGTTCATCAAGCCAAGAGAACAGTCTGAGATAAGGAATGAACCTAAACAATACTTTTAACATATTTTCTTTTATTGTGTTTCTTTGTAGCGTAAACTCCAAAGAGCCGAAATCTCTACAAGCCCAGAATGCAAAAGTTATAAGGTTGGGGGCACCCGGGTGGCTCAGTGGTTGAGCATCTGCCTCTGGCTCAGGGTGTGATCCTGGAGTATCGGGATCGAGTCCCACATCGGGCTCCCCACAGGGAGCCTGCTTCTCCCTCTGCCTATGTCTCTGCGTCTCTCTGTGTGTGTCTCTCATGAATAAATAAATAAAATCTTAAAAAAAATGTTTAGAAAAAATTATAAGGTTGTTTGATCCTGCCCTAGTATTTTCCGGATGAGTATCCAAGCCAACAGAAAAGTGGTCTCCTCAACCACAGGTCTCCTGACTCACAGGCTAACTGTTCTTTCTGTTACCAGTGGCACAGTCTTCCAAACAGCTTAGATTACTCAGTACACAGAGAGCAATACTGGCTTTGAGATCCAGCAGGGAGCTCCCTGCTACCCCATTCTCTCTGTCCACCATTGTTCTCCCTTCCCATCTCATTAAACTCAAACTGTTCCAAAATCCAATGAGCCTTGGTCTGTAAAATTCTTTCAGAAGCTCAGCTACAATCTTTTCCTTTGTATTGAGACACTGTGGGCTTTACACTTTGTGTGTCAACTAAAATTATATCTATTTTTGGATTTATTTTCTCACAAAAATTTAGAGTATTTTTTCATTTGGTTTCAGTTCTTCTAAGAAATAGATTCTTATTCTTAAATCCTCTGGTTGATGTTTGATGGCAAAGGCACCTTTGTCTCATGCATTATGTCATGAAGGTTATCTAGAAGGGGCTATGTACATGCCATTGCCTTCAGATGGAGTGCTGCAGATGGAAGGAGGGTGCTCAGGGGGAGAAGAGAAATGAAAAGCTGGATCACACTGTGTATTTCATTAGTATTTTGTAGAAAGATTATGGTTCAGTGGGTTGAGAATATCACATTCATCTATTTTCCTAAATGGTGAATAAATTCAAAGCCTATGCTTAAACTAACTTCAATTTTATGAATATAATTTGAAAGCCCTCTATGTGCACACGGCAGCATATACTTGCACCGCCCTGGATTGAATACATAAAGCAGGAACTCATTTGTGGAAAGCAGCACAAGGTAGTGAACATAACACTGGCCTCACAGACAGAAAACCAGAACTCTAAAGCATGCCTGCCACCACCTGGCTTTAAGACCCTTAGCAAGTCACTTGACTCACCTTGGACTCAGGGTTCTCATTTTTAAGATGAGATAAGTGATTAAAGATAGCCACAATCGACTCTTTCCAACACTAACATTATAGAAATCTGCAAATTATCCGAAAGTCTGTCTTTGCCCTGAAAAAAAAATCCGACTTGACCAAAACAAAACCAGGCAGTGCCTGCTGCTAATATTCCCAGAATCACTGAAATGATACCAGAGAGTCTGAGAAGATAATGAAATTTGTTTCGGGCTAGTGAGGGTCAACGTGAGCCTACTGAGTAGGTAAGTATAATTGAGCAATCACCTTCGAAGCACGAGTAGCCATTTCGATACTGAAACCACATAACTAAGAAGGGAAATCTCTTTTGCTCAGAGCTTCTATTTCAGAAACCAGATAATATTTTAGTAAGATGATCACCTGAATTTCTACTACAATCTTAAGAATCCCCATATGTTCTTTAAAAAAAAAAATAAGATTTTTTTTTTATTTCTTTGAGAGAGCGAGCACAAGCAGGGGCGAGGGGTACAGCACAGAAGGAGAGGGAGAAGCAGGCTCTCCACTGAGCAGGGACCCCCACACAGGACTTGATCCCAGAACCCTGGGATCCTGTCCTGGCCCAAAGGCAGACACTTAACTGACTGAGCCACCCAGCTCCCTAGAATCCTACTACATTCTTAAATCAGAGTCTACATTCTCTCAATTCTCCACTTGGTATAGATGTATGAAGAGCAGCTGGTATAGAAGGGGTGCCTGGTCAAACCAGTAAAGAGCAGACACTCCATGAATATCTGTGGTAAACTGACTAGTGCCACCTCTTTAGAATTTGTGCTGTGGGTATTAAATTTTTGATCCACATCTTTTATTCTCATTCTTACTGTTTGGCTAGGAAATGTCCATGAACCCCAGTGTTGGTCTCGCTGTTGTTCAAGAATGAAGCTATGGGTGTGTTGGCAAGATGGCGGAGGAGTAGGGTCCCCAAGTCACCTGTCCCCACCAACTTACCTAGATAACTTTCAAATCATCCTGAAAACCTACGAATTCAACCTGAGATTCAAAGAGAGAACAGCTGGAACACTACAGAGAGAAGAGTTTGCACTTCTAACAAGGTAGGAAGGCGGAAGGAATGGAGCTATGGGAAATTTGTTCTTTTGTTCACATATTCATTCAAAAAGAAACCCCCACTGAAATGTGCCAGTCCATCATCAGTGCTACAATTAAGATATACAAGATACTGAAAAATCATGGGGGAAGATGCATTTGATTCTTCTTGATGTGGGCAGGAGGGCTTCACAGAGGAGATGACATGTTAGAGAAAGTCAAGGATTCTACACAAAGGGAATAGTGTAGAATTTACAAAGGCAAAGTGGGAACTACCTAAGTGAGTCACCTTTAAAGAGCTATTTGCATTTATCATTGCTGAAGCCTGGACACCATGGTGGCAACCATGAGAGATGAGGCTGGACAAGAAAAGCCCCAGTCGGGAAGGTTCTAGAGATTATGCTAAAGAATTTGAATTCCATTTACCAAAAGGGAAAAGATTTCACAATCCAGTACGTGGTTTAGAAAGAACGTGGAGAGATGTGGAAATCAGATTACAAGAGAGACAGCTGAAGGTATTACTTTATGTCATGTTTATAAAATCAAAAGAAACGGATTCTTTTTCCTGTCACAAAATGACTATGGAACAAGCATTGTCTTTCACTCAGTTTTGCCCAATAAAAAAAAATTACAGCCACAGGATTGGCTGCAGCCCACTTGCTACTATTGATTTTACCCCTATTAAGGATCCTTTGCAGGCTCCTCATTGCCAAGGATGCCCTGGGGGTGTAATGACTCCTGCATTAGTCAAAGGCCCAATCTGAGAAGAGGGAGGCAAGGGGACACCTTGCATTTTGACTCTTGGAGCTGAGATCCAGGAATAAATAAAGAGAAGATAAATAAGAATGAACCAGTTAAGAAAGGAGGAAATTGTCAGCATCTCTCCCCTATGCACACATTCAGCTACGGCTCTTTCCTCCTCCAGAGCATGCGCAGAAGAGGAAAGACTATTTTAATTCCCCCCCCGGGGGCCATTGAATAGTGGAAATAGGCTTGGAACTAATAGCTAGGTGACATTGAACATGATCTGTATAATATGCTCCATCTCCACTTGGGATATATATTCTTGTGTTTGACTATAAAAGTGACTCTTTCTGCATTGAAAGATTTACCCTTTGGCCTCAGAAATATAAAAGTTCTAAGCATAGAAATAGGTCCTCTATATAACAGCGTATACTTTTTCTTGTAACAAAATATACCAAATGTAAGATTTACCATTTTAACCATTTTTAAGCATTCAGTTCATTGGCATTAAGTACATTCATGTTGCTGGGCAACCATCACCACCCTCCATCCCCAGATCTTTTCACCTTTCCAATTTGAAACTCTGAACTCATTAAACAGTAACACTCCATTCACCCATCTCCCCCAGTCCTAACAACCCCCATTCCATTTTCTCTCTCTGTGACTTTGACTACTTCAGGTGTCTCATATAAATGGAACCATGCACTACTAGTCGTTTTGTGGTTGGGTTACTTCATTTGGTGTAATGTCTTCAAGGTTCATCCATGTTGTTGCGTGTGTTAGAATTTCATTCTTTTTTAAGACTGAAGAACTTTTCATTATATGTGAGCCCTGTATAGCCGCATTTAGTTGTCCATTCATTAGTCAGTAGACACTTGGGTGGTTTATACCTTTTGGCTGTTATGAATAATGCTGCTATGAACATTGGTGTAAATAAGTATTCAAGCTTCTGCATTCTATTCGTCATTGCTTTCCAATTCACTTAAGTGGAATTTCTGGATCAGATGGTAATCCTATGCTTAATTTTTTGAGGAACTGCCACGCTGTTTTCTACAATTTCTGCACATTTTACATCCCCATCAGCAATGCACAAAAGTTCTACTTTCTCCACATCTTGTCAACACGTGTTATTTTCTGTGTTTTTATAAATAGCTGTCCTGATGGGTGTGAACTGTTATCTCACTGGGGTTTTGATTTGCATTTCCCTAGTGATGTTGTGCCTCATATTGTATGCTTTTGAGCCATCTGTATATCTTCTTTGGATAAATGTCTATTCAAGTACTTTGCCCATTTTAAAATATGGTTATTTGGGGTTTTTTTTGTTGTTGTTGTTGAGTGGTGGGAATTCTTTAACTATTCTGAATATAAATCCCTTATCAGATATACAATCTGTAAATGTTTTCTCCCAAGTCTTTTCCTTCTGTTGATAGTGTCCGTTAATGCACCAAAGTTTTAAATTTTGATTAAGTACAATTTCTCTTTCTCTTTTGTTACTTATGCTTTGGTGTTGTATCCAAGAAATCATTGCCAAATGCAAAATCATGAAGCTTCCCCCTATGTTTTCTTCTAAGAGTTCTATAATTTAGTTCTTACAGTTAGGTCTTTGACACATTTGTAGTTAATTTTTGTATATGATGTAAGATAAGAGTCCAATTTCATTCTTTTGCATGTAGGTATCCAATTTTTCAAATGCCATTGGTTGAAAATGAATGGTCTTTTCTTCATTAAATGATCTTGGCACCCTTGGAGAAAATCTCTGATGACCTATACTTTTCTATGACTCCTAACTTGATGAAAGTAGCAGAGCAGCAATATTGCTTTTGCTTAGTTTATGCCTAACAATAAGAAAGTAAGTATGTCTCTGGTTAGCTATGGCCCACACCCTGAAAAATGTAGAATACTCATTGCCAGGAAGTAGGAAAGAGAGGATGGAATGATAGGAGAAAGGTTATTTGTCAAAAGATGTCACATGAAAGAAGAGTAAAATTCAGAGCAGAAGAACAAGATTACTTCCACACAACCCACCTCATTCTACTAATTATCAATTTGTCTTCAGGCTATGACTATTGTCTTGGATCTCATCTCCTAGTCTATAAAATGGGGTTAAGTTGATTATGCTACAGCATTAATGGGGCTAAGGGTTCCTGGATATTCTGTAAGAAACAAAAAGCTCCCCAATTTTGATATTATTATTGTTGCTGATTTGTTGATGGTCTATATAAATTCTGCTATCTCGTTCATTATGCTTGTTTTCTTATCTATAAATCAGACACAATAATACTACCTTCTCAATAATGTGTGCCATGTAACTTAGACAAATAGTAAAATGCCTCTCTCATATGTGATTTGAAGAAGCATGTCTACTGCTACTCAATTTCAATTGCACTAATATTTATTGAGAATCTACCTTATGCCAGACATGGTGTCAACCGGCAGAAAAGCAAAGTGGCAAAAGCCAAAATACCTGTGAAATATACCTGCAGTATAATTTAATTTCTTTAGTTTACAAAAAAAGTTTTACTAGACTTTACTATATAAATAAATACCTTAATGTCTTCAAATTTTATAGAAAAAAAAAAACATTATGGGAACCCTGGGTGGTTCAGTCAGTTAAGCATCTGCCTTCAGCTCAAGTCATGATATCAGGGTCCTGGGATCGAGCCCCACATTGGACTTCCTGCTCAACAGAGAGTCTGCTTCTCCCTCTCCCTCTGCTCCTGCTCCTGCTTGTGCTCTCTCCCTCTCTCTTTCTCTCTCTCAAATAAATAAATAAAATCTGTTAAAAAATGAAAAGAAAGAAAACCATTATGTATATTCACAGATACATGCAAATATGCATTTGTAATTAATTGTGACTGATTTCAAACTTTTAATTCTGTATAGTTGTACCAATTCAGGTATTTGTAAATTTTTAGCTTTAAAAAAAAAAAAAAAGAGGGCAGCTCGGGTGGCTCAGTGGTTTAGTGCTGCCTTCGGCCCAGGGCGTGTTCCTAGAGACCCAGAATCGAGTCCCCCATCAGGCTCCCTGCATGGAGCCTGCTTCTCCCTCTGCCTGTGTCTCTGCCTCTCTCTCTCTGTCTCTGTCTTTCATGAATAAATAAATAAAATCTTTAAAAAAAAAAAAAAGAATATCTGCCTATTGAAACAAGTTGTATTGACTTTTTTCTCTTCTGACAAAACAAAAGGTTCATTGATTTCTCTATAGTAGATATATGTAAATGTATTCTGTAAACTTAAAAAAATTTAAGCTTGAATTAACTGCAATGAAAGTGTATTTCCACTTCTACAGAATTTCTTTTTTCTTAAAATAGACTGGGAGGGAAGATTCCTTTCCTGGGGTTTACTTTGAAATCAATCAAAAAGAGTATAAAAATCTAATGCTCTTCATAGAGAAGACTACTGACAGCTGAACTGTATTTTTCCAAAGATTTTTTACAAACAATACAGACTGGGTGCTGTTTGTTCTTTTCCAACATGGGAAATCAGTCTTGAACCCGGGAATTCTCTCTAAATATGGGTGACTAACAACCATTGTTCTACTAGCCTAGGAAAGGACATAAAAGCATGACATTTTTTATTACTTTTAATATCCTTCACCTATCTGACTTTTCTTCTTCGGTCGAGATTCTATTTTTTGAGAAATCTTCCTTGACCCAGAATCATAATAGCCTTTGCCCGAAGACTAAGTATTTAATCTTTCTTCCACTTCTTTGACATTTATGCATTCTTGTCAAATCTTCACTCTCATTTCTTTATGTCTTTCTCCCCCACTAGACCAGAATCTTGTATTTATTTTTCATAGCCTCTGGCACACAGTAGGTACTAGATGTGCTTCCTAATGATCCTTTTATTCCAGGAGGCTCCAGCTGAGATAGAAGGAGAAGAGGTAAGGCAAAGAGCAGCTAACAGAGCATGTAGATAGAAACATAGGTCCATTTATTCATTCAAGTGGTATTTATTAATATGATTTCTTCTAGTGTACCAGACACCATTACAGACATTGGAAATATGTGAGGGAACAGAACAACAAAGTCTCTGTTCTTTTTTTTTTTTAAGATTTTATTTATTTATTCATGAGAAACACACAGAAAGAGGCAGAGGGAGAAGCAGGCTCCTCATAGCGGACCTGATATGGGACTCGATCCCAGCACCAGGGGATCAAGCCCTGAGCCAAAGGCAGACAGTCAACTGCTGAGCCACCCAGGCGCCCCCAAAGTCTCTGTTCTTAAAAGTTAACATTTTAGTGGAGAGAGATGCACTATAATATATGCATATATTTAGGTACACATACACACACATTTTAAGTGCTGATAAGTGCCAGGATGAGATCTACAGGGAGGTAGTATATTGTCAGTGCCTGCTTTGTATTATAAGACACTTGGAGGTTAGACTGAAAGCAGCAAGAGGAGAAGCAAAAAAGACCATTTAGGAGGCCACTGCCTCAGGAGACTGTCATCCAATGAGATGAATCAGACTAGAACAATGGAAATGGTAAGAAAAGGCCATATTTTGCATGTATTTTGATGATAAATTTAACAAGATTTTCTTATTGGATGTGAGATGTGAGAATAAGGTCAGAGTTGACCTTATGATTTTTGCCTGAGCAACTGGAAGGATAGAATTTCATGTACTAAGATGGTGAAGCCTAGGAAAGAAGATGGTTTGGGAAATAAAATTAAGATTTCTGGTGTTACGGACTGAATTGTGTCTCTCCAAAATATGGTGAAGCATTAACTCCCAGTATCTTACGGTGTGACTACATTTGGAGATAGAGACTTTTTTTAAAATTTTTATTTATTTATGATAGTCACAGAGAGAGAGAGAGAGAGAGAGAGAGAGAGAGAGGCAGAGACACAGGCAGAGGGAGAAGGAGGCTTCATGCACCGGGAGCCCAACGTGGGATTCGATGCCGGGTCTCCAGGATCGCGCCCTGGGCCAAAGGCAGGTGCTAAACCACTGCGCCACCCAGGGATCCCTGAGATAGAGACTTTTAAGAGGCAAGTAAGATAAATTTGGTCATAAGGATGGGGCCCAACCCAATCTGACTGGTGTCCTTAAAGGAAGAAAAGAGACACCAAGGATAATATGCACAGAAAAAAAGTCCTGTGGGGACATAACACGAAGGCAGCTATCTATAAGCCAAGGAGAGGCCTGAGAAAACCAAAGCTGACAACACCTTGATCTTGGACTTGCAGCCTTGAGAACTATGAGAAAAGGCACTGCTATTGTTTAGGCCACGTAGCCTGTGAATTTTGTTATGGCAGCCCTAGCAGACTAGTACATCTGGATATATTGCCTCTAATAACTACTTGCAGTTGTTTAGAGGCTAAATGACTTCTGATGCTACCACATTTGTTCACTTGTTTAGTATTTATTCACATGTGCTTGCCTAACTCCCTGGAGGGCCACCCCTATCTATGACATGCCACAGGGAGAGCACAGATACAAAAGCTTCATCTTGTCAAGATGTCTTCCTCATCAGATACCGTGTATTTTCTCTTTTCCTTTTGAATTAGCTGGTTTCGATTTCTTGACCCTCCAGTTGGTAATCATTGTCCTTATCTTCATGGGGTATGGTTTTACAAGAGCATCACACATTTTCCCTGTTCCATTCTTTTAGATAGGTTGCAGGCAAAGTCTTAACACTGAATTCTGGACATCAGCACAAATATCTGGTAAACTTTGAAATCTCTGATTAAATGTCAAAGCTATTGCTCACCTATTGTGTTCTTAGTTATCTCCTGGTAAACGCACACACATACACACACACACAGGCTTTGATTCTTCTGTCTCCCTGTGTCACAATTTGAACTCATATTGGCCCCAGTATTTCTGGCCCCGCAGAAGGGTGTAAACTTTATCTCAAGCAGAAGTCTCACGATAGACATAGGAGGCAAGAAAGGGAGGACAGTATTAATTTTCTACCAAAGTAATTCAATTCTCCACCTCACTTAGCTTGTGCAAACCTGGCTTAAAGACCTGGTTTTTAGCAGCACCGTCAAGGCCATTCCTAGAAATTGGAGCATTTGCTAACCCAGAAGTAATGGTTTCATCCCGTGTGCCTCTTTCAGTATTGCATTCCAGAGAGTGCATAATTGCTTTGGTGAAATATCGCAAAATAATTTTATACTGCGATTAAAATATTTTCACAACTGTTGTCAAGGGAACAGTGTAAATAGATTTTTTACTGTGATCAACTAGATAACCCTGAAGCTTAATGATGTGTCCCTGGCTTAGAGCAGGTTAGCATGAAATTTAATTTGTGGTAATCTGCCTCAGACCAATGGAGGACAAACTAACCTCTAGCTAGAATTTACCCAGCTTCCAGCACATAATAACTCAAGGGTGGCATTTCTCTAGAATGATGCTTCCCTGTGCAAGGAGGCAGAAGGGGTTGTGCCTCCCCATAGGAAATCATTCACCAAATCTTGTCAATTCTCCCTTTGTTATAACTCTCCCATTCACAGTTTCCCTTTACCAAGGCTGTCACCCTACCCGGGGCTCTTGTCATTTTAACTGTGGCTGAGGAAATGGCCTTCATCTTCGTTTACCTACCTTTCCCCATAGTTCCATCTATTCTGCTTATCGCCACCAGATGACTCTCCCTAAAGTATATATTTTACCATGAGATTTCTTCCTGAAAAACATTCAGTGACACCTTTAACCTGGCATTTGGAAACAGTGCATTTCCAGACTTCGCCTCAACGAGTCGTGTTTTTAGCTATTCTACTCTATCCTAAGTGCATATTGACAGTCTACCCAAAATGCAAGGATTTTAACTGTTTCTATGGTCTTTCTGCCATTGCCATGCCTCCCTCTAATGTTCTTTTCTTGCCAGTCTTTCTACTTATCTATAGGACAGTTAAAATTGCATCTTAAAGTTTTTCTAACCCAGGTCTTGGCTAAAAGTAAATTCATCTTCACCCTGACTATGTAAATCATCTTGAGCATTCAGATCACAATGAAGCATTTCTTCTACTACCTTCACCTTAACAAAATACATATATTTTAAGATGTTGATCTTTGTAATTTCAGCAGAATACCAGAAGTTTGTTATCTGGAGTAGGTGAAATAAATAAAGGTCAAAAATGCTGTATTGAAGCCAGAGATTTAATTAATGTTATTAAAATGAAATTTGAAACACTCAAATGGGAAGCGTCAGTCAGCATTTGCTTTCCACATAGGCTATTGAAGGATTGTCTTTGAGAAATCTGGCCAGACCCCAAGAAAAAAGTCTAGATATTCTGATTTGAAGATTCTCCAATGAAAGATGCTAATTAAATCAATATACAGCAAAGACTATGGTCAAAATACCCAACACATGGACACAAAACTTGCAGCTTTCTATGACCCTCTCTTAAGTATAATGATTCAGTTGCCTAACATTTCAGGAGAACTCAACTATTAAAGACAGAGTCTAAACCAAAGAGAGAGAGGAAACTTGGAAAAAAACAAAAGTATGAAACAGAAGAAAAATTCACATACAAATAATTATTTTTATTGTCCTCAGAGATAAGAAGATATTGCAATCATAAGAGGATACCATAAAAATAAAATTATTCAGAGACTAGATTGCAGTTTTTAGAAACAAAAAATAACAGGCACCTGGATGGCTCAGTCAATTAAGCATCTGCCTTCTTCTCAGGTCATGATCCTGGAGTCTTGGGATCAAGTCCCATGTCTGGCTCCCTACTTAGTGGGCAGTCTGCTTCTCCCTCTCCCTTTACCCTTCCTCCCTGCTCACTCACTCTCTCTCTTTCTCAAATAAACAAATAAATTCTAAAAAAAATCTTCAGATGAAAAAAATTAAAACTGAGAAAAATACTTAGGAGATACTTTTGGGGAACTGTGGAAGGAAGGAAAGAAAAGAATAGAGAAAGAGAAATAGAAAGGAAGGAAGAAAAGATGGAAGGAAGAAAGGATGGAAGGAAAGAAGGAAGGAAGGAGGGAAGGAAGGAAGGAAGGAAGGAAGGAAGGAAGGATGGAAGGAAGGAAGAAAGTAAAAAGGAAAACACATTACCAGCACTCAAGACCTAATATTTGAATCACAGAGATTTCAGAAAGGGCAACAAATGAAAACAGAGTGCATCAATTGCATCTAAAAACTTATTAAGCTAATTTCCAGGAACCGAAGGATGTGGAAGGTAAAGTGGAGGTAAAGTGACTTACAGAAAGGAAGAGACCATCCTCATGTACACAAATGCTGCAGGCGGCACAAGAAATAAAAACAGGCACACACACAGTAGTTCATAATTATAACATTTCAGAACCTGGGGGTAAAGAAAAAATGCTCAAATCTTCAAGAAATAAAGATACATATCCTCTACAAAGAATTGAGCAACACTGCTGGAAGAGGTCATCAAAAAGACAGGACCGCAGGTCGACCAGTGAGCTGAACCTCGGCAGCAGAAGTCTCCTCACTCCCTCAGCCACCCACCTTGTGCTTGTGATTTGTGATCAACCGGCCTTCCGGGCTCCCAGAAGCTGCCCCAAGGACACAGCCTTCAGGTAATGCTGTGGTGCTGACCCTCTGCACAGTGTCGGTGACTGAACCCAGTGAAGGGCTCTATGTAATCTTTTCTGATTTGGCAGGGGCAGGTGCAGAGATCTACCGTCCTAAAGCCATCCAAGGCAAGCCTCCTGAGCAAGTTCCCTTTGCTTATTAAAACTGCCACCACCAATCTGGAGTGGCCGGTCTCTTTCTTGGGTCTCTTCCTGTCCCTGGTGTCCAGGGGCCAGTTTCAGATGACACCTGGCAGCTGCTAGGGGGAGTTTGTGAACAAACAATGCACTGGAGGAGCGATGTCTTTGAAATTCTGAGAGAAAATAATTTCTAGTATTAAGCAAAACTGTCAGTTCAGTGTAAGGATGGTATAAAAAAAGAGTTCTGGGGGGCACCCGGGTGGCTCAGTGGTTGAGCATCTGCCTTCAGCTCAGGGCGTGATCCCAGGGTCCTGGGATGGAGTCCTACATGGGGCTCCCCAGAGGGAGCCTGCTTCTCCTTCTGCCTGTGTCTCTGCCTCTCTCTCATGAATGAATGAATGAATGAATGAATGAATGAATAAATAAATAAATAAACAAACAAATAAATAAATAAATAAAATCTTAAAAAAAAAAGGAAGAAGAAGAAGTTATGGGATGTGCAAAGTCTCAAAATGTATCTGTCAGGCTTTCTTTTTTAGGTCTGCTGGAGAAATCCAGGAAACAGGAACAGCGAATCCAGTAAGGAGAGAGAAGATTCCAGGACTACAGCACTACCCAAGGGAGGAGAGGAAACAGACAAGACTGGAGCAGGTAAAAAGGCTCAGGAAACAGCTCTTCAGAAAATGAAAATGACAGAATGTTGATGGTGACTGAATATACTGAATTGCTATTACACATCTGGGAGAGAATTTGGGAGTAAATTGATCTAGGCAAATGAAAAGCTAAACAAATACAAAATAACAGAAGAAGATAATCACCCCGGAGAAATAAAAGTTGATCAAGATGGGAAAAGTCATCATAATCAACTACAGCGCTCAGTCAGGAATCATATTTACATAATCATAATGATGTAAATCCTGCATATTAGAGTAATTATAACTATATTGGGAATCTATTGAAGGTAATAGAAGACAGAGGTGCGTGTGCATACACGTGTGTGTGAACGTTTGTGTGTGGCTGTGTAAGAGGTGTGACAAAATGTGCTACTTTCTCTTCTTCAGCAGTGAGAAGTGAATAGGTAATGGCTACAACAGAAAAATTAAGAGATTGCTCATTTAGCCCCAGAGCTATTCTTTTGACAGACAGATAAAAAGTTTTTTGTGTTTAAAGAGTGGGAAATATGGGAGATGTTTTGGGAGATTGCCAAAATGTTCTACAGAAAAAAGACATGTTCATGTATAATGTGGATAAAAATTAAAACTAAGTTTGAAAATTCAATTATCCATACACACACACACACACACACACGCACACACACACACAAGAATGGAGAGCCTTCTGAGGGCAAACTGGATTAATTCCCAGCATTAGAACAGCTTGTCTCTACAGCTCTAGATCAATGCCCTATCAATTTGAAGTCGGAAAGTACCCTGAGCCCAAGACAGAAATGGCTTCTAGCCCCAGGCCTCAGGCTGCCCTCCGACAGGGGCGGAGTTCCTCAACCTCTAGGTGACAACACACTGATGTAGAAAGATCAATTAACCTGTGCGTCCTAGAGAACTTGTTAATATAATACATTAATTTGTGAATGATTTTCTTTCTTTCTAAATTATTGTAGATGCAAATTGATTCCCATTGCAGATGCAAGCTTTTGCACAATCTTTTATTCTGTTTCCTGGGGTTGCAGAAAAATGTGTGCAATTACAGAAGTTATGGCAGTATATTGGCTTAAGCTGGAACTTACCTGATTAATGTTGCTACCCAAATATAAAGTAGTATGAAAAATCACCCATCATATGTGTTTTATCAATTTTTTAAAAATGTGAGTCTCTTTGATGTAATTAGGTGCATCAGTGTATGGGCATCAATTTTATTTGTTGCGAATGACAGAAATTGCTCAAACTAACTTAAAGCAGGATGCAGGAAAAGATATATTAACTCATGGAAGTTTGGAAGTCAGGGGGTGATACCTTCATGTATGGATGGATCCAGGGACACAGATTAGGTCATTATGACTCTTTATCTACATGCATAAATTTTATCTGTATGTATCAGTGCCAATTCCAATTTCTGTCCTAAAAGAGACATATTGCTTCCATGCAGCTAAGATTGGTGGCAGTTAGATGATTCAGGTTTTCCTGACCTTAATTTAGTAGCTCTAATAAATTTCTTTTCTTTTTTTCTTCATGTGCTCATGGATGAATTTAAGTAAAGAATTCTCATTGATACGCATTAGTGATATGCCTACCACCTGGACCAATCGCTTTTTTCTGGGAGACGAATTTCAATGATTGACCAAGCCTACACTATATACATTCCTGTGGTATATACTAAAATTGACAGTCTCACCAAAATTGCATGGAGTGGGAGTAAAGCATTTCTTTAAAGGCATGGACTCCAATGCACCCTCAATTCTTTCACCTACTCCTTCACTGGTATATGACTATCATCACATCATTAGAACTAAATTTATTTTAAGGTTTTGATTTCTTTTTAAAATATAAATATCACCAAGACAGGAATCTTTTTAACCTACAGACATAAACCCTCTGTTCCAATCAAAGTGCTAAGAGCAAGTTGATGGGTTGAAGGAGGAGCAATGATGATTTTTTATGGTCAATTCCAGAAAGTACATGAAATTATTAGGAGTAAAGACATTTTAAAAATTTGATTTTTTGCCTTGATTTCTGTTCTGCTTAGCTATAAAAGCAGGCAAATGGTCCCAAAACCTCAGGGACATACAATGACAATAACTTTGCTCTTATCTCTCATGGTTATGAGTGTTGATAGATATCTGTGGAAAGATCTGGTATCTGTCATCCGGAGATACTCAGATGGTAGCTGTGGCTGGAGTAATTCAAAGCCCCCACACTTACATATCGAGCACTTGGCCTGGAAGAGCTGGCAACACGTCAGCAACTCTCTCTCCATGTAGCCTCTCCTGCCTATCAGATGCGGGCTTCTCCACAGGATGCAGGGTAGCTGGGGGTAATCACAGTTTTCACGTGGCATCTGACTTCTACTACCATGTGCATTCCAAGAGAGCCACGCAGAGCTATCATTTCTCTTAGAGGCGAGGCTTGGAACTGGTTTGGCATCACTGCTGCTATCAAAGCAGTCACAGACCAGCCATATTTAAGATGACTGAGGAACAGACTTCACCCGTTGATGGCAGAAGGGTCAGCACATACAGGGAAGGAAGGAATTGATGGCAGCCGTGCTGCTAGCTGCTACAACCACCATGTACTGGGATATTTTCTGGAAACAGCAAGAAGGAGGTTACTTCTTACCCACCTACAAGGTACAAAGGACTGCTCACAGTTCATTCACCCATTCTTCAGAGCTTCCTTTCACATTCTTTTTACTTCAGAGAGATAGATGGAGGTTTTCAAAACCAAAAAGATTGAATTGTACAACGTGGTGAAAAGTTGCATGTATCGTGAATTTTAAAATAATGCGATTTTTGGTGGGATTTGGTGTATTTTTGTTTGTTTATTGATTTTTCACCTAGCAAATTAGCAAAAATTTAAAAAGCACATCCAAAATTGAAAGTGTGATATGAAGGATGCAGTTTCATATTTTATAGTTGGAAATATCAGCAATATGGCAATGTAACAATGAGTGTAAAAAATGTAAAGTACCAATTTTCTTTGTCACAATGACTCTTATTTTGAGAAATCTATCCTTAGCTAGTTACTTGATAGGTATGGAGATGAACAAAAAAAAAAAGCTGTATATAAAAAAGTATATTGTTGCATAATTATTTATAATTGCAACACTTTAGAATAACTTTAGTGCCTAAGCAATGAAAATATGGATAATAACCTTGGTACACCAACCTAATGGGTCTTAATTAGCCTATAAAAATGTGTTTATAAATAATTTGTAATATGGAAATGTTTTTGCTTTCATTTTGAAAAATGAAAAGAAAACAGGATACAAAATCATAGCGAGAGCATAATCGCAAGTATGCAATACAAAGGAAAAGCTATACTGAGGAAAAAAAGGACTAGAAACAAAACCATCTAAAGGCCTACAATGTTTAGATAGCTAAATGATCGAGCTCTGAGTAAATCGATTTTTTTTTTCTGATGTTTGTTTCTAAATTTCTTAATGATGCTTGATTTTAGTCAAAAAGCTGAGGTTTTGGGTTTGGGGGAGGGTTGGAGAGACGATACGAAATTTTGCCTTCCTCTCCACCAGGCACCACATATAGGGATATGGGAAAGCTCACTTTGGTAAAAACTCTCACCCTTTGCCAGCTTCTTCCAGTTTCCCCAGGATCCCTGTCTGCAGGCTCTGTAGTGAGTGATCCCATCCCGATCACCAGAAACTACAGAGGAGGAAAAATAACTTTCCCTCCACCCTGAATGGTGAGCGCTGGCTGAGACTCCTTTGCTCTAGGACACCTCATAAATAGATAAGCTTATCTAGGTTGAAACTGTTCCACTCTGACCTCTGTAATTCAAGATTATCCTTGGTAACACTAATCTGCTTGTTCAGCCTTAAAACAGCATTCCCTTCACCTGAGGCTTCACGCTAGATGGAAACAGTCCAACTTACATCAGACCCGGTGGACCCAGTCCATTTCTAAGTTTGACCCAGTCCAACCCCAGCCCATTTCCAGACCCAGTCTGGAAAAAAAGAAATGTTCAAATAAAGTCTGACACAACTCATAATGCAAGAGCTGTGGAGGTCAGGTCTGAGAGGGACTGACCTCCCTGCAAGAAAGCAGCAAGCTCACGGGGCTTAGCTGGCGCCTTTGCCTGGGTGCTTGCCAATCCTGAGGGCCCCTGGGGCTCCATTTGGTTTCTTCTTCTAACATCAGAACTATTAAAAGACAAACTGAGACATTTAAACATTTTATGTGAGCAAAAATCGACTCAAATCAGGCCGCGCCAAATCAGAAGTGGTGAAGCACCTAAATTTCTGTAATGATGAATGTCATTCACATTCCTTAAAGAATGAGTGCAGCCTTTCCCATCTTACCTTGATTATCAGATAATCAGGCACCCTCCAAGAAGACAGCACCTTAGCAAATGAAAAGAGATCATTTTCTCTAATCACTCCAACCAGGAAAAAAAAAATCCAGATGAAGATGTCTGGGCACTTGACCCAACGGGAAGTAGAGTCTCTCCCTCTATATTGAGGCCTACGCCACACAGTGGCCTTTCAATACTGTTTAAAATCATTGAACAGAAACTCCAGGCATTTGTTAAAAGTTCAAAGGCCCTGAGGAAAAGGAGACAGATGGGCTTTAAATCATCAAAACACTATTTCATAGGTTGATAGCAAATCATAAATGATTCAAGAGTCTTGAAAATTTTGCTGCTTTATAGACCTTGGCTATAATTTGAGCAGAACTTAGATGAATTTCTACTGAAAGTTCATTCAATTCGAGAAGCATTTATTAGATAGCGTGAAAACATTTTGTAAACCTGATGTGTTACACACGAGGACTATATTACAAATGCACACTGCGGGGGCAGCTCTGTCCAAGCAACCAAGGTGGGCAGGTGTCATCCAGAAAAATAAGAGTGTCTTTGGTAGCCCTGTGTCCCCATAACCTACGGCAACCAAAAGATGTCAGTGAGGTATTTTTAACCCCCCTGAGAAAGAGGAGTAGAAATAGCATAAGCATAGCACATTATGCCTTTAGTTATGAAAAGCAATGTATTTGGCCTTATCCCAAAAGAAGGTGATAATTTCTTCTTAAAGAAAAGAAGTAGAGATTCTGTGCCATGTGTTCACAGCAAGGATTAAAGCTTTTCTTGTTTTCTTTAGCACCTTAAAATGAAGTGAAACTCGGCTTTCTGCAATTTGCCATCTCAATTTTCCAATAAAAAATTATGGGCTAAATTATAACACCTAGCCTCTTGGCAGGAGATATTCCAGGTCTTAGGGCAAGCATCTAATTGCCGTAACTATCAATATGTGAGTGTCTGTGGGGGTGACTGGCGGCTGTGGTCCATAGGGGCAGTCCCATTCATTCCCACAAAGCAGAGCTGATGCTGCACCCAAGATCCCATGTAATTGTAGGACCAGGTACAAACTAGAACACAGGACCTCTTGTTTTAAAAAAGTATTAAGAGGGAATCCCTGGGTGGCTCAGAGGTTTAGCACCAACTTCGGCCCAGGGCGTGATCCTGGAGTCCCTGGATTGAGTCCCACATTGGGCTTCCTATATGGAGCCTGCTTCTCCCTCTGCCTGTGTCTCTGCTTCTCTCTCTGTGTGTGTCTCTCATGAATAAATAAATAATATCTTAAAAATAAATAAATAAATAAACAAATAAACAAATAAATAAATAAATAAGATTGTTTATTTGAGTTTTTTCTTACTTTTTGAGGTCGGCTCTTAGAACTGCTTTTGCTGCATCCCAGAGATTTTGAAACTTTGTGTTTTTATTTTCATCTGTCTCCCTGTATTTTTTTTTTTTTTTGGTTACTCCTTTGATTGCTTCATTGACCCCAGCTTTTTTTCACCTCTCTTTGCATGGTGAATATTTTTCCATCCCTTCCTTTTGGTCTGTATGCATCTTTAAGTCTGAGGTGAGTGTCTTGGGGGCAGCATATAATTGAGTCTTTCTTTTTTAATCATTCTATCACTCTATGTCTTTTGATTGGAGCAGTTAGGCTATTCATATTTAACTTAATTATTGACAAGTATGTACTTATTGCTATTTTAAAAGTTTGTTTTCTGATTGTTTTTGTAATTCTTATCTGTTCCTTTCTCCTTTTCTTGATCTCTTTCTTTGTGAACAATGAGATTTTATTGTGTTTTGTTTGGCTTTCTTTCTCCTCAAATTTTTTTATGTCTAGGTTTTGGGTTTGTGGTTACCATGAGGTTCATATATAACATCTTAAACAAATAGTCCATATCAATTGAATTGTCATTTAAGTTCAAATACATTCTTTAAAAAAAAGAAATATCTTCCTTATTTTTTCTTTTTCCCTTTCTCTTCTCAGTTTACTCCCTTCTCTCCACAATTTAGGTTTATTTTGTCATATTTTATATATTTTTATTCATATTTTTCTTATGTCTAATTGTGGTCCCTTATTTTTCACTTAAAGAAATCCCTTTAACATTTCTGGTAAGGCTTGTTTAGCGGTAATAAACTTTTATCTTTTGTTTGTCTGGGAAACTCTGTCTCCCCTTCAAATCTAAATGATAACCTTGCTGAGTAGAATATTCTTGGTTGTAGGTTTTTTTTGTTTTTTTTTTTTTTTTTCTTTTAGCACCCTGAGTACATCATGTCATTCTCTTCTGGTTTGCAAATTTTCTGCAGAAACATCATCTGATATATTTCTATATTTTTCCTTGTAGGTAAGTTTTTGTTTCTCTCTTGCTGCTTTTAAGATTCTCTCTTTATCTTTAATCTTTGACATCTTATTATGTGTGTTTGGACTTCCTTGGGTTCATCTTGTTTGGAACTCTCCATGCTTCTTAGAATTAGATGTCAATTTCCCTCCCTAGGTAGGGAAGCTTTCAGTTATTATTTCTTCAAATAATTTTTCTACACCTTTTTCTCTTTCTCTCTTTTTCTGGGACCCCTATAATGCTAATGTTTATTTTCTTGATTATCCAAGAGATCTCTTAACCTATCCTTTTTTAAAAATTCTTTTCTTTTTTGCTGTTCAGTTTATGTGCTTTTCATTACCCTGTCTTCCATATGGCTGGTACATCCTGCTGTATCCTCTAATCTATTGATAATTCCCTATAGTGTGTTTTTTATATCAATTATTGCATTTTTCAGTTATGTTTGGTTCTGGGCTTTTGAGGTGGAGAGAGAGAAGGTTCCTGTAGTTCCTCAGTCCTTTTACATCATGGTGTTTTTTTCTGTGTCTGCATGTAACTAGGGCTGGTGTGGACTCACTAAAATCTTTAGTTCACTGAAACAACTGGATCCACCCATTATGTCATCAAGACCCTGCTCCAATCTAGGTAAAGTGAGGTGGGAACATAAACCCTGCTGATCCCAGTACCTCTGACCTGGAGAGATTTCCTGTAGCTCCTCTGCCACTTGGCAGAGTTCTGGTGTTGTCTCTTTTATATGTTAGCTATTCTATATTTAATTTGCCCAAGAATGGGAATCTGTTCCTGATCCTTCAGTACTATCCCTCCCCACTGCCCTTTCCAGTAGGGGTGGGGGATTCACTTTGTTACTGTGTCTCCATCCATTTCTCTTGCTGTTCTCTCTATGGTTTTTCAGTAGCTGTTCAGTCAGCCCTCAGTTATTTTTCAGGAGAAATTGTTCTATAATAGGTATAATTTGGTGTGCTCTGTGGAGGATGCTCCCATGTTGCCATCTTGAACTGGACTATCCAAGAAGGTGTTTTAACAGGTAGGTCATTCACTGGGAAGGGCCTTGGGATTATATTTAAGGAAGAAAGGAAAAGGAAGAAGGTTTGGGCAGAAGGAGAAATAAAGCTGCAATTCAGGAAAATACCAACTTCAGCCTATCCCATAGGATCTCCAGAACTAGAACTCCCACTCTGGCAAAAAGGCCAGACATTTAAACTCCATTGAGTGTGTGCAATCCTAGTAGGGGATGGCTCTTTTCAACAGAAACAATCCCTAAAGAAACTAACAGGTGCTTTCACTACACCAGTTGTTAAAACATTGAAATACTCTTTGTATGTCTAGTGTTATCAACCACTGTACGGCTGCCTGGGCCATCCCAGCATCTTCCAGCCTCCAAAAATGATCTAACTTTATGATTAGTGTCTGTTCTGACTCATCATGCTCGTGCTATACCAACTGTTAGGGATTTTATTTGTTTTTGTTTCAATAAATCATTTTAATTTTAATTATTTTTTATTTTAATTCCAGTTAGTTAACATGCAGTGTTATTTTAGTTTCAGAAATATAATATAGTCATTTAACGTTTCCATATGTCACCCTGTGCTCATCACAGCAAATGCCTTCCTTAATCCCCATCACCTGTTTAGCCGCTTGGATATCTCCTCTAGACTCCTAAGAATATCAGCTGAGATGAAAAGGTAGGATCATCATAAGGAAAGCTAAGATCTATATGTAGGGCTAGTTGACACAGTCTAACAAGAACTTAAATTTGGTCTTAGGAAGCTAAAATGAATCCTATGAATCCTATGTAAAACACTCTTAACTAAAGGTAAAGTTTATTAGAAATTGACATTTTGGATAAATTAGAGAAGAGAATCTGAGAGAAAAATAAATATAAAATCAGGAGGGAGGTGAGAAGCTCTGGAAATATGTTGAGTCTAAAATATGTTAAATTCAAATTATGAGGAATCCAAGTTTACCACTTCAATTTTAGATGATGAACTCCAAATATAATTATATTTTTTCAGTTACAATTCATTGATTACATGAAGTGCTCTGCATTTCTGCCTTAATTAGAAAGATTGCTTAATTTAATTTGGGCCTGCTGACCAAAAGACGACTGATGGGTATTTGAATTCACAATGCACAGTGACAACCAGGTTATAGGGGTTTTCTCTAGAGTGTTACAAGATGGATTCATTAAATAGCATTCAAAACATTTTGTTAAACAAGAGTTTCTAAATCACAACTAATTTTAAAATTTACATAAAATATTTCAGAAGATTTACAAGGTCACATTTACATTTTGTAATTAACTCTGGAACTGAGGTTAGAAACCAGTTATCCCCATGAGGTTAACTTATTCCTGTGGAAAAAAACATTTAGGAAGATCAGATCAGAGAGGAACACAAGACAAAAAGCCCTAAACACTTCATTGTCTCATTGGTAGACCCCATCGCCTCAATTGCACTGTTCATTCGTTCTCATATTCAACACAGAAGCCCTCCATAAATAATGGGGAAAAATGGAGCCTGAGTCACCCTAAGGCTTATTTCCAAATGATGCTTCAGTGAACTTTAGGAAATCTGCAAGATGCTTAGGGCAGTTACAGAGGGACAAGAAGTGCTGTACAAGGGGCCCCTAGCTTCTACTTCAAATAGACCTGGTCTCTTGTATTTATTTATTTAGAGATCTTTTACAAAATATTTACCTAAAACAAAATAGATTCCATGGTTTTAAAAATGTGTTCAGACAACTACCATAAAGTGGCTTAAATTATAACTAGAGTAAAAAATTACAGGGATGCCTAGGTGGCTCAGTTGGTTAAGCCTCTGCCTTCAGCTGACGTCATGATCTTGGGGTCCTGGGATCAAGTCCCATGTTGGGCTTCCTGCTGGGCTGGGGGAGTCTGCTTCTCCCCCTCCCGTTGCCCCTCCCCCTTTTCATGCTTGCTTTCTCTCTCTCTCATGAATTAATAAATAAAATAAATAAATAAGATTTTATTTATTTATTTGAGAGAGAGAGAGAGACAGAGGGAGAAGCAGGCTCCATGCCCAATGCGGGACTCCAGGATCACGCCCTGGACAGAAGGCAGGCACTAAACCACTGAGCCACCCAGGGATCCCAAATAAAATCTTTAAAACAAAAATTACAAATATGTGTCATTTTAAGACAACTAAATATATGTAAGTTGGATGAATTGAAAACTTGTAAATTGATCATTTATGGTAATTTAATACTATATCACATTGCCCATTTCACTATGTGTGTGTATGTGTGGGGGGAGATAGCTCAGCCCAGAAAAGTTCTGACTAGTCAAGAAGGAAGGTTTAAGTGAGTGACCCAATTTCAAGGTAACTTTGCATATAGTTTGATACTTACAAGTGATTCTGATTAAAGTAAGTGAGATGAGGCCTTATTTATTATTAGTAAAGTCACATTTTTATAGTTGGATTAAATAAAATTGAATGACAGGCCAACATGTCTAATACAGATTTTTTTTTTTTTTACATTGCTGATAGTAACCTTCTTTCAATTCAGTCTGAATTAATTATACCTAAATATGGGCTAACTTGGTTAATAGAAAAAATGTATAGATAAATAATATAATTATACAAGCAAAATTAGAATCACCTGATATTAGCAGCCATAATAAGTCAAGAGGCCCTAAATTGAGGCATGGGAAAAAGATAATTTGATCATAATAATATTTGTTTTATTCAGAAAATATCTGTTGAGTATGACACAGAAGAAAATTAAACCCAGCAGCAAAGTTAAGCTATGTGGACTTCAAATGTCAAACTGCTTGAGATTTGAGATGATTATCCTTTGCTTCAAAATATTTTTCTTTAACACTGAGTTAAGCGGGTGTTATCTGCAAGGAACATTTCACAGGGAAAAATAACAGATAAATTTATTCTTAAAGAATGATTTCAATTCCTTAAAAACAAAAATCATTACTTTTGAACCTAAATCTGGTCATGACTTCAGTTCTAACAGACAGCTCATAGGATAAACAAGCCTCAGAGAAGCATGTTACAATGATACCACGGAGATGCAGACAGTAAAATGCAGAATATGGGAAATGCTGTTGAGCCTGGACTTTTCAGTAAACAAACTGCTAGGAAAAACAAAGAGGGAGGGACCCTATAGATTAAGAGATTTAAGAAACATAGCAATGAATTACAACATACATTTCTTATTTGAATCCTCATTTAAAAACCTAGACAAAATGTAGACAATGAGGAAATCTAAATATAGCTCAGCTTAGGATTCTTAAATGTTAGAGATACATACTAAAATATTTATGAAATATTATAAGATTTCATAAATTTGCTTCAAAATAATCTTGCAAAAGAGAATGGGCATCCCTGGACATGAAACAACACTGGCCACATGTTAAGAATTGTTGATACTGAGTGATGGGCACATGGGGTTTCTTGTGGTATCCCTTTGCTTTTGTGTTGGACATTTTCCATAACAGAAGGTACCAATAAAATGAAATAGCAAGACAAATGATATTTGTCTATGTAAAAATAAAATGATTGAAAGTTGTATATAGTAGAAGGAGATTCTACATGTCTTATAAGTGGTGGAACTAATCTTACTCTGTCTTGATTTCCACTGGTCAGTGGTGCATCAGCTTCAAATCCTATGGCTTCCTTGGCCAACGGTACATAGTATGCAGGACGTGGGAAATTGACATCAGATTTATATCTTCCCATCAATGAAGTAAGCAGTTAAAGGTATAATTCAGACAGACATGCGATATTTCCTGGAGTTCTCTGAACTGGCCTGCCAAGGGACCCTACTACCTACATTAGTGTCCTCAAACTCAATCCATGACTTGGCTGACTATTTTCTCTTGTCCCCTCATTGTTACCTCCCAGTCATTTGAATTCCCTGTGGACAGGTATCTAGCCCAACCAACATTTAAATGTGATTGGAAAGATAAGCCCAAATGACACCATAAAAATATTCTTTAAAACTGTAGTATCAGGTGTAGTAGAAAACACCTTTTCCTTTTCTTCCAACAAAACATCTATATACTTAATTAAAAATCCTCACCTTTCCTCACCTCTCAGAAGAAGGCTGGCCATCTGACAGAGTCCTGGCCAAAGAAATTTAAGTGAAAGGTTTTGAAAGGGGACTCTGGGAATATTCTTTCAAAAATACCCAAGTCAGTTTGTTCTTTCCTTTCCGATTTTCCTGTATGGGTTGCAGCATGATACCTGATGCTGCAACTGCCATACTGCAACAATGGGAACAATAGCCACATGGTAAAGATGACAGAGCATAAGAGCCTCATTCCTTTGACAGCTGGCCAGCCATGACCTACCTACGCCCTAGTCCTTATGACATGAGAAAAATGGATCCTTATTTTATTAAGCTATTGCAATGAGATTTCTGCTATATAGGGCTAAAAGCAACCGCTAACTAATGTATCAGCCTACCGAATGGCCAAAATGTAAAAAATAATATTCGTATTATTAAATTCTCAGGGAAAAATATGGAAGTCAAAGAATTAAATCTATAATGTTTTGTAAATATAAATCAAATTATAGTAAAGCAAAAAAAATGCTGTCCTAAAAATTTCTCATTTTGCTTGATCTCAATTACAAGATCCACAGCCAGATTCCTGAGAATTATGGATGTCTTTTCTACCATTGCTATTCTGTGTGCCTGTCACTCATTTAACAATCTTTTATTGAGAACAAACTATAGCCTCACCTTTTATTTGGGCTAGAAGTGAGAATAGATGTGAAATATAAGCTTCGAATACAAGAAACTCATCCTTTCATTGGAAAGAGAAATGTGTAAAGGTACTGATTTAAAATAAACAATGTGCTCTACCATCCCGTTAACCACACTGTAACATAAAAGGCCTGAATAAGGCAGCAGCACCACTAGACCATATCCTGCTTTTGTGCATATTAGAAAGTTGTGTGTCTTACATAGAACATCTTACTTCTATCTGGTATGTATTACACAAATGTACAAGTATCATATCCAAAATATTGATGCCATTAGCTCCCCTGGAGATATGCAGTGTACAACCTGCACAGAGATCCTGCCCAATGTGAAATAAGGAGAACACTGTGGACTGAAGGAGTCAGAGATGACACATCCCAGAACAGTTTTGAGGTGAGGCCTGAGTATATTAGTAAGACAAAATAGAGGAAGAACCAAATTTTGAGTTTTATGGATTTTAAATCACATTTTCATTACTTTAAAGAATATATACTCACAGGAAACAGTACACTATACCCTCCAATACTGATCCCCATATCCTGCTAAGTCTGAAAAAGTAAAGAACTGTTTAATTTTGTTGTTAGAAATCCATGGATGCCTACTTTCCCATGCCATAAATGTATTCACTCGCAGAGCGGCAGTAAACCAAATTTCAGAGATTTTTATGGTCTTGAGAATCACACGTTTGTAGAGGAATGAACATATGTAGTGGAAGCAGAGTGGTGATTACGCATCCTGTGATACTCCACATGCAGTTGTGAATATCTGCGTGGCCACTGGTGAGTCTGCAGCTTTCCTGGCTGAGACACCCAAGCCAGGGTTTGGTTGGGTTTTGTTCTAAAGAATATAGCTCTTAATCTCCTCCCGAAGAAGACTATAACAAAGCAGAAGCTCTTGCTTTAATGACTTTTTCCAGTAAAATGCTCACTTGATTGCTCTGGAAAATGCCCTTCTGAATATCCCTATGGCTCCTCTCAAATTAAAAAAAAAAAAAAAAAATGGGAGTGATCTCATCCTTGGGTGGAATCAGGTGAAAATTCATTTCTAGGTAGCCAAAGTCAAGAGTACTGAGTTTGATAGAGCATCTAGTCGCCTGAGAAGAATTCTCAGCCCATCTCCCTCCTTTCATTACTGTATGGAACCAAGAGTCTATAATTTTTTAATAAGTCCCTAACATGATTCAGTATTACCATGGCACTGGATTGATAGACCAGTCAATCTTTTAAGAAAGTAAACCGTCTAGTTATCCTGGTTCACATTTATTTTCCTATGGGACAGTGTTTCTCAATCTTTCTTGGGCCATGTCACTCATTGAGAATAAGCATATTTATAAAGCACACTGGCTAAATTGTTGAAGTTGTTCACAGCCAAAGGCAAAATATCTGGGGGTCTTGACACTGCAGTTTGTGACCAGTCCCTCAAAGGTTGAGAAAATCAGGAACCTATAACCTGGTCCTAGGTTTACCTATAAGCCATTCAAGGAACAGGAGGAAATCTCATGACGGGTATTTTTAACTTAGAAAAAAGAAAGAAAGGAGCCAGGACATTGGAGTACAGTTAGTTTTCCTTTCCTCCTCAAGCCCAGAAATGGCTTGAATCTTCTTTGAGCAGTAAGAAAAAAAAAAAAAAATGTATACCTAATGTTGCTCTGCTTATACTATGATGTTTAGAAAATATCTAAGTTCCATTCCCTGTGTGTGTTGAGTATATAAACCCAGCTCCCACTGAAAAGTGGCTATTGAAAACCAAAAACATTGATTTTAGACTATTCTCTAGCTATGGGCTTTAAAACTTTAAAAACTCTACTTTGAAAAACAAAAACTAAGGAAGCTGCTTTGTTCTGGATGGAATCCACCTCTGATTTCCCTGAACAATACATTTCAGCTTCAAGGCAAATGCTTTAACATAGAACACAGTTAGGAAATTTATTACACATTGTATTATTTATTCATCTATTAAGTGAAGAAGTGATATTTCAATAGGATACAAAGACACAAACACAATAAACTTCGATATGAACCAGAAGGCTACATATTCCAGGGCAGAAGAATATGCAAGGGGTTCTCGGAAGTCTTTAAATGAAGTGATTTTTCTAAAAGGCAAAAAATATTTTGGGAGATATTAATCTGATATTTACTCATAAATATTCCTTATAACCACATTATTGTTCATTTCAGCAACTGGTTCTATTTGTACAAGACACAGTAGTGCTCTATTAATTTACCCATTGTCAGTGAACAAGAATTATGGTATATGAATTTTCCAGACAACTATGGCCTACCTCCTAAAAATGTGGTTCTCCTTTATTATTAAATTAAATTTTTTTTCTACCAAATATAAAAGCAAGACATGCTCACTGTGGGAGAAGCAAGGAGGAGAATCAAATCAATAATATAGCACAAAACAAGAAAAAAATACATAAAATCTCACTACCTAAATATTAATAACACTTTAGATGTAGCCTCCACATATCTTTACACACATGGATGTTCATGCACACAGTATTAAAATTTTTTAAGTATTATTTAATATTGATGATGTTTGGTAACTTGCCTTTTATATTAAACATATAGGGCAGCCCGGGTGGTTCCGTGGTTTAGTGCCGCCTTCAGTCCAGGGCGTGATCCTGGAGACCCCGGGTCAAGTCCCACGTCGGGCTCCCTGCATGGAGCCTGCTTCTCCCTCTGCCTGTGTCTCTGCCTCTCTCTCTCTATATATATATGTCTATCATGAATAAATAAATAAAATCTTAAAAATAAATTTAAAAAATAACATAAATAAATAAACAAACAAACATATAGCAGATGGGGTGCCTGGGTAGCTCAGTCAGTTGAGTGTCTGACTCTTGGTTCCAGTTCAGGTCATGATCTCAGGGTTGTGAGATCAAGGCCCCTTATTAGGTTCCACACTCAGCAGGGAGTCTGCTTGAGAGTTTTGCTTTCCCTCTGCCCCTCCACCCAGCTCCTATTCTCTCTCCCTCTCTCTCTCTCAAATAAATAAAGTCTTTGAAAAAAAAGAGATTTTGAAAGTTTGTCCTCACTTATTTAAACAATATTTTTTTAAGATTTTATTTATTTATTCATGAGAGACACACAGAGAGAGAGAGAGAGAGAGAGGCAGAGACAGAGAGGCAGAGGGAGAAGCAGGCTCCAGGCAGGGAGCCTGACATGGGACTCGATCCCGGGTCTCCAGGATCAGGCCCTGGGCCAAAGGCGGCGCTAAACCACTGCACCACCAGGCTGCCCTATTTAAACAATCTTAATGATTATAGATTAGTTTTTAGTTTTTCATATTATAAATAATCTGGCTATGAGTAAGTGTGCATATAGGTTTTGCATATGCCTCAGGTATTCCTATAAAATTCGGATTCCTAGAAGTAAGATCTCTGGAGCAAAATGTGTTTACATCTAATAATTTGATAAATACCACCTAAGTGACTCTTAGGTCACCAGATGAATGAGAGTGATCATATCCCAACACTGCCACCAACCCAACCTTTTCTATTTCGCGAATCTGTAGCAGGTTTTAATTTGATTACTAGCGAATTTAAATATCATTTTCTGCTTATCAAAGTAATTCTACTGTTAAAAAAATTCTTGTTGACCTGTATATCTTTATTTGTTAATTAGAAAAGGTGTCTACAGATTACTGATAATGACTTTTTGTCTGTGATATGTGTGGCAAACACTGTTTTTCATATTTTAATTTGTTTCTGACTTTTAAAATTATTATATGGTAACATCTACAAATATTCTCCTTGCTCTGATATTTGTGTCAGAAAGTTCTCTGACTCCTCAAGGTTATAAAAGTTTTTTATAATATATGATAAAAATAGCCAACACAAGCAACTTTTTAAAAAATTTAAATGATCTTGAATTCATTTATGAAGCAATGAGAAGCAGAAAACATTCCTTTTTAAAATGTCTTGTCAGTTGTGCCAAATCCGTTTGATGACAAACTGTATCTTTTGCCACCAATTTGAAAGGCTTCTTTTATCATACACTAACTTCCATAAATTCCTGCAATAGTGTTCCATATATATGTGTGTATATATATATATACACACACAAACGTACACATGCATATATGTGTGTTAAACCTGCATTTACATATACATATGCTTCTTTTCCTGAATTAAAATTAGAATTTTGATTAAGATTATGTAAGGATATAGAGAGTTATTTGTAGAAAATTAATATTCACAATACTTATTATTTCCATCCAAAAATCTCAAATGTATGGTGCTAGGTAATTCTCACATTATAGTTCTCACAAATGGCACATTAATTACATTAATAAACATATTATATTTTGTTTTCTACTGGTTGTTTTGGATGTATCAGGAAGTTCTTGATTTTGGGAGAGTTTACTTACAACTAATCACTGTACCAGAGGTCTCGTATTATTTATAATAGGTTTCAGTAAAGTCTTCTGCTTTTTCTGGGTCTAAGATCACACCACTCCAAAACTATGATAATTTTACCTCCAACTTTATACAAGTTTTGAGCTTTTTTTCTCTCTATTGTTGAAATTACTCAACTGTGAGACAATTTTTTAAGTTCGGATTTAAGTTCATCTTTGGGGGGCAGGAATGACTATGTTTTTAACTTGCCCCATTTTTCAAGGGTTACATTGATCAGAAAAAAATGAGGGATCCCTGAGTGGTGCAGCGGTTTGGCGCCTGCCTTTGGCCCAGGGTGCAATCCTGGATACCCGGGATCGAATCCCACATCGGGCTCCCGGTGCATGGAGCCTGCTTCTCCCTCTGCCTATGTCTCTGCCTCTCTCTCTCTCTCTGTGACTATCATAAATAATAAAAAAAATTTTAAATAAAAAAGAAAAGAAAAAAATGAGTATACATGTGGGGTTTGATAACTTCTAACCTGATCTCATTTTTTTAAATTATCTTTTTTCCTATGTTCAGTCTACTGTACAACAGCTTTTAATTTTGGTTATTATATTTTTCATTTATAGAAGTTCTGCTTGGTTCTTTTTTTTTTCAGCTTTGCCAACTCACCTTGAAAATATGTTAAAGCTTGTCAACTTTTCTTTAATTACGGTGAGCTGAGTTCAAAATCTGTGTATGAAAATTCCAACATTTGAATTATGCATCAAGCTTTTTCTAAAGCCTGTTATTTCTGCTGGTTCTTTTTTTTTTTCTCAGTTTTCTCAGAACATAAAATATTGTGTAAATTTAACATGTACAATATGATCATTTGATACATGTTTATATTGTAAAATGTTTACCACAATAAGGTTAGTTAGCACTTCTTTCACTCCACATAATTACCATTTTGTTTTGCTGTTGTTATGGTGAGAACATTTAAGCTCTATTTTAACAACTTTCAAGCGTATGATATGATATTAGTAACTATAGTCACAATGGTATAAATTAGATGCCAGGAACTTAATGATCTCATAACTGAAAATCTGTACCCTTTGATGAACATCTCCCCATTTCTCCCACCCCTCAGACTCTGGCAACCATCATTCTACTCTGTTTCTAAGAGTTTGATATTTAAACTCCACATGTAAGTGAGATTATACAGTATTTGTCTTTATCTGACTTATTTCACTTACCATAATTTCCTCAAGTTTCATCTATGTTGTCACAAATAGCAAGATTCCCTTATTTTTTGTGGCTGAATAATATTTCATTGAGTGTGTTTGTCTGTGTGTGTGTGTGTGTGTGTGTGTCTGTGTGTGTGTATCACATTGTCGTTATTCATGTATCCATCATTTGTATTAGGTTGTTTTCTGTCTTCGCGACTGTAATTAATGTAGCAACGCACGTGGGAGTGCAGATATCTCTTCAAAATGGTGATTTAATTTCCTTTGGATATACCTAGAGAAGTGAGATTAGTGGATTACATGGTAGCTCTATTTTTTATTTTTTGAGGAAACCCCACAATGTTTTTCATTTTGGGTAAACATTCCCACCATCAGTATTCTGGGGTTCCCTTTTCTCCACTTCCTCACAAGCGTTTGTTATCTTGTACTTTTGATAATAACTTTTCTAACAGGTGTGAGGAGATGTGTCACTGTGGTTTTAATTTGTATTCCCCTGATGATTTGTGTTGTCAGCCTTTTTATGTATTTGTTGCTATTTGTATTTCTTCTTTGGAGATATACTTACACAACTCTTCTGACCATTTTTAAATCAAGTTGAGTTTTTTGCTATTAAGTTGTATGATTTCCTTATGTATTTTGGATATGAACCTTTTATCGAATATTTGGTTGGCAAATATCTTCTCCCAGTCCATGAGTTACTCTGATTTTATTGATTGGTTTTTTTTTTTTTTTGGCTTTGCTGAAGCTTTTTAGTTTGATTAGTGCCACTTTTTGATTTTTGCTTTTATTGCTTATGCAAAAGTGTCATATCCAAAAAAATCATTGTCAAGACAAATGTCAAGGGACTTACTGCCTCTGTTTTACAGTTTCAAGTCTGTGTTTAAGTCTTTAATCCATTTCAAGTTAATTTTGTTGAGTAGTGTAATATGGGGGGTCCAATCTCATTCTTTTGAATGTAAATATCCAGTTTTCTCTATTCTTAAGATTGCTTTAGCTATTCAGGGTGTTTTGCATTCTCATACAAATTCTAGGATTGATTTTTCTATTTCTTATCTGTATCCACTATAGGTTTTTATTCTGTGGCTATCCTGAGTCTAACTTGAAACATCATATATATATAAGTGTCTATTTTAAGCTGATAACTTACCTTACATAACCTACATAACATACAATAGCTCTACCCTTTTACTCCCCCACATATTGTATGCTTTTGATATCATAATTTATATATTTTATATTGTGTATCCATTAACAAATTATTTTAGCTATGGCTATTTTTCATATTTTTGTCCTTTAACCTTTATACTAGAGTCGGTTGTGAGGACACCACCATATCACAGTATTAGAGTATTCAGAATCTGATATACACTTGCCTTTACCGAGATGTTGCATATTTCCATATGTGTTCAAGTTACTAGTTAGCATCCTTTCACTTCAGCTTGAAGAACTCCTTTTAGTATTGTTTGTAGGTCAATACTAAGTGAAGTAAGTCTCTCACTTGCATGTCTGAAGGAAAAATTTTCTGGATAAAGTATTCTTGTTTTTTTTTTTTTTTTCATTTTTTCTCAACATTTGAGTTTATCATCCCATACACTCCTGGCCTGTAAACTTTCTGTAGATAAATCCACTGATATCCTTATAGGGCACCCTTTGTATGAGATAATTCCTTTTATCTTGCTGCTTTAGAAATTCTCTAATTTTTTATTTTTATTTTTTTAGTTTAAATTCAGTTTAGGCCACATATACTGTATCATTAGTTTCAGGGTAGAATTTAGTGATTCATCAGTTGCATATAACACCCAGTGCTCATTACATCAAGCTCCCTCCTTAATGCCTATCACCCAGTTATCCCCTCTCCTACCCTCTTTTCCTCTAGCAACCCTCAGTTTTTTTTCCTATGGCTAAGAGTCTCTTATGGTTTACCTCCCTCTCTGTATTCATCTTTTTATTTTTCCTTCCCATCCCTTAAGTTCATCCATTTTGTTTCTTAAATTCCACGTTTGAGTGAAATCATGTGGTATTTGTCCCTCTCTGACTGACTTATTTGGTTTAGCATAATACCCTCTTCCATCCACATAATTGCAAATGGCAAGATTTCATTCTTCTTGATGGCTGAGCAATATTCTAGTGTGTGTGTGTGTGTGTGTGTGTGTGTGTACTTTATCCATTCATCTGGGCTATTTTCATATTTTGGCTATTGTGGACATTGCTGCTATAAACATTGGGGTGCATGTGCCCATTCAAATTATATGTTTGTATCCTTTGGATAAATACCTAATGGTGCAATTGCTAGGTTATAGGGTAGTTCTATTTCTAAATTTTCGAGGAAACTTCATACCGTTTTACAGAGTCTTTTTTTTTTTAAATTTTAGTTGGTTTTATAATAATGCATCTTAGAGAAGTTCATCTTGGATTGAAATTATGGGGTGACCTATTAGCTTCCTAAACTTGGATGTCCAAGTTTCTCCCCAAGTTCTTGGACATTGTTTCTTCAAATAAGATCTCTCAGGATTCCTGGGTGGCTCAGCAGTTTAGCACCTGCCTTCGGCCCAGAGCGTAATCCCTGAGTCCCAGGATTGAGTCCCACATCGAGCTGAGTCCCACATCAGGCTCCCTGAATAGAGCTTGCTTCTCCGCCCTCTGCCTCTCTCTCTCTCTCTCTCTCTCTCTCTCTCTGTCTCTCATGAATAAATAAATAAAATCTTAAAATAAATAAATAATATCTCTCTTTTCTTTCTGGGGCTTCAGTGATACAGAGATTGTTTTTCTTAATTGTATCCACAAATCCCACAAACTTTCTTCCCTTTTCATTCTTTTTAGTTTTTGCTCCTATGGATGGATAATTTCAAATAATCTGTCTTCGAGCTGATTGATTCTTTCATCTGTTTGATCCAATCTGTTATTAGAACTCTATTAAGTTTAAAATTCATTCACCTTATTCAGTTCCAAAATTCCTTAGGTCTCTTTTACGTTTCTGTTTGTTGAACTTCTCAACAAATAGATTTTGTATGTTTTGTTTTGTTTTCCTTGTTTTATTAAATTTATCCATGTTCCCTTGAAGCTCTCTGAGGATATTTAAACAACCACAGTGAATTCTTTGTTGGGTAATGCCTGAATCTCCATTTCTCTGGGGTCAGTTAATGGAGTTTACTGTGTTCCTTTGGTGATATGATGTTTCCCTGATTTGTGATGATCCCTATAGCTTGTGTGTCTGCATATTTGAAGAAGCAGCTATGTTTTCCTGACTTTATGAACTCATTTCAGTAAAGAAAGGGCTTCACCTGTAAGTGGGGGCATGCTGGAACATGCTATGACCCAAAGTCTATTGGTGTGGAGCACTAAGTGCAAGAATGTGTGGTGGCTCTGCGTCTGGGGTGGGGGACCTGGTATCTCATCAGCTCAGGTTGCTGGGGTCCAACAGCATCAATGAATGCATGGTCCTTGGTAGTACTTTGGGGTGGTAGTGGAGCACAAAGTGCCTACAAGAGCTATTAGGGTCCTCAGCAGCATCTCCATATCCAGTTGTTAGGGACCAAGGTAGACAGTGGTATTGGCTAGAGTGGGTGCTATACCCATACCAGCTGTGGGGACTAATTACAGATGCTTGTATAGTGGCAGAGACTGGCCACAGACACACATAGTGGTGGGGGCCAGGGACAGCAGGAGGGACCTGGGCCAAATGCAAGTATGTTGACCACTGCAGAGGCTCTGGCTACAGGCATGCACTTCTGTGGCTGCAGGGTCTCCTCACAGGTGTATACTCAGCAGTGGAAGAGGTGAAGGAAATCAGGCCAGGGTGTACAGGTACACAACTGGAGGGACAAGCTGCCCATTAGTCCGATGGCACAGGCCAGTGACTGGAAACAAAGCCAAATCTGGGCCTACAGGCAGTTGTGAGAACTTGGCTGTCAGCAAGTACTTCCATGACTTCAGGATCTCATCACAGGCATCAGCAATAGAGGCCAATGAAGGCAGTCAGGTCAGCAGCATACAGGTGCACAGCTGGAGGGGCTGGACTCAACTGCACACACAGTGGTGCGGGCCCACCATGGTGTCTACACTGGCCACTTGCACTCACTCAGCTGAAGAGGCCTGGCTGACTGGCTGTATACATCCCAGAGCTCCAACTGAGGGAAGGGAGGTGAGGAGAGTCTCAGGTGGCTGGCATCTGTGAATGCAAATGCCAGTGGGGTGGAAACTGATGAAATCTGCAGGAAGCTCATGGTAGATGTGCTGGCCATCAGTTTCTTCAATGGATGGAAGCTGCTGGGGTCCTTTCCAGAGCAGCTCACTGGGAACCGTAGTCACTCCTACTGTGTGGCTAATAGTGGCAGCCCCTTCTTCCCATTCCTAGCTGTCTCTATGTTTCAGCTTTACTGTTTTCTGGGTGGGATAAAACTGACATGGGTACTAATGAGGAGGTGCCCTGAAAGGCTGGGGATGTTGGTCACTTACCCTGCTCTCCCCTTCCAGTCAAGAACTCCTGCTTAGAGAGTTTTCTCTTGGCACCAAGCAGTGTTAGCCTGGTTGATGGGATGATGGAAGCACCATAGAACTGCACTTCCCTCCCTTTATGTGCAGTTATTCTCGGTTTTTGGTTCAAATGTCCTGCTGAAGTTTCTCCTTTTTTTAAGATTTTATTTATTTATTTATTTATTTATTTATTTATTTATTTATTTATTCATTTATGATAAATAATAGAGATAGAGAGAGAGAGACAGAGAGAGAGAGAGAGAGAGAAGGAGAGACACAGGTAGAGGGAGAAGCAGGCTCCGTGCAGGGAGCCTGATGTGGGACTCGATCCCAGGACACAATGATCACACCCCGAGCCAAAGGCAGATACTCAACCACTGAGCCACCCAGGCATCCCCCTGCTGAAGTTTCTTAAGTGGGCTCCTGAGCAATTGCAGAGCTCATACATTATTGCTTTTGGTTGGGTGGGGATGGAGGCTGGGGTCTACTGTTTCACCATCTTGGTGACATCACTCTTGTTTCTGATTCTTTTTCATGTTGCCTTGTTTCCTCATGCTTCTAGTTATCTTTGACAGTTTGCTAATTATTGCTATTGTGGGAATTTCCTGGGACCAGGATTTACTTTGTCCTCTGTCAGCAAGATATTGTGCTTGCTTCCGCCATAGGCCTGAGACCACTATTACAAGTAGCTTTTTAAATCTAAGTTCAAGGGTAGAAATTCCTTGACCAATTCCAGCAATGTGTATCTTACAATCACAAAATCTTAGATGTGCTTTTCATTTGTTTTTATTTTTTAACGTTTTTATTTATTTGTTTGAGGAAGTGAGAGAGCATGAGCAAGGAACAAAGGGCAGAGGGAGAGGGAGAAGCAGACTCCCCACTGAGGAGGGAACCCCAAGTGAGGCTCGATCCCAGAACCCTGAGATCATGACCTGAGCCAAAGGTGTATGCTTAATTCACTGAGCCACCCAGGTGCCCCTTCATTTGTTTTTCTTCTGTTCTACTCAAATCAGGAAAACTTTCTTTGAAGTTCAAGGTATGAAGTCAGGTAATGGCTACATGGTCCAGATTTAGCATTTATAAGTAAAGTATAACCAGTTAAATTTGAATTTCAGATTGCCAAAGAATCATTTTTTAAGTATTCCTCAGATATTATATGGAGCATAATTAAACTAAAAAATTTTTCATTGTTTAGCCAAATTTAAAATTTAACTAGACATCCTGTACTCTGACATTTCTAAGAATAGGTTTAGTCCTTGTACTTATGCTGATGGTACCCCTCAGTCCTCAGGCTTTGGCTTTTCTCCCTCCTGCACCAAAAGGCTGTAAATAAGGTAAAAATACAGCATGGACAAATGCCCCTAAGACAAGTGGCTTTGATGCTTGGATATTCTGCTTACGTACCTGATTCAGGTTGTCTTCTCAAAACTGCTCTGGCAGCAAACCACTATCTTTTTAGCTTATCAATGTCTGTAAAGAAATGGGTTTTGTTTTCGTTGGTGGTAGTGCCTTTAACCACTCACTAATTTATTCATGTTGCTTAAGCAGGAGGCTTGACTTGAATAACCTAGTCCCACTTACCCAGGACATTGTGGGGCCCATTTCAGTCACTGAGGCCTGAACACTGTCTTCTTTTTTTTTATTATTATTTTATTTATTTATTAGTGAGAGACACAGAGAGAGAGAGAGAGAGCGGGGGGGGGGGGGTGGGGGGCGGGGGGAGACACAGGCAGAGGGAGAAGCAGGCTCCATGCAGGGAGCCTGACGAGAGACTCAATCTCATGACTCAGGATCACGACCTGGGCCAAAGGCAGATGCTCAGCCACTTAGCCACCCGGCATCCCTGAACACTGTCTTCTAAATAAGTTCCTTTCGCCAACGATATGCAGTACAATTGCATATTACGTGTGTAAAAGAGGGAGCTGTTCTGCAATAGGCCTATCTCCATCTAGCAGATATTTTTTTCATCTGTGAAGTATAAGTCAGTGGAACATGTAAAACTGTAGCTTTCATCCCAGCTGGAATTAATTACTCCTTCCTCAGGGCTCTCAGAGCAATTTGTAACTCTAATATGGCACAGAAACCTTCCCTTGGGTTATAGATCTGTATATACACATTTGCAGTTCCCTTTCAGTAGAAAGCTTCTTAATGGTAGGGTTGTGTGGCCTCATCTTCAGAGCCACAGAGCCACAGAGCTCTTTGGAGCCCTCAGGATGGTGATGGCTGACATGCTTCCAGTACTCAAAAAATATGTGCTAAATTACATCGAATGAAAGGGAAACCAGTAGAGATTTTATCCCAAAGCAAAAGTAATACACTTTCCAACATCAAAAAAATAGAGATACAAACAGGCAAAACCAAGTTGAAGACAGCCCTTATGTGTGAGTATTATGTGAGACGGGCAGCAGAGCTGATATAGCCTATTAACACCTCATTTTGAACCAATTTGCTAGTAGCCCAGGTGGGGACAGGACTCTGCAGGGATGACACAGAGAACAGATATATGTTAACGAAGTCAGAGAACGGGGGATATTTGGATCCTGGGAACCACATGACCTGTTGGGGTGCACAGTGGGGGACCCAGAAAACCAACTGCCAACACAAGATATGCTAGGAAGCAGGATGGAACAACAGACATGAGTGTATAGAATTGGAAACAGGAACTTAAGAGAAAAACTGTATTTTCGATTGCACCTAGAATGTGTAAGCATCTTCCAGCCAACCGACTTTGTAATGCTGGCTGAGTGAGGGCAAGAGAGGAAGTGCTGATAAGGGCAGGGTCCCAGGAAGCTAGACCGAACCCTCCTTCAGCTTATCTCCCCATAATAAGGAATTTGGGTCCTGGGGAGCTATCTGGTAAGTCATCTGTAAATCTCTCTGCACTAACCGCAGTCCGTTCTAGTCCCCACCTTGATCAGGGGAGTTTGAATGTAAGCTCCTGCTTTAGGGCCTCAGAGACAAGTAGAACAACAAGGTGAAAGAGAGGATTAGTGTCAGGAAAGGGCATCACAGGCAGTGCCCAGAGCAGAGCAGCCAATCATAGTCTGATTTATCATCCTGCACAGGGCAAGAGGAGGCAGGGTACACACCACATTAGCCCAGATAGAAGGCAGCCAGTAGTGCTGGCTGAAAACTTTCCTTTCGGAAAAATGTATGAACCCACCATTTTATGACTGCTGTGTATTTGGCTGGTGTTCTAGGTTCTGTCAAATAAGAACTGCTTTCCTCCGCCTTAGATGTGATGGTTAACTTTATGTGTCAACCTGGCTGGGCCACAGGGTGCCTATATGTTTGGTCAAACATTATTCTGGATGTTCCTGTGAGGGCATTTGGGGATGACATTAATGTTTAAATCAGGGGACTTTGAGGGAAGCCAGTTGCCTGCCATGATGTCTATGGGGCTCATCGTACCAGTTGAAGGCTTGAGTAGAAAAAAGACCAATCTCCTTGGATCAAGAGAGAATTCTCCAACAGTTGGCCTTCAGATTTCATCTGCATCGTTGGCTCTTCCTGGTTCTACAGCAGACTGCCTTCACACTCAAACTGAAACATTGGCTTTCCTAGGCCTCCAGCCTCCCAGCCCAACCTGCAGCTCGGGATTGGCAGGCTTCCATAATTGAATATCAGGAAAGAGCTAATTCTGTATATTAAATCTCTTTATATATGACATCTTATGTTCTGTTTCTCTGGAGAACCCTGACCAATACAGAAGAGGTACTTACAAAGGATGAGGAGATGGCTTATACACAAATAGAATAAACTGGCTCTACCCTGCACCCAAGAGACCAACCGCATGTAATATTTTTGAGTAATTTTTTAAAGTTTTTTTTAAATATTTTATTTATTTATTCATGAGAGACACAGAGAGAGAGGCAGAGACATAGGCAGAGGGAGAAGCAGGCTCCATGTGGAGAGCCCAATATAGGACTCGATCCCAGGACCCCAGGATCACAACCTGAGCAGAAGGCAGACACTCAACCACTAAACCACCCAGGTGTCCCTTTGTAAAGATTTATTTATTTATTTATTTATTTATTTATTTATTTATTTATTTATTTAAGAGAGAGAGCACATGAGCATGTGTGGGCAGAGGGGCAGAGGGAGAGAATGTCAAGCAGACTCCCCTTGAGCATGGAGCTGTCTCATTACCCTGAGATCAGGACCTGAGCCAAAACCAAGAATTGGACACTTACCCACTGAGCCATCCTGGTGTCCATATTTTTGAATAACTTTTATGGTGTATTTCTCCATTTCCTTCTAGCTGTGACTCCTTAAGTCCTACCAGGTCTTTTTAAAAAGCCTATTGTTTAGCACAATGCTGGTGAGTTCATTGGACATGTAGTGTCCATTTCAAGGGAATCCAGTCTCTTACCAAGATTGACTCCAAGAGATTTTCACAATGATTTTTTTTGTGAACATCACCATCCAAAAACACTATCATGTTTTACCACTAGAGAGCCAAGTAGTTTTTAAATATACTATCTTTTGACTACCCTCTCTATGTGATTTATGGTCTTTAAAAAAAAAAAAAGCAAAACAAAACACTGTTTTCAGAAATTTTACCCAGCTGGGATGATTGGTCCCTCACCCTCTGTAAGAAATAGGTTGTCGTGGAAAGATGTGAAAATAACGGAGAAATGCTGGCTCATCCATTAATAAACCTTACACGGAGACCTTGCAATTCATGCCCAAACTTCAGAAGTCCCCAATTTTAAATGTTTTATATATTAGAGAGAGGAAAATAGTCTTTCTTCACTTATCTTACCTATATTCAAGTTTATGGAGGACTCTACCTGAATCCTAAATCTGTACAGGAATGAACCACCTCAACGTGGGAGGAATAACAACTATCAAAAAAAAAAAAAAAATGATGACACAGATACCAGTCCATGCAAAGGCATTGTCTCAATGGCCATAGGAAGTGACAGAGCCAAAGGGCTACCCGGAAAGGATCATTTCATGTCTAGTTATGGAGACACATGTTTATTATATAAATATTATAATTCCACTTATTTACTGCACAACTTTGGAAATAATGATCATCCTGGTTCCAGATGAATCGGGAACCGCAGGACAAATTTGTTTAGCACATATAATATGTATAGCAGTTAGGAGCACAAGCTCTGGTGTGGAACCACTGGGTTCAAATGCTGGATCCAGGGCAGCCCACGTGGCTCAGCAGTTTAGCGCTGCCTTCAGCCCAGGGCATGATCCTGGAGACCTGGGATTGAGTCCCATGTCAGACTCTCTGCATGGAGCCTGCTTCTCCCTCTGCCTGTGTCTCTGCCTCTCTCTCTCTCTCTCTCTCTCTCTCTCTGTGTCTCTCATGAATAAATAAATAAAATCTTTAAAAAAAAATTCTGGATCCACCACTTGCTGGGTGTCTATAGCTAAGTCATTTATCCTAAGTGTCTGTTTCCTGTTCAAGAAGATGCAATGATAAAGTATATACTTCAGAGGATTCCTGTAAGGATTAAACAAATCAACTCATTGCAAGTACTTAAGACTTAGGGAATGTTCAATAAATAGTATTTATTATTAGATCATTATTATTCACAGGAAGTTCATATAAATCAACAGTCCTTGAGCAAAAGCTTTGGATAGACAATAAACCAAAGAGGTAGTAGCCCTGCATGCAGAAGCTGTGTCATGAAAACAAAGACTTGCCTAGTATTCTGTAAAAAAAATAAAATGAAATAAAATAAAATAAAATAAAATAAAATAAAATAAAATAAAATAAAATCACCCTTGCATACTATTTTGTGCTTGCTGCTATACAGAACCTGGTCCATCTGTAGATGGCTTCAGGCCTTGTTCCAATGGGGAGAAACATTAAGGATCATTCAAACCCTGAGTACATCTGGCTTTAACTTCAAGTAAGTCAGATAAATAAACTCTTGACCAATTAGGAGCCAACTTTAGAATAAAAATATTCTGCAAACTCATTTATCAAAGCTGGTCCGAGTCATTGCTTCACAGCCTCTTTATTGAGCTTTTTACAACTATAGAAAACTTTTCTTATTGAGACAATTCATAAATATACTAATACTTTAGTTAGTACTAAGTATCTCTTACTTTTCCCAAATTTAAACTGATGGTGCCTATTTGCAAATGTATCATTAGATACTCATGCGCTAATGCAAATAGCAAAAAAAAAAAAAAAAAAGAAAGAAAGAAAGAAAGAAAAGAAAAGAAAAAGATGTAATGTGAGCTTGTTTTTTGCCATATTTGAAAGAATTGAGTTATGATAGTTCTCAAAAGGCCTCCTTGTTGGGAGAACAAAGATCCAGTGGGAGTTAACAGTATGCATTTGTTCTGTCTGCTTTGTTGTACTTCCAGAACACCCTTCTGTTCCCTATCTCCATTTTTCACTAAAAGAAAAAAAAATAACCTGATAATTTGTCACTCTCATCTAGATACATATATCCTGCCTGCCAGCAAGTGAATAAATAAGTTTGAATTCTCCTATGTACAAGAGAAAGGATTTTGAGGAAAATTCCATTGCAGAGTTTCTCATGGTGCACTGAAAGTGAACTAACTCTGCTATCTGTGGTGCCTATGAATTATTTGAAAACTATCACTACTGGGGTTAATGAAGACTCTGGACCTGCTGCATCAAGTTCAGCTGTGAGAATCTGCTATGAACATCTCACCATAGGGAAAGGTCATTCATTATTTCCTCACCTTCATGAAGGAAAAAATTTGTCCTTCAGCCTGAACATGGCCTTGAGAGGGAGAAATCACACAGAGAGAATCTCTGCTTCCTGATTACGAAGGGGAAAGATATCTTGGAGGCAGGTCTGTGCTAGAGGGTGTTAAGATGGCAATCTTCATAAAGAAGTCTCCCTGCAATTAAGAAAGGATGAACCAATGAAAGGTGCCCTGGAAGATGCCCAGTCCTTCTAAAGATCCTGTGTCAATTTCATTACAGTTTTTCTTGGTATTTCATGAGACTTTCTAAAAAGTTCATATTTGAAAGGAAGAAGTAAAACTATCTTTATTGTCAGACAACATGATAGGGTATGAAGAGCACCCTACAAAATCTACAAAAGCTACTAGAACTGATAAGTGAATTTAATAAGATTGCAAAAAAAAAGTCAAAAACAAAGATTAATTGCCTTTGTATATATTTCAATATATGAAACCTTGAAAATTAGAATTAAATCATAATTCAACTTATAATGGTATTCAAAAATATGAAATACTTAAGGATAAATTTAACTAATACGTGAGAACTACTGAAACTACAAACCATTGTTAAAAAGTTTTAAAGACCTAAATAAATGGAGCGATATACCATTTCTTTGATTGGATGAGTCTATATTGCTAAAATATCAATGCAGTTCCAACCCAAATCAAATCAGATGTTTTTGCACAAATTGACAAGTGAACTCCAAAATTTAATTGAAAATGCAAAGGACCTAGAATAGACAAAACAACTTTTTTAAAAGAAGTACGGGGTACCTGGATGGCTCAGTCAGTTGAGCATCTGACTTAGGCTCCAGTCATGATCTCAGGGTCCTAGGATCAAACCCTGCATCAGGCTCCCTGCTCAGTAGGGAGTCTACTTCTCCCTCTCTCTCTACTTCCTCCCCTCTGTTCATGTTCTATCTCTCTCTCAAATGAATAAATAAAATATTTTATTTATTTATTTATGATAGTCACACACAGAGAGAGAGAGAGAGAGAGAAAGAGAGGCAGAGACATAGGCAGAGGGAGAAGCAGGCTCCACGCACTGGGAGCCCGACGTGGGATTCGATCCCCGGTCTACAGGATCGCACCCCGGGCCAAAGGCAGGCGCCAAACCGCTGCGCCACCCAGGGATCCCAAATAAAATATTTTTTTAAGAAAGTACAGAGTTGAAGGACTTACACTCTTAATTTCAAGTCCTATTCTAGGGCTGGAGTAACCAAGAGACTGTTGTATTGTCGTAAGAATAAACACACAGAACAGAATTGAGAATGCAGAAATGTTACACACATTAATATTTCACAAACTACCAGTAAAAAAAGGAATGCCTTTTCCATAAATGATGTAGGAAGTGAGAACAACCTGAAAAAATTAACCCCAGTCTCCACCTCAGTATACTCACAAAATTAATTCAAATAGATTATAGACTTACATGTAACAGTGCATACTATAAAATTTCTAGTTGGAAATATTGTAATCTTGAGGCAGGCAAGGATTTCTTAGGCACAAAATAAGCACAAAGCATATTAGAAAAATTACATATTGCATTTGATAAAAATTAGAAACATTTGCTCTTCAAAAGACACCATTAAACAAAGAAAAGGCAAATCATAGACTGTGAGAAAATGTTCATAGCAGGTTATCTATGACAAAGAACTTGCATCTATAATGTATTCCAACTCTATTAGCAGACAACTTAATGAAAAGCACAAAAAGATTCCAACTGACACTTCACAAAGCACAAAGTTTGAGTAGCCAGCACTGCTCATCCTCTTTACTCATCCGGAAAATGCAAAATTTAACTTAACTCTTGGTTTGTACCTATACGTATAGCTAAAATTAAAAAGATTGGCAATACCAAATGTTGGCAAAAATGTGAAGCAACCGGAACTCGTAAGCTTTGCTGATAGGAATGTGAAATGGTCCAACTTCTATGAAAACCAGCCTGGCAGTTTCCTTAAAACTTGTACATACATCTCCCATATGATCCAGCCATTCTACTTCTAGGTATCTACCCAAGAGAAATGAAACTATACATCCACAGTCTTGCACACAGATTTTTTTTTAAGATTTTTTATTTATTCATGAGAGACACAGAAAAAGAGGCATAGTCACAAGAAGAGGGAGGAGAAGCAGGCTCCATGCAAGGAGCCTGATGCAGGACTTGATCACGAGAATCTGAGCCAGAGGCAGATCCTCAACCACTGAGCCACCCAGGTGTCCCAACACACAAATGTTTATAGCAGCTTTATAATAATATCTCCAAATTGGATACGACCCAAGTGACTATTAGCAGTTGGATAAACAAATTATGACATGTGTATATACAAAGGAGTACTCCCCAGCCATAAGAAAGGCCAAACTACAAATACCTGCAACATAAATAAATGTCACAATCATGATGTAGAGAGGAAGAAATGAGGCTCAGAAGAGAATATACTGTTACATTTACCTGAAATTCTAAGGAGACAAATCGAATCTGTAATGACAGAGGCAGGTCCATGTTTGCTTAGGAGCTGAGATGTTAAGGGAGTTGATTGAGAAGGAGCAAAGGAATGTTTTGTAGTGATCAAAACATTCCATATTTTGACCGCACTGATTACTACACCTTTATCAAAACTTATTAACCTGTACATTTAAAATGAGTGTGTTGGATTATATGTAAATTATACCTCAGTAGTCAAGAATCATAAATTTCACTGAAACATAAATGTCAAAAGATAACCTCCAAAATATGTTTCTAACCTTCTCTAAAGCAGCCCATCCATAACACTTATAAATATGAGTGCATTGATATTTATTGGAATTAATCAGGTATGCATACAGAAAACTAAACATCATAGTGGCAGGGGGAATCAATCTATCACGAGAGTCGTTTAAATTTTTGGATGCTTAGAATTGATCACCATAAGCATTATTTAAACATTTATTTAACTACATGTCCTTTCTTTTCATTGGTTGTAGAATTAACCAAAAAAATAAAAGGGCAGAAATAGACCATAAATAAACTTTAAATTAAAAAAAAAAATCAACCACCTAAGTGTTTTCAGAGAGAGCCTGATTTCATAAACACTGGAAATAATTCTATAGAATGACTAGGCAAGCTGTTGTACTAACATGAACTCAATCATGGTTTTTGTGCCCCTCAAAAGGGCAGGCAACACAAAGAGGAAAACTGAAATCTCTGATCACCCCCTGCCCACCCCTATCCATAACTTACACGCCAACTGGGGACCTTTGCACTTTCTCATGTTTTCAACTCAGCATGTGCAAGAGATCAGAATGACCATCTACTGTGCAACTGAACCTTAGTTGAGATTTAAAAAAAAAAAAAAAAAAAAAAAAAAAAACAACCCTGAGCAAAATCGGCTACTATTTCTTCTAATTCCCAGCCCCTGGGGCTCAGATTCTGTTAAGACACAGATGCTGGGAAGAAGGTCAGTGGAAATGTTTGCTAGGACAGGATCTAACAAACACTGTTGAGATTCCCACTGTCTGGGAGATAAAACTTTATGCTTGGTTAACTGGGAGAAATAGCAAATATGAAAAAAACAAACTTAAAAATACTAGTTCTCTCTTGCTTTTTTCAGAAGTATGTTTAATCTAGAAAATTACTGTTCAAATGCTCTTCCGACCAGCCTTTACTTCCTAGTGCTAACTTGCAAGCATGTGAAAAATGCAGATACTGGAGTGGCTAAAGGTCACAAAAAAGAAAAAAATTGGAAACCAAGGAAGATCTACAATAGTAGCTGCAAAGAAGAAGAAAAAATATATAATAGTAATATGACCAGGTTTTCAAAAAAGAGCTCAACTCTTATTCTGCTACCAATTCAGGATTGCCCTGTCCCCTCCCCCCTTTGACCAGTATTGTGGACTTGCTCACATTACGGATCCCTCATGCATGTACACACACACACACTCACACACACACACACACACACACCACACATACGGCAATGTTCTTGCACTTTTTCTCTCAGTAACCTGAAGAACAAAAACAACAATCTGCAGAAGTACGGTCACAATTCTGTCCCTGCCATCACATAGATTCCTGCAGCGGATTAACCCCCAAACTAAATCATCAATATATTAATTTCTTTACCACATATTTAAGGATCCATTGGATACCTAACTTGTTTCCAAACATTTTTTAGCACATCAAGAATGCTTCTGGCCCTTGGTTTTATAAAGACAAAGGATGTTTGAAGTTAATAGGTTTCAGGGGCAGCCTGGGTGGCTCAGCTGTTTAGCGCCACCTTCGGCCCCGGGGCGTGATCCTGGAGACCCAGGATGGATTCCCATATCAGGGTCCCTGCATGCTTCTCCCTCTGCCTGTGTCTCTGCCTCTCTCTCTCTCTCTCTCTCTCTCTCTCATGAATAAATAAAAATAAATAAAATCTTGTAAAAAATTAACAGGTTTCATATAAGTGTCAGCATAAGTAGAAAGTCTACTCTGAGGATGAAGAAATGGGAGAAGAGAGAGGAAGAAAAAAGAAAGTGCATCAAAGGACATCAAAGTCCACTGTCCAAGTTCAGTCTTCTGGAACATTTATTTGGGAGAGGGCCTCATTCTGGAATGATTCTCTGGGGAGCATCATCAACTGGAGACTACAGTATGACTTTGTGTGAAAGGTCTCTCTCTCCTTCCACCTGCCTGCCTTCCTCCTCCACTTCTTTCCTCTTTACTTCCTCTCTTCCTCTCGCTTCCTCTCCTTCCTTGCTTCATCTTTTGAAAATTCAAATCACGTGTGAATTCATTTATATCTTTAAAATGCATGTGCCTATTTTGCACTTATTTATATGTTTCTTTGTAATGTTTCTCTGCCATTTTGCTTGTCATGTGATTTTTCTCTCCACCTCTTATAAGTACTTGGAGGACAGGGTCCACAAATTCTTTTTGTCCGTCCCTTCCCTTTTCCACTTACTTCGGAGTCCAATTGACAAATATAGGTAGGATCTTGCAAAAGCTTCAGCTCAGAGTGGTTCTTGGTAAATTCTTATTCTTTAAGTGAAGGGTATTAAATAAACCAAATAGACTTACCATGTGAAATCATGTAGATATATTACAATGATTGCATTAAAAAAACAATACTTTTTCAAATGACACTGAGTTGTCTAAACATAGATTTACATGTATCAAATTTTTTAAAACTGATTCTACATGGAGAATCTTTTTCTAATCCTGTATAATAATGAAATATTCACAGGATTGATTTAGTAGGATGCAGTATATTGCATTAACAGTTAAATGACATCCACTTGATATACACTTCACTCATTGATCATACTAAAATCCTGAGACTAAATTTGAATTACCTGTAATTGTGAGAACTTCAGAAATATTCATGTATTCCACACTTGCGGCTTTCAAGTCTTGAGAAGATCAAAGAGATTTGTTCAAGTGTAAAAACCTTCTTAAGAGCTTTCTAAGACTCTACACATCATATGCATTTTATATATAAGACAAGATTTAGGAGAATTTAGTCCACAGTGGTATAAATGTCAGATTCATTTGCTTATAATATAAATAATGCAAATATTCTTTTATAGCAGCCTTGATCAAATTCTGCTTTTTGATGAAATATAGAAGCAGATGGCCCATTCATGGTGATTAAAGCTAAGCAAAGTATTTTAATATGACTAATTTAGGGAAAGAACTAAGGAGGGAAGGTGGAAAGTTGAGAGAGAGGAAAGAGAGAGGTTCTATTCAAATAATATTTATAATTAAATAGCTGTTGATGATCTAGCCCAAATAAATTTACTTTTTCAGGTGGGGAAACTGAGGCCCAGAATTTAGAAGTAGCTTGCCCCTTTCCTTATATTTCTGTTTGCTTATTAGGATGCCACCTGCCTTATTAAATATATACTACAATATCCTAAGAAACGTCAACTTGTCATCTGCTAGATTTAAAGAAAGATAAGACTCCTTTCATCTTAACTGAAATCCCAACTTAAAGTACTTTCATCCTTGTAAAAACACAAAACAAAACTGGGTATATTTAATAAATAAGAGAAAATAATGAGCCTAGAATCAATCTTTAGATCTCTAATGAACAGGAAAGTGGGAAGCTGGTATATTTACCCTAATATATTAAAGGAAATCATGGATGCAGGCTGAATGCTTCCTTAGGCAAGAGTTCAAGGAGTTCAGGGTAAAATAATGGAAAATAAATAGGCTTTGGAATGAAAATAATAATAATAATAATAACTGAATTTGAATTCCTCATCTAATCCCTAATGGTTATATGTTATGGAGCAGAGAATATAACTAACTTGACCTCTGTTTCTCTCACCCTTAAAATGAGTATAATAATGCCCATGTTGTGCAATTATAGTGCAGATTGCAGGAGACAACACATTTAAAAAGACGGTACACAGTCTAGTGTGTAAAAATCCTCACTCAACTTTACTAATTATTGTTACTTTTATTGCATCTCATCATCTTTTTGCTAGCATTGTTAATCACAATATTATTGGTTCACCTTCAGAATATCACCTAATCTGTGGCCTGATCCTCATCTCTGGAAGAGATTCCATTTTTTATTTATTTTTTTATCTAAAGATTTTATTTACTTATTTATATGACAGAGAGAGAGAAAGAGAGAGCACAAGCGGGGGAGTGGCAGGCAGAGTGAGAGGGAGAAGCGGGCTCTTTGCTCAGCACATACCCTGATGTGAGACTCAGTGTGGGGCTCAATCCCAGGACTCTGGGATCATGACTTGAGCCAAAGACAGATGCTTAACAGACTGAGCCACCCAGGTGCCCCATTTGCAGGAGGTTCTAAAGCTTAATTGTCTCACACTATTCGAACTCACAAGTGATTGATATGAATATTGAAATGCTAATATTTTCATTCAAAATGGAAATTGGTTATGTATAGAGGGAGCCACTATATTTAAGAGACCAAATAATATATCAAGGCGTATTTGATAGACATTGCAAAAGGAGTTGAAAAATAGTAATAAAAGCGAGTATCAGTTAGTGGTTACAATTTGTGGAACAGCTTTCTCATATTCTTTTATTTGATCAGTGTGAACTAGGCACTTCCTTTATCTCCATGTCACAGATGAGTAAATTGAGGAGCAAAGATTCAGTACCTTGCTCAAGTTTATAGATCAAGCAAGCAATGGAGCTGAACTTGAAGATAAGTCTTTCCTGTACCATTAACCTTTATACAAGTCTACCTTCCTAGATCCTAGTATCTATTTCTAGTAAGATAAGATACTCTGATAAAATATCCTGCACATGTGTTAGTTTGTATATATATCATAATAGCAAAGAGACTTAAAATCATGATTCTTCAAAGTTACTTTATTTTTCCATTATATAAAAAGTCCAAGCGAGTGGTTTATAGCTGATGGGGCCACCCCATAATCATCAAGAATGCAGGTCCTTCATCTTCTGTTACTTCATGCAGCCCTTTCATGTACAAGCACATACACCTTTCTCCACATATTCCTTTTGTATATTGGTACAGGTGGCTGCTCCAGCTCCTACCACCACACTTGCTTTTCTACTGATGAGAAGAGGGAAAATGCACAAGAGTTAGGTGAGAACTTTACTTTTCAATGGTTGGCCCAGCCTTTTCCCACACTTTTGTTTCTGTTCCATTGGCCAGCACTTGGTCACATAGCACAGCTGGCTGCAAGAGATGCTAAAATGCACATATATTTGGTTACAGATGGTATGTGCTCAGCTAACATTATATTAATATAATGTTGTGATGTTATAAATGATGCCATTTGCAAGGACATGGATGGAACTAGAGGGTATTATGCTAAGTGAAATCAGTCAGTTAGAGAAAGACAAGTACCATATGATTTCACTCATATGTGGAATTTAGGAAATGAAACAGACAAACAAAGGGAGAGAAGAGAGAGAGAGAGAGAGAGAGAGAGAGAGAGGCAAACCAAGAAATAAACTCTTAACTAGAGAGAACAAACTGATGGTTCCCGGGGGGAAGAGGGTGGGAGATGAGTGACATAGGTGATGGGGATTAAGGAGGGCACCTGTGATGAGCACTGGCTGTTGTATGGAAATGATCAATCACTAAATTGTACATCTGGAACTAATACTATACTGTAGGTTAACTAGCTGGAACTTAAAACTTTAAATTTAAATTAAAAAATTAACCATCACAAGATTGGAGATACCTCAGGATAAAAAGTTAAAAGAGGAGGCCTTGATGAAGGACCTGCCAATTTTTGCTAAGCTGTTGGAAGAGAAGGCAGCAATGTGAGACCAAACCCCAGTCATCTAAACTGCATTGGAGAAGCAACCATCTAGTGAACTAAGACTTACTAGACATCATATCATTAACCTGGCAAATGGGATTATCTTCCTGAAAAAAAAACAAAACAAAGCTAAGGTGAGTGAACACACAAAAGCACTGTGAAACACTATTCTACACTGCCTGCATCATTTTTGTTTTTCTTATTCTCTTAGGCAATGTCTTCAGTGCAAATTCATAAAATCACAACCTAACCTCCTCTTGACTTTGATCTTTAAAGTGATCAAGCTATCTGGTGTCCTTTAAGCTCTGAAAACTCGGAGAATAGCACCACCATCAACAGGATCAACTGCATTACCTGTAGAAAATTGCAAGGTCAAAATGTGGTGATTGTTTCCGTAGCAGAGTTTATTTAGGAAGTAATCCCATTTCATTTTTCCTGCCAGAGTCAGAAACAATGCAAACAGCTCACTTCAATAAGCACCTAAAAATCAAATGGAAAACCACACAAATATCAGAACGGGTTTGCAACAAAGTCTCAGGGTTTCTGGGCCTCACTGGGCACAAGGTTTCCAATATCCACATCACGCTATTCAAAGTAATCATTGCTCTGCAACAATCAATGCACTTCAGGATCTCCAGTGGTGGTGCCTCAGAAGCTGAAGGAGAAGTGACACCTACTCAGCCTCATCAGCAACCCTAAAACAGAGACCTGGGCACATTCCCCACGGAGGGCCCTGCTCCCCTGACGAATACACACAAGCCTTTCAGAAGAAGGATACAGCTTTTCACAGCTTATCGCCCCGACTCTGATAAGGAGAGCTAATTGCACTTGTTTTGCCACCTGAAATCCTGTCTTCTTGGTACACTGTGTATGTCCAGAAGGTCTCTGGTGCTGCATCAAGTGACACCTCTTCCTCAAATGGTAAAGATTCTTCATGACAAATGATGGACCCAGGGGAGGACGGCATCCCACCCAAGTGGAAATTCAAGTAGTTCCTGCTGGAAACTGACAGCAACCCCACACTGAGCCTGAGATACTATTCTACTGAGTGTGGGAGAGAGCATCTGCTCAACAACCTTGAAAACCAAATTACTTGGGGAATGGGGCGCTTTGGCTTATTGGACTTGGTTATCTGAAAGCCCCTGATATTTCAACTCTTATCACTGGAGTTCTTAGAACTTGGAAAAGTCAACTTCCCATCCTAGCATTTTAGGAGTACACTGAACGTGACTGAACTGGCGGATGGGGACTTGGCACTGACACTTGAATTGTCAGGAGCCATGGATGAAAAACTCATGAACGATTGCAGCTGAGTAATACTGACCCCAGGATCTATACCAAAAGGCCGTTAATTCATTAAGCAAATAATTATTCAATTTCTATTCTCTGCCAGGCATGGAGAACAAATATGCCTGAGAGGAAGGGGAGGAATTGACAAAATATTTCACAAATAAATATTTAATAACAGCCAGCTGTGTTGAACACTATAAAAGCAGTGAGCATCTGACAAATTACAAGAGGCCCTTTCTATGCTGGCAGTTATGGAAAGCTGACTTGAGGAGCCCGTGTTTAACCCAAACCGAAGCAGAAGAAATAGCACTTGCAATTAATTTTAAAGCAAATTTATGTTACTTTACACTATTATTATGTCACAAAAAACTACAATATATATAACATCAATATCTTTTCCCATAGTCAAATACTGTGTTCAAATACCACAGCTTACTAGTAAGACGTACTTGCAAATATTGTAATTGTTTTTTTTTAAGATTGATTGATTGATTGATTTATTATAGACATAGAGAGAGAGAGAGAGAGGCAGAGACACAGGCGGAGGGAAAAGCAGGCTCCACGCAGGAAGCCTGATGCAGGACTCGATCCCAGGACTCCAGGATCACGCCCTGGGCCAAAGGCAGGCACCAAACCGCTGAGCCACCCAGGGATCCCCTATTGTAATTGTTTTAATTTGCATTTTTTTATTGTTTGTGAGGCTGAGCATCTATTCAAATATTTATTGGTCAATTGGATTTCCCCTTCTGGACATACCTATTGATACTCTTCATCCATTATTTTGTACTTTCTTTTTTCTTCTTGATTCGGGGGACCCTTCCTGTTCTAGAGATGAGCCCTTTGTCTATACACTGCAAATCTCTCTGATTCTGGTGTTATCATTGTGGGGAGATTTTAATATTAACGTGATCGAAACGAACAATCTTCTCCTTTAAGTTGTGCAAGTATTAGGTTCTGTTTAAAATATCACTGCTTACTCTCAAGTTGTAAAGGCGTTCTGCATATTTTTAAATAAAATTTTAGGAGTTTACTATTCACAATTGCTCCATAGTTACTTTGCTGTTTGGTATGAATAAAGTAGATTATTTTACTTATTTTTTATTTTGGCCAGTAAACCAATCATCAGAGCATCATTTATTGAAAACATTCTTCCTCGTTGATCTGAAATGTCTTCTCTGTCATTCATCCAGTTTCTGTAGGTGTTCCTGGGCTCTGTAATCTGCCCCCCTCCCTTTATTTCCATCTGCTTACCTTATGACCAATGCATATTATCTTAATATTATAATTTTGTAACCAGTCATGCTATCTAGAAGGATTGTTCCCCAACTTTTTTTAAAGAGATTTAAAGAGAAGTTTGGTTATTTTTGGCACTTTATTCTTTTTTTTTTTTAAGATTTTACTTATTGATTCATGAGAGACACACAGAGAGAGGCAGAGACACAGGCATAGGGAGGGGCAGGCTCCTCAAAGAGAGCCTGCTGGGACTCGATCCCAGGACCCCGGGATCACTCCCTGAGCAGAAGGCAGATGCTTAACCACTGAGCCACCCAGGCATCCCTTGGCACTAAATTCTTGCACCTGAGTTTTAGAATCTCCTTATTAAGATCTTGATTGCAATCATATCTCATTGGGGGACACAATAGCTATCCTTACAATATTGAGACTTCCAGTTCATGGCTCTGGTACATACCTCTATTTTCTCATTGTGAAACTTTTTTTGCGACTTGATTCTACTTTAAAAAGAAATACTAAAAAATTAAAATTATGGTTATTTTAGTTTTCAATTATCTGCAGTTTAAGCCTCAAGACACAAAGCTCCTAAAGAGCTTGATGTACACGGTGGCCTGGACTCAGAAGAGTTAAGTCCCTTGTTCTGAAGTGTCTGCAGGTCCAGGAGATGACAGCTCTGGGAAAATCAAGGCTCATAGCAAGTACAATGTTTTCTGAGCCATTCTTAGGGATTACAAACACCATTTTATCTCTGGAATTTCCTTTTTACTGTGATCTTTGTCTGCTGAGTCTTGGGAGAATTTTTCCCTATTGCCTTTCTTATTTCTAAATTGGTTTTAGCCGAGAAGAAAATTGCACATCTGCAGGAGATACTGCTCAGCAGCAGCAGTCTGATTCAGTACTACAGCAGGTATTTGATTTCAGGCCAAAACTTTTAACAGCGAATATAGCAAATGTTGAAAAGAAAATGAAGGTATAGTATAACTTCATTACTTTTATTTACAGTCATTTTGGTTTTGAAATCATCTTTTCAGGCTTTCTCTCCCTGCATACAAATATCTGTTATGTTTCTTTTCCTTTCTGTTTTTCTAGCTCTCTGTTAATTCCGGTCTACATTTTTTTCTGAGATGCAGGGAAAGCACATTCTCTGAAGTTCCAGTAGATGGTAGCATAGAGCTGCTGTTCCAGCCGGGATGTGCCTTCAGTTCTGCAGGGCAGGATCAAGACTGCCTGAGTTGTGCGTCCCGGATACAGAACGTGAGCTCGGTGTGCAAGCCAAGGCCAACCCAAGTGACAAATATAACATCCCCAAATTTCCTGTGCACCATGCAATGGGCCTTCAGAGTGAAAACTATAATATTGCAAGTTGCAAATAAAAGGAAAACAAGTATACTTCTTACACACTGGCTAGTTCGCTGGAATTATTTGGAAGACAGTCAAAAGCACATTTATGAATTTGAATATTCTTTATGGATCAGTTAGGGAAAAGAAACCGTAAGCCTAAGTACTTCCTGCTGATTACTTTGTTACCAGGACTGATTAAAGATAGATAGCTGCTGGTAGGACACAGGGCCCCCAGCCATCAGAACTTGCCTGGCCAGCCAGCATAGGATACAGAGACTCATCCCCTTACCACATATGAGGTCTGAATCTCATCCTTCTTCCTAAAAATAACGAAAGCCCGGGAGGCTCATTGCAGGGAGACTTAGGGATAATTTAAAGCTCTTCGCTGATGGCCATCTTTTTCTGACCCTCAATTTTTCACTTGCCAAATTACAATCCTAGGTCCTTCTCTGCTTCCTTTATGGAGCTGTGATGGGGACTAGAGGTATCAGGAGATAGACTGAGGCAGCAGTATCCAGTTAACAACCACGGGCTCTGCAGCCACCAATAAGGGCTTGAACCCAGATCCACACCATCAACTGTGGACAGATTATTCAAACTCTCTAAGCCTCAGCGACCTCCATTGTAATATAGGTCTAGGTTCTAAGACTAGAACATATTTATTCTGTTTTCTTTGTTTAACATATATTAGCTACTATTATCAAAAAGCATAAATTTTGCCCTGGCCTTGCCATTAACATCTCTGTGGACCTGGGTATATTTTCAATTTGTAAATGGAAAAGCACCATATTAATGAAAAGTATCCCTTACTAAGTGGAAATCTGAAGGAAGTAGATGAACTCAGCTGACAGGTGTTTCCATGGAAGTGGCCAGGTTTGGGGACTGAGTTAATTAAAGGCTTTTTCCAATGGTGTATAAATACTGCTCCAGGTAATCAGAATACAATTATGTATTAGATGGCTGTTAAATAGGCAATGGAGGCCAAAGGCAACACCAAAAGCAACTGGGCCTGGAACCCAGGCCAACACTGGGCCATTTGGGCTTGAAGAGCTGCAGCTGCTTCCTGAGTGGAAGAAATCTCGGATGCAACCACCATTTGGCACCTGCATAAAGAAGACTCTACTGGAGCCTTTACCGCGATTCCATGAATGTCAGCCCTGGGTAATCCATGGTTTATCCTGGATACTTTAAGAATATGGATTTTAGCATTTACCCTCCCCCTAAAAATCACCTCCATAAATCTGCCAGAGGTTTCCAAAATTCAGTTGTCCTAAGGAAGAAATGAGCTTCTCATCAGTCAGACATGACAAATCTGGAATGTTTCTTTAATATTACTTAATACATTTCAAGATCATTTCCCCTGCCCAAGATGGCCAGTGTATCTCAGCTATTATCTGCATTCCAGAAAGCATGAATGAAGCAGAATAGAATGGCTTGCCTCCCGGCTTTTGTATAGGTTCCCAGATGTCTCATACATTTCTGTGTATGCATCTTTGGACAGAACTTAGTCAAATGACCACTTACTGCAAAAGGGGGCTTTCACTAATGCAGGGTTCTATTACTCAGAAGCTAAGAGTGAGGCATGCTGGGGTGACTCAGTTGATTGAGCATCTGATGATTCTTGGTTTCTGCTCAGGTCATGATCTCATGGGTCACGGGATCGAGCCGTGAGTGCGGCCCCATGCTCTGTGAGGTACCTGCTTGAAATTCTCTCCCTGTGCCCCTCCCCCCATGCTGTCTCTCTCATAAATAAATAAACCTTAAAAAAAAAAAAAAGGGAAAGGGGAATAAATGTCAGGATCAGAAACTAATCATCTGTCACTCATACTGAGTTACAAATTGCATGTCAATAAATAAAATTAACATATAATCTAGAGGCCATGAAAAAAGTACAGATAAAAAGCTAAGAGACTTACGGGGATAATTCCTTCCAATTGGAAACCTTCATCTAAAGGAAAAGGATGGGGGTGAATGGGTGATGGGCACTGACGGGGACACTTGACGGGATGAGCACTGGGTGTTATTCTGTATGTTGGCAAATTGAACACCAATAAAAAATAAATTTATTATTAAAAAAATAAAACAAAGGAAAAGGAGATAACACTGGTGAACAGCACTATCTATTGGGTACTGTGTTGGGCAAATTACACACTTTACCTCATGCTTTCCCACAAGATGTGGTAAGAAATGCTTTCAAAATTACACAGTGGTTAAGTGATAGAACCCTGATTATTAAAGAAGGGATGAGAATGTTCTAGCCAGGGGCACCTGGGTGATGCAGTGGTTGAGCGTCTGCCTTCGACTCAGGGCATGATCTTGGGGTCCTGGGATCAAATCTCATATCAGGCTCCCCGTGAGAAGCCTGCTTCTCCCTCTGCCTGTGTCTCTGCCTGTCTCTCTCTCTCTCTCTCTCTCTCTGTGTGTGTGTGTCTTTCATGAATAAATAAATAAAATCTTTTTTAAAAAATGAGAGAGAGAGAGAGAGAGAGAGAGGCAGAGACACAGGCACAGGGAGAAGCAGGCTTCATGCAGAGAGCCCGATGTGGGACTGGATCCCGGGACCCCAGGATCATGCCCTGAGCCAAAGGCAGATGCTCAACCACTGAGCCACCCAGCCGCCCCCCTGCCCTCTCTCTGTGTGTCTCTCATGAATAAATAAATAAAATCTTTAAAATATATGTATATATTCCAGCCAAAAGAAGCATGGTTAGATGAGTAAGGACAGGAAATTGCAGGACTTCTCCACCAATAACCACTAGTTCCGTCCCTCTGGAACACAGAGATCCTAAGAGGGAAAAAGGCTGCAGGGTTAGCCTGAGGCTGGATCCTGCAGAGAATGGATTCCAGCTTCCAGAATTAAAAGTTTAGTTTGTCTTCTGACAGGACTGTGGAAAATGCCACAGATTTAGGCCTGGGAGAATAAGAGGAGGGGGTGTGGAGTAATCATTTATAAAAATAGAGTCTAGGGGAGGGAGAGCAACTCAAGTTAGAAGACATCGAGGGCCAGGAGCTGTATTGTCACATTTGAGAAGTGGTTGTGGCGGGGAATTAGCTAACATGCTCCATACATGCAGTAAACACGTGTCTCAATATGTATTAAAGTAAATAGATGCATTATCTTTTTACAAAGAGTGGTTAGAATTCCTCATTCTTTCCTGTATAAACTACCTCATAAAACGCATCATCTATAATTTACAGTCTTTTCGTAGATCTCAGTAACATTGTGAAGCAAAGTGAGTACAGAATCTTTGTAGATTTTTACAGTTCCCCAAGAAACTTTTAGATATAACTTGACACCATGTTTTAGCAACTGGGCTCTATTAGTTCCAAAGCATTAAACTGATTTTTTCGTAGAAACAAGTTTCTTTTTTTTTTTTTTTGTATATATTTTTATTGGAGTTCAATTTGCCAACATACTGTATAACACCCAGTGCTCATCCCATCAACTGCGTCACCCAGTCCCCCCCGTCCCACCGCCTGCCTCCCCTTACACTACCCCTTGTTCGTCTTTCACACTTATCTTTTATTAATTACTTAGGTATATAATTATAATAACAAGTTATATAATTACAATAACTCCAGCGGGCATAAACAGGCTTGAGAACCAACATAAGTGACCCCTGGTAAGTATGTGATTCAGTTGATAGGTGCATAAACTACTGGCCACCTAATTAGCCATGAGATATAGAAGTTGTACACTTAGGGGCCTCAGTCAATATAATATGTTTTAAAGATAAAGAGAAACTTGTCAGTTAAACAGAAGTCAGGTAAGAGGATCTACTGTATTAGATATGAGGTATCACTATTTGTTGGTTTTTTTTCCTTGTACCTGTTTTCCCATCATTTTGCTTAATTTTTTTCAAACACGTTCCTCAGGTAGTTTCAAGCACCTATACAATAGTTATTTCTATTCCCCAAAATTTAATTCATGGATTGCTTTTGCACTAACCCCAAGGTGATATGTTCCATCTTGATCCTCTCTGATGTATTGACACATCATTCACTTGTTCTTCTCAATTCATAGAAAGGTTGACCTAGAAGGATTTTAAAGGTCATTAAGTTAAACACCTACATCTTCTAAATTAATGTTGCCCGATGGAAATACAATGCAATTTACAAAAAAAGTTTTCTAGTAGTCATATTTGAAAGGTTAAAAAGAACATAAAATAAATTTGTAATGTATTACTTAATCCAATATATCAAATATGATTTCAACATGTAAGCAATATAAAAAAAATTATCAGAAAAAAAAATTATTTGTACTAAGTCTTTGAAACCAGGCATGCATTTTACATTTACAACACATCTCACTTCAGCCCAGCCACATTTCAAGTGTTCATTGGCTGGATATGACTAGTGTCTACTATATTGGACAGTGGAGCTCTAGGTGACTAGAGGTAATGAATCTCTCGTTCAGGAAATTTAAATGACTTGCTGGAGGTTGTCTAACCACGATTAGTATTATCCCAGTGAGACCCCTCCCTCCTGCCCCCAACATCATGGGTAAGGGATGGTGCTAATGTAGATTGCCAAATCTAGCAGAAGTTTTACACATTTAATGACCTACCAAATATTGTATTTTTCTGATTACAAAATATCATCTTGATCTCAGGGTCATGAGTTTGAACCCCATGTTGGGTATAGAGATTATTTAAATAAGTAAAACTTAAAAATACTAAAAATAAAATAAAATGTAATATAATATAATCTCATTGTAGAGAATGTGAAAAAATGTAGAAATATATGTAGTCTTTCCTACAATTTAAAAATCACTGCTGAGAACGACCACAAATATTAAAAATATATATATATATGTGAACAGTATCATACTCGTTTTAAAAATAACTAAATCTAAATACTGTTTTTGAGGTTTATTCCCTTCCTTTCCTAGTCTTGACATGTGCTTCTGTGTTCTCAAGTTTTTTCTTCTTTTATTTTAAATTATTCTCTGTTTCTGCATTTAAAATGTGTAATTTTTTAATCCTACTATCAAAAGAGCAGCTGTCCAAAATATCCATTTATTAGCATAGGGGCAAAAAAGCACAGCCAAGATCTGGCTCACTGTATATTTAACTACTTCTAATGATCCAAATGTAGGCTTGCCAGAGTCTTCCAGCTGTTAAGAAAGGTAGACGCCAGGTTTATGAATTCATGTATCCCAAATCAACTTATTCTTAAATTAAAATAATTTCTTTCAATAAAATAAAATATCCTTCTCGAGGACACAGTCTGAAATACGTCACTGGGGCTGAAGTATCTTGTAATTTAAACATAGCATGTTCCTATATTTAGTTTTACACAACAACCCAACCAAAGGCTAGATATAATAGAAAATCAGAATAATCTGCATAAGAATCATTCTGCACTCACAGGAAGAGCCACTCCAGGTGCTACATACACCAATAAAGTTACGATTTAAAAATAAACATGAGAAAGAAATTATATAGAATGAAAGATTTTGGAAGCTTGTGCTGTGTAAGAGAAAGCTCAGAACACCGAATCACAGAAGAGAAATATAAAGGAAATTGAAAAAGTGAATTATAGGAGGTAAAGGGATAATTGAGTTATTTCCAGCTAATATCACAGAAATTGGGTTGCACCTAATTGTGACCAATCCAGACAATACCAAATGCTCATCGGCCCCTTGTTGCTGCTGGGGAGTAACGCATTGTCCATGGAAGAACTATGGGCCATATTTGTAGGAGGGGAAAGAGTTGTGCTTTCAAATGCACCCAACAATCAACAAGCAAACCACTCCCTGAGCGATGTGTGTTGAAGCACACGGAGCCAAATTCTCTCACAGCCAACTACTCACCACAATTCATCATATTTGGCTTCACGTTTCTCAGTCTGTTCTGGAACATTTGACCTGGCTTTGCTTGTGCATTTAAAGGCGATCTGTTCTGACTGGGGCTCCCCAGCTGGGCTGGAAGATTTCGTGGCCTCAGGCCATGCAAAACAAGCAACATCTCTACATCTCTGCTTGCAGACTTTCAGCAATTGTTTTATAGTGAAAGAAGGGCCAGGAACCCCTAGGGGGAGATTTCTTCTATATTTTTAGTGGCTTCTAGAGTTTGAGGAGGTTGTTGATTAAAATAGTTTCAAAGGGTAATTTCTGATATTCTTTGAATTTAGCTAGAAAAACGAGCCTGGCACTCAAGGCTCTCGAAATTTACCCAAAATATCCACCAGTCCTACCTCTTCATAAATATTTTAACATAACCCCCTTCTGGCCAAATTGTTTTATTTAATAGCACCTCCACAACAGCGCGGTTAACTTTTGCACCTTCATTCAGGCATGAAACGCCCTTGCAGACTCATGCTGCTGCCCAGGGCCTCCCAATCCTGATGGCCTAACAGAGTCATTCACATGTGAAGCTTTTCAGAATATCCAGAGTGGAGCCCAGGCACCTGAAGTTTCCAAATCCACCACGGATGTTTCTGAGGAGCAACCAGTTACAAATTACTGCTTCAAGCCAAGTTCCCCAAATGTTGATGTGTGAGAGGAATATAACACTGACACAGTTGCTCAGCAGGAAAAAAAAAAAAAAAAGTCGGTTAGCCATTTCTGTGTTATTCCTTCACAATGGTAATGGAAAAGACAGCATGTTTACCACTGGAGGAGCCCCTGTCGTACACTAGCAAAACTAAAAAGTTAATAACACAAACTAAGCCTACTTCCTTTTGTCCTCAGGCCAATATTTGCTGAACTCAGAAGTATCTTGCTATTTTAGTTTTTTAGGGGAAACAGTAATTCTAATATCAAGATGGTACATAAATGTGAGAATGAAAATAGCTGATAACATTGCAAGCGGTTGTTTTTTGTTGATAACAGATTTTGGATTTTTTTAGAATTGTTCGTTGTCCTTTTAACATATGTCTTTTCCCCCATTCCTTACCCCAGAGGTATTCATTGACTTTTCACTGGTGACCACCAGTGAAAGGATGATTTGGAACAAGTCCTGTTATAGCTGGGAATCAGCCAAAAACTTGTTGATTTAAGATATCTGTTTGATTTCCTAAGCCAGCCTTTGCTGGTGATGATGCCTGCTGGTAGATGGCCTAGTGTGAGCTTGTCCGACTGGGGAGACTGTAAAACTTATTGTCTCTCTGTGTCACAGCTAAAGGAACCCAAAGACCTTAGCTCTTGGCATTTAAAAATCTCTCTCCTGAGTAGAAAAAGTAAAGATAAACTGATGTGCAAAATCCAAAATGAGAAATCAAGAATTTCTCATCCTAAACCAAACAAATAAAATGGGGGTGGGGGGTTGGGGAAAGGTAACATTCTCATCCTATAATTCTCATTTGCTCACTAATGATTGCCCATCATCTAACACAATCTGGAACACAGTAGGTGCTTATGTAATATCTGTTGAATGGTGAATTAATTCATAAATAAGTTACTTCTGAGAAAATGCTGGCCGATAGCTACAATAAACTTGGGATTTGAATATCTATAAGACCAAAAGAGAATAATTTAGGTGGATTTGTATAATAGAAATGTGTAATTATCATTTACATGGTTCTTTTATTGCAAAATCAGCTTAGGTTAATAAAATAGTATAGTAGACTAGTTAATAGCATGGATATAGTAAGTATTTTGGATTTGACACTAGTTGCATGGATGAATTTGGGCAAATTACTTAACCTCACTGAACTTCAGGTTTTACAATGAGTATACATCAATTTTATAATTAAGAAAATACTAATAAATTTTAAGATTAAAAATTGTGCTGCATCTAAAAAAAATGGTTACCTATTCCTAAAATAAATATAGTAAGGTGCTAGAATTACAAAAGGTATAACTATTTGAAAAATGAGATATTGACCAGAAATGAAAGGGCAGCAGTAGAAAAGGTTCTTCTACCTGTCCAAAAAATAATAATAATAATAATAATTTAAAGAAAGAAATGTGGCCAAGTGGGAAATACATTTCCAGAATTGAAGGGGTAACCATAGTAATTATAAAAGACATCACATATGAAAACTACTTACCTAATAAGATTTGGGCTGGGTGGGGATGAATCTGGGGCTGAGCTTAGTGGAGTCAGCAAATGCAAACTCATACTAAAGACACATCATCTTGGAGTGCCTGCTTGACTCAGTCAGTTAAACGTCCCACTCTTGGTTTTGGCTCAGGTCATGATATCAGGGTAGTGAGACAGAGCCCCAGGTCGGGCTCCACTCTCAGCAGGGAGTCTGCTTGAGATTCTATCCCTCTCCCTCTGACCCTCCCTGCTCCTAAAATAAATAAATGAATCTTAAAAAAAAAAAAAAAAAAAGATAGACATGTTATTATGAAATGCTGGAAACAAACACAACAATTTAAAGCATCCAGGGAATGCAATCCAAAATAAAAGTCACAAATAAAAAATTAGAACTCAAAATGACTTGAGAAATCTTAACCACAACACAAATAGCTAGAGAGTAGACCAGGGTCTTAAAAAATGCTGAAGGGAAGTGACTTGCAACTTCAGCTTCTACGCTTACATAAACACAATCACACTAATGCATTTTGATGATTAAAAAGAAAACAAGACAGTTCCATGTATTTAACATCACTAATATTTTACCTCTCGGGCATATTTTCTAGGAAGCTACTGGAAAACAGGCTCTATTTGGTAAAAGAGAGTAAACCAAGAGGAAGAAAGGCATGGCATGTAGGGAACAGAAGGACCAACACAAGAAAGAAGAAATTCTCGGTCTGATAGAAAGAGAGATCCAAGGAAAGAACCAGAGAAGAGAGGAGCAGGTCAGAAGACTCCTGGAGAGACACCCCAAGGAAATAAGATGGAATTACTACTAATTGCCTTTGTATGGACAGAAGATTTGAACAATTGGGGAAAAGCTTACGGTTGAACTGCCAATAAGTACCTAGAAATTAAGCAAAAATATGAGGGAATTATTAATTCTAGGATAACTAAAATGTATAGGAAAGAAAAAGTAATCATGGTCCTCCAGGTAGCTTTCCATGAAAATCATTTACAATAGTCATAACAGTGTAAAAATGGAATATGTAACCAATGCTTGATGTAACTATATTAAAGGGGTTTAAAAGGATAAGAAAAACAAAAGAGGGACACCTGGGTGGCTCAGTAGTTCAGCATCTGCCTTCAGCTCAGGGCATGATCCCAGGGTCTGGAGACCGAGTCTCACGTCAGGCTTCCTGTGAGAAACCTGCCTCTCCTTCTACCTATGTCTCTGCCTCTCTGTGTCTCTCATAAATAAATTAAAAATCTTTTAAAAAGAAGTTACATAGCTTTATCTTCCATAGTGAGAGGTTAATATAAAATGTCTACTGTAGAAAAATTACAAAATGCCAATATAGTAGTTTTATTTAGGAAAAATGGGATGAGAAAAGATAGAATTGGAGAAAAATAATAAAATAAAAAATTGAAATAAGTAGAAATATGTACCTAATGAATCAGATGTAGTAGACTGAAGTGGTTGATTGTGGGGGTGTGGATAAGTAGCAAGGCAGCAGGTACACATATGACTACCATTTTTTTTTTTAATAATAAGTCTTATGTAACAGTAAGCTTTTAAAATTATGTGTACCTTTGAGAATGATAAAACTAAATTTTAAAAGAAGTAAAGGAGGAGAAGAAGGAAGAGTAGAAAGAGAGAACTATGCCATTAGGAACCCCCACTGCCCTTGCCTGAAAATCTCCAGGGCACATTGGTCACAAGAAGGAAAAATTATTTTCCTGCCCACCAAGAAGGGCCAGATCCTAGAGGCTGATTCTTCACAGATGGCTGGTAGGTCAGCAGCTGCAAGGAGCTATGGGAAACACAGCCATAGTGGTCACCCAAAGGAACAGAAACCTGAAAAGCAGGCCTGTAGGCATACAGGCAGTAGCTCTTATTGCAAATAGCCAGGTCCTTTCCTACAACCTCCCACTCCATTGTGACTAGAAGAGAGGTGGACTTCTTAGGAGTCAAGCTGAACCATAGTTGAAGTGTCAGTGGAAATAACACCAGCAATAGTATTACCATTAAAGACTTCACAGAGCTTCTTGATGAATTAGCTATAGGAAATCAGTTTTAAAAAAGTTCAGCAGAGTGCTATGAACATATAAACATATCTTGCCCAACTAAAATGTATTTTATAAATGATAAACAAATGTTACAGGACAATGCTCCTTGTGATATGGTCTGAAGGACAGATGAAAAATCTGTGCAACTTAAAGGACTTCCCCCCAAAATTTGCTCAATACTGAATGTTTCTCTGTACTTGACTCCACACATGACACTTCTAATGAGACACAGTGCTCATAACCAGTAAGATATGGTAAAATAACTAAAAGCCCAGGTCTTAAAAGTAATCAGATTGAGGTTCAAATGCCAAATTGACTACTTCCCTATCTTATGACCTACAAAATGCTCTTTAAATGAAGTCTTTGCTTGTTCTTATGAAAAATGGTATAGTAATACCAATACTTTCTAGTTAGACTATTTTAAGAATTATGTGAAAATGTGCATAAATCCCTTAGCACTGTTTCTGACATACATATTTAAAACATTAAATGTGTATTTCACTGTATTTAATGTTAATTAAAACATTAAATATGTTTTAATGTTAACAATAATAGCCATCACCATATCCTCAGGGGAGGACTATAGGAAAAACAGGGACAAGGAAACTAATGTGGGGGCACCTGGGTGGCTCAGTGGTTGAGCATCTGCCTTTGGCTCAGGCCATGATCTCAGAGTCTTGGGATCAAGTCCTACTCAATTTTCTCCCTCTGCCGTGTCTCTGCCTCTCTCTCTCTCTCTCTCTCTGTGTCTCTCATGAATAAATAAATAAAATCTTATTTAAAAAAAGGAAACTAATGTGGAATGTGCTCTTCATGTTCTGGAAATGCTATATATTATTTTAGTTAAACTTCACAATTCACCCAAGGTCACAAAGATGTATCTAGGAGAGTTTGGATGTGAATATAGAACTATCTGACTTCAAAAGCTATTCCCTTCTCAAAAAAATTTTAACCCTAATTCTGTTAGTATATCATCAGATCAAAATCCCCTTTCTCTTTCTGATCTACACACATCACTTAGAAAAGAAGATACCTAAGTGGTACAAGGTATAGCTGAGAAGAAATGTTTGATCAGAAGAATGAAATAACTAAAGTCTCAGAAAATTTAGCCCCTCCATAGAGGATCCAACACAAGGGACCCCTCCAGTACCATGTGAGCTCACCCAGAGCCAAAGAGGTGGGGGGAGATGAAGAGGAATGAGGAAAAAATGAAAGAGACAATTTAGAACCAGGGATATGAATTACATAAGCAAAACCCAATCCAAATCCAAACACTTCCCAGACTAAACACTTAAATTTGAAGTCATATTAGAAGTCTTAATATATTTATTTTTTAAGAATTTTATTTACTAATTGAGAGAGAGAGAGAGAGAGAGAGATTGAGCACAAGCTGGGGGAGGGAGAAGCAGGTTCCCTATCAGGGAGGGAGCCTGATTCCAGGACTGATCCCAGGATCCTGAGATCATGACCTGAGCAGAAAGCAGCCACCCAACCAACTGAGCCACCCAGACACCCCAGAAGTCTTAATATTTAATTGTAGTGTATCAAATATTGAAAGTTAGTTCATTCTAATAAATTAATAACTTAGAGATATCAGCCAACTACACTGCGTACTTTCACATTCTAGATATAGAGAAAAGAACATAAATCCAGTCTCTACCTCCAAGGAGTTTGCCAGGTGGTGCTGGTGCAAAGACATTCTCAGAAAAAAATGACACTAACAGATGCCACAACGTTTGAGAAACATCTAATGAGTAGTGCTCACAAATACCTATGGAAGGAACTCAGAAATCAAGACATGACTACCAGATGGATAAACTAGGGAATGTTTCACTTCAGTTAAACCCTGAAATGGATTTGAAATAAAAGGGGGAGTAGTATTTTTGAGGAGGTAAGTGAAAATTAATGAGCATGGGAATAGCATTGTACGTCAGAGCACTCAGAGCAGTAGTGATTTGCTTTGGCTGAAGATGAGAATCAAGGTTGAAAAGGTATAAAATAGGGCAGCCTGGCTGGCTCAGCGGTTTAGTGCTGCCTTCAGCTCAGGGTGTGATCCTGGAGACCCGGGATCAAGTCGCACGTCAGACTCCCTGCATGGAGCCTGCTTCTCTTTCTGCCTGTGTCTCTGCCTCTCTGTCTCTCTGTGTTTCTCATGAATGAATAATTTTTTAAAAAATCTTAAAAAAAAAAAGAAAAGGTATAAATTATAAGGCTGAGAAAAATAAGTTGCTGCTGAAAAGTAGACGACTTTCAATCTCAGGCTATGGTGTTTGAGTTCACTTTCTAATAAGAAGGGGCCTCTAAAATTTAGGTTTTATTTGTTTGTTGCCTCGGTCAAGAAATGATGATCACTAGGCTTAAAGATACTCTCCACTGACAAAAATGTTCCTTATATTTTCCTAAGCTTTCCTCTAGGTCCTTAAACAGTGGTTTAAGGACATTGATGATTTTTATCTCCCCTCAAAGGGAGGAGCTGTAGTCATTCAGTAGGTAAAGACAAGAAAGAAAGAATTGTCCAGCTCACAAAACAGCCAAAAGGAGATACCAGATTGCTAACGGCCAGTTTCCAATCTCCAGGTTTGGAAAAAATTTTGTTCTTGAAGATTTAGGAAAATTATTTGATATGTGAGCCTCATTTTCTTTCCTGCCTAGACTACTTCATGGGGTTTATAGAGATCTAGGAGGCAATTAATAAGAAAATTAAAAGAAAGATATGCTTTGTTGACAGCTAAACAGTAAACAAATGCAAACCATGGTAAAGATTATATTAGGCCATTGAATATCAGAACAAGGAGAATTTGCTGACAATGTAGCCCATGTTTTACTTGAGTCCTCATCTTCCCCATTCTGCCAACTTTATAGACAAGCAAACAGAGGCTCAGAGATGGGCGAACTTGTTTAATAGTCAAAAAGAAAATACCAAACATCCAGCCACTATCGAAAACAGTAAGGAGGTTCCTCAAAAAATTACAAATAGAACCACTATAAGATCCAGCAATTTCACTTCTGGGAATATATCCGATAGAAATGAAAACACGATGTTTAAGAGATATCAGCACCCCCAAGTTCAAAATAGCATTTTTTACAAAAGCTGAGACTTGAAAACAGTCTAAGTGTCCATGGATGGATTAATGGGGGATTAATTAAAGAAACTAGTGGTGTATGTCTATATGAATGTTTACACACACATACACGTGCACACACACACACATACAGAATGGAATATTATTCAGTCACAAAAGGCAGAAATACTGCCATTTGTGATGACATGGATGGATCCTAAAGACATTACACTATGTGAAAGAAGTCAGAGAAAGACATACTTTATGATCTCACTCATATGTGGAATCTAAACAACAACAACAACAAATCATAGAAAGATCAGATTTGTGATTGCCTAGAGGTGGAGTGAGGGAGAATTGGATGAAGATAATCAAAATTTACAAACTTCCATTATAGGATAAATTAGTACTGGAGATGTGAAGTACAGTATGATGAATATAGTACTGCTGTATGGTAATAGGAAAGTTGTTAAGAGAGTAAATCCTTAGAGTTCCCATTACAAAGACAGGTTTTTTTTTTCTTTTTCTTTTCTTTTTTATCTATATGAGATGATGGATATTAACTAAACTGATTATGGTAATCATTTCATGACATAAGTAAGTCAAATCATTATGCTGGACACCTTAAACTTATACAGTGCCTCAATAAAACCATAAAAGAAAGAAAGAAATGCTGACCAAAACTCCATTCCTCATTTCTTCTCTCCAGTTTGATCTTTGATTCAAATTGCAGCCTCAGAAAGCTTTTTTTTTTTTTTTTTGCAGATATTGACATGCTGATTCTAAAGTTTACAGGGAAAGACAAAGGAACTAGAAGAGCCCATTCTGAAATTATGAAAAAGAAAAGAACAAAGTCAGAGAGTCAGGGGCCTCACATTACTGGATTACAAAATTTACTCTAAAGCTTGTCATCAAGGCAATGTATTGTCAAATGGGTAGACACCTTGATCAATCAAACAGAATTGAGAGCCAGCAATAGATGGCACAGATACAGTTAACTGATTCTTGACAAATGTTCAAAAGCAAGTCAACAGAGAAAGGCTTTCAGCAAATGGTGATAGAATGATTGAACATCTATGCAAGAAACAAACTTTGATTCATACCCACTGATATATTTAAAACAAGCAAAAAAAACTTAAAATAATCGTAGACCTAAAGATAACTTGTAAAATTATAAAATGTTCTTCTAGGAGAAATCTGCATTAAATTGGGTATGTCTATGAGTTTTTAGATACAACTTCAAAAGCGCAACACACAAAAGAAAATATTGATTACTCGGACTCTCAAAATTTTAAACTTTTGCTCCGTGAAAGGCACTGTTAACAAGATAAAAAGACAACCCAAAGGATAGGAAAAGATATTTGTAAATCATATATCTGGCAAAAGCCTTGTATTGAGGATACATAAACATTCCCCAAACTCAACAACAGAAAAATAAAAATAAAATCAAAGACACCAGATAGAAAACGAGCAAAACATTTGAACAGACACTTTACCAAAGAAGATAGATGGATAGCAAATAAACATACGGAAGCATCCTCATCATTATTAGTTTTTAGGGAATTGCAAATTAAGAACACAATAGGAATTCACTACATACCATTAAAATTGTTTAAAATTTTAAAATCTGACAGTATCAAATGTGGATGTAGAGCAACTGCAACTGTCATACACTGTTCCTGAGAATTCAAAATGGTACAGACACGAAAATAGTTTGTTGGGTTTTCTTTAAACTTAAACATACATTTAACATATGACCCACTAATCCCACTGCTAGATATTTATACTGAGCTAAATTGAAAAACAAATGTTCATACAGCTTTATTCATAACTGCCAAAAATGAGAAAGAACCTAAATATCCTTCCACAGAAGAAACAAATTCCAAAACATCTGTCCAACACAACACAGAAAGTATCTATTTATTTACTCAACAGCATAGATGAAACATATAGGCATTTTGCTAAGGGAAAGAAGCCAGACCCCAAAGGCTACATATTTTTTGATGTCGAGAAAAAAGGGAAAGTCATTAGGGTGGAAAATAAATTAGTGATTGCCAGGGCTTGGGATTGTGGGTTAAGTACAAAGAAGTACTAAGTAACTTGTAACTAAAATACTAAGAAACTTCTGAGGAAACTGAAACTATGCATTTGCCAAAATCCATGAACCCATATACAACAAAGGAGTTTTACTGTATGCAAAACAAAACAAGAAAATCCATCCACTTCTATTCCACATTGATTTTAACTTTCCCAGAGCAGAAATATGCTAACTATAATTAAGGGATACAACTGGATATTACAAAAACTGGTCTCTTACCAGGTCAAATACATAAATCTAACTCACAACCTTTGCTCTCACTTTTTCCTTCCCCATGATTAATGCAGAGATACAAATCGAGACACATTTGACTTTTCACGTGACCCCCTAAATCTCTCTAAATCTCTCTCGTGTGAGGAAGACGTGGCTATTATGTGATTCTCTTTGTGTCTCCCAAAATATATTTTGATCAAAGCAGTCACAAAAGAGGCACTCAAAAACTTCCAAGGAAAAAAAAAAGGGGAGGCTTTAAATAGTCCTTGAATAAATCATTTTAACTTTATTATATCTAGTCTTCCCTAAACTTGGTTGAACTCGGAATTTTTTCTTCCTATCTTCTAACATTCCTTGGAGGAGGTTTAGTGAAATAAACTTTGGGAAATACTTACAGATGTTGAAATACATTTTTGCACTTAGATAATACTTAAAAGATTAATTTTGGATTCAGAAAAATATTGAGGTCTTGAGAAATTTGAAATATTTGAGTGAATTGTTTTGACTGCCAATTTAGAGACCATGTGGTATTTTTGAAGACTATTTATATGCATTTGGCCCTTACAAAGCTGCAACCACATGGCCCAGTCCCACAGAGGGGTCATAGTTTAAAGAACCCAATCCATAGGACTGAAGCTAATTTCAAAATAACTTAAGTTATTTATATAATAACTTATTTATTTTATTTAATAACTTATTTTCTTAATATTAACTTAAAATTTTGAATACCACGAAGAAGCTGTCCAGTCCATGTAATACATTTTAGAATTCCCCTTTTTCCTTCCACTGCATTTATTTATTTTTATTTTTTTTAATTTTTATTTATTTATGATAGTCACAGAGAGAGAGAGAGAGAGAGAGAGAGGCAGAGACACAGGCAGAGGGAGAAGCAGGCTCCATGTACTGGGAGCCCGATGTGGGATTCGATCCCAGGTTTCCAGGATCGCGCCCTGGGCCAAAGGCAGGCACTAAACCACTGCACCACCCAGGGATCCCCTTCCACTGCATTTATATATTAAAACTACTTCCAGCTCTCTCTTCACCACTCCTGAAAAATTCCTCCAACCGCCCTGCCTCATGTCTTCTACAGTTCTGCTTTTCTCACCATTTACTCCTGAATTGCCACCGAGGTCCAAGGAGTCTGGCAAGGTAGGACTTTCTTCAGGGAGGAAAGAGGAGGAAATAATCATCAGGCCCAAGCAGAACCCTCTTTAGCAGGCAGAGGAGGGAAAAGCCAGGAAATATTCAGTAGTAATATTTATTCCATTAAATGCTAAAAGAGGAGCATAGTATTATTCCCTGAGAAAGACTTTTTTGCAATAAGTAATCAGACAATCAACATTAGGGAAACTGAGGGCCTCAGTGCTTATTGACCAGTTGTGACTATTGCAGCCAATTTTCAGCTGGGTAAATTTGAAAAGGATGAAACTGAGAGGCGTTGTCAGTCAAGGTTCAGTCAAAGATGGGCTGCTTGGTTCTCCCAGTCTGTAGAGCATGCAACTCTTAAGGTTGTAAATTCGAGCCCCATATCAGGTGTAGAGATTACTTAAAAATAAAATCTTAAAAAAAAAGAGAGAGAGAGAAAATATTCAGTCAGGAAATTCTGAGAAGCCAAGCAGGATCATGAAGGGGAATCCATAGGGTGATCTAGGGGAAGATGTCTGTGTGAGCACCTAGACAGGGGCCTGCGGCAGGGACTGGCCAGCAGACACAGCCTTTGGAAAAAGAGTTGGATATGACAGAGGAGAGAGAGACCAGGCTAGGACTCTTGGGTCCAATCTGGGTCCCTCTGTTAAAAGCTGAAGACCTTGAGAGAGGAATGGCTGTGGCCTTCTGGGTCTCATGCAGACAGATCTCTTTGGCCAGCTCTAACACACAACATAGGGGAAAGGACACTGGGAATTGTGGTTCCTAACTCTTCCAAAGAAGATAGATGACATATGAAAGCATCCTCATCATCATTAGTTTTTAGAGAAATGCAAATTAAGAACACAATGAGAATGTACTACACACCATTAAAATTGTTTAAAATTTAAAAATCTGACAGTTGTCAAATGTGGATGAGAATGTAGGGGGTTCAGGGGTTATTACCGAGATGAAAAAAGTAGAACTTTCCCTTTCCGGTTGACAACATTTACATGATTCAAATTTAACAGGTTTTGGGAGGATTCCCACTCAATGTCAGACATTGTGGCAGATATTGACACACACATGCACACACGTACCTATAACTTTTTCAGTACTATCAGTCTATATTCTACCTTTCTCCATTTCTGTTGGTCACAATGAAAAAAATGAAGAATTTAGATGGATCTGGAGCTTTACCAAAAGACGTAAACAACAGTAGATAATGTTGTATGATGGTTAGAAGAGAAAGCTCCAGAGTGTCTGGGTCTAAATCCTATCTTCTGTCATATAAGAATTAAGTGATCTTGGGCAAAACACTTAATTCCTCTATTCCTCAGCCTCATCGTTGCAAAGTTTAGGTACTACCCACCTTACAGGGTTGTAATAATTATATGTGATAATATATGTACAGCACCTGGGGTTAAAAAAATAGAAAGTCCAATTTAGGAACGAATAAAAATAAGTATTAGTGAAATTCCTGCTTGTGCCTATAAATATAGTTTTTTAAATATTCAATTGCTGAAACAGAATGGTTTTAAATTATAGTTATGTATTTTTAACATATGTTCCCTTTTTTGCTATCAATCAAATGAGGTAATACATATCATCAATATGTATTACCTCATAACATACAGATAACTGAATATACTACATATATCATAAAGTCCCAGAATCCAGAATATTCAATTTCTAACTTAAAATTTGAAGTAGAATACAGAGGTATCAACTGACATAAACAACTCCAAATTACTGAATCAACAATTGAAAATAATTGAGTTAAAGTCCACACAAGTTGTATTTTAATAACTTAAAAATTAGGACAGGACATTTTATTGCCTTGTAAATTGTTAAATCTATATGTCTGCATGGACTTCCTGCTAACTACAGCTTCATAATCTGGACCTTTGCCTAAGTTAATGTCAACCCATGAGGGCTTTCTCTTTATTATTTCTTGATAATCAGTAGCGATCTCCTGTCCTTGGTTCTTCCTTTATAGCTATTTGTCCTAAATGGGACAATCCTTCATTTTGCCACAGCATGTAAGATCCCATGGCTCTTGGGCTGTGTCTCCCAAATCACGTGGCATTGACTTTCACTGGTTCACTGTTTTTCACTTCTTCATGGTACACCCTTTTCTGCAATCCTGATTAAAGCATGACGTACTTCTCCACACAACTGCTAAGATTCTTAAAAAGGAAAGACCTCGGACAGAAACTATGGCTTGGTTAGCATAAATCAGATAAATTTTAATTCACACAAAATATTGGCTATCTGTGAGCTTTCCAGCATTCTGATCAATAATATTAGTATCGGCATGTGCTTTTTACTAGTTATAGTGCAAGTTATCTGGAAAGGATTTTTGTATTAACTTCTCTGTTCTTCTTTTTAAACACATGAAGACATGGGAATATTGATTGACTCTGTATACCTCATTTTAAATGAATGGCTTATTTTTATCCATTCACATTACTCAGAAAAGTGAGAGTCAGATTTAAGCTATTGATAGTCATCCATTTAAAGGAGGGACAAAGGATCCCTGGGTGGCGCAGCGGTTTAGCACCTGCCTTTGGCCCAGGGCGCGATCCTGGAGACCCGGGATCGAATCCCACGTCGAGCTCCCTGCATGGAGCCTGCTTCTCCCTCTGCCTATGTCTCTGCCTCTCTCTCTCTCTGTGACTATCATGAATAAATAAATAAAATCTTTAAAAAATAAAAAAATAAAGGAGGGACAGGCAGGCTGGCGCCCACCTGTTACATTTCACTTATATTACAACTGTATGACTCCTAATTGAGGGGTCCTCTGATCTAGAAGACAATAAGTGAGCCCTAGAAGTGATATCATTCAAGAATACAGGTCCTCAGTATGTGTCAGTATGTGCTAAAGCATATGGTATGTACTTGGTCCCTAGACAAAGTTGTACTTAAAAGAATCAGGAAGGTTAACCAGAAGCTCAGGCTGTAGGAGGCAATGCCACATTTGGCCAGTAGATAGCACTCAAGATGTTTCAATAAATGAAGAGAAGGGATCTTGGTGCGATTGTTACACTGCCAGGGAAACATTAGACAAGTTCATTTTAGATCAGTGGAGGGGCAAAATAGATGCCTCCAAATGCTTCGAAATTGGGATTTTCGCACCATATCCCAGTAGCCTTTTAATGTAAATCTGTACTTTTTAATAAAATAATGGTAGCCCACTTGTTTCCTAAGACGATCTCCATTTGAAGGCAAGGAAACTACCATTCATTTGATAACAGTTTGAAATAAAACAGGAAAGCAGCACTTGAAGAGTAATGCTGAGGTCCAGAGGGACCACAAAGTGGAATACAGCAGCTGCATTTCACAAAAAGATTCAAAATGCAACACCTTGTGGTAGAATCCGGATAAAGAGCACAGTTCACAAGCGACATGTATTTCCGAATGCAATGTCTGGGTAAGGAAGAACCTGGCTGTAAACAAAAAAATGAGTCATAATTGCTGGAAGCTGGTGGACGGTGCCTTGGCGTGGTTAAACCTACCAGTACGTGTAGCTGCTGTTATGTCTTGGTGAGTAACGGCTTCCATTGTGCATAAGGAGGAACTCTTGTTCTGTCGAGGTAGGAAGTGGTGAAGCCAGCTGCTCCTGTGATTTGGCACCTTCTTCCACATTTGCTCCCCCAGTTCAACTGATACAGCAGGTGTGGGTCTGTGTTAATAAACAAGGTGATGGGTGCTGAGGCAGATACAGAAAACCGGGAGTGTGAGCAGTTAGATGCGAGTCATTCAAGTATCTATCTAAGAAAACTGGCAGCACTTTTGAGCAAGAAAAGACAATGTTAAGGAAAAAAAAGACATCTGAAAAAGAATCAGTGAGAGAACTAAAGAAACAACGTCGACCTCCTTCTGCAGAAAATTGGAGGTGGTTGGAGGTGTCAGGCTATCACAAAAATGAGCTCCTGGGAGGATGAGTTTTAACCACAAGCTCCCTGCAACTGTAGGCCCCAGCCCCACTTTAAGGCACTTACACACTCAGGATGGCCAACCCAATACTCTGCTCAAAAATTTCTTAATCTAACCTCAAATTGCCTGAAACTACCTTCAGCCTTTGAACTTCCTATTCATGGGAGCCGTTATATGATCCTGTTGTCACTGTTTGATTTGAGCCCCTGTTTGGGCGCTAGTAAGCAACAGTACCTTGTTAATATTGGGGGGTCGGGGGGAGTCCTATTCAAATTTTTTGCATCCCAGATTTCTGAAACCTAAGCATTTGATTCAAATTGGAAAATTTCCATTTGATTACCCAAGCTAGTGTTGTGTCAGTGTGTTTTTCCTCTGCTGTGCCTTTTTTTTAATTTTTATTTATTTATGATAGAGAGAGAGAGAGAGAGAGAGGGGCAGAGACACAGGCAGAGGGAGAAGCAGGCTCCATGCACCGGGAGCCCGACATGGGATTCGATCCCGGGTCTCCAGGATCGCGCCCTGGGCCAAAGGCAGGCGCCAAACCGCTGCGCCACCCAGAGATCCCTGCTGTGCCTTTCTTAACTGCCTTGCGGATTGGCAGTAGGCACTCTATCTCAACCCGGAATAAGCCCAGAACAACTGAAGTCAAAAGAGCAACTGATCTGGAGTCTGATGTTCTCTGGCTGTGGCCTGGCTGTGTGACCCTAGGAATATCACTTTCCCTCTCTGAGCTTCAGTTTCTTCATCTATAAACTTAGGGGTTAAGCAAGATGTCATAGTTCTAACATTCTATGCTCTGTTCTTCTGCCTTCACTCCATCTAGGAAGCAACATCCAAAGCAGGTTAAATGATTTCCTAGTTGTGACACCCATCATATTTGATGTATAAGTAGGAAAAGCAGTTATTCAGGCAAATAATTACACATATATGGACAATGCATGGAAACTTACATGGAAAAAATGAAAGTTTTATAAAACAAATCAGTCTGGTTTGTAGAGACGTAGTATTAGCCCTCAGGGAGAAGCTCTCTCCTGCCTGGTCCGTCTTGAGAGATGTTCTCTTTACCCAGTAGCCCTCTCATCACAGGACCTGCTGGGAACCCCAGGCCACCTCTCTCCCTTCTAGCCTCTCCTCTCGGTGGCTGACAGTGGCATCAAATAGCAACACACCCCTGTTAGCACCTTCTGACATCCAAGGACGAGGTGGTGAAGAGGTACTGTTCACCAACAGTGGAGAAAAACCGCTTTGCTACAGAGGAATCCTTTGACTTGAGTCAGAACCAGGAGCCACTGATATGTTTATGTAATAAAACTTTATAAATCCCCCAGTCGTGGCCCCAATATCTACAAAGAGAATCTCTAGCTTTCTCCTGATCTGTCCTATATAACATAACTAAGAAGGCAAATAGGTTCAAGTGATACTCCATTAAAATCTCAGTGCATTTCAGGGGTGCCTGGGTGGCTCAGTCAGTTAAGCAATCTGCCTTGGGGCTCAGGTCATGATCCAAGGGTCCTGAGATCAAGCCCCAAATTGGACTCTCTGCTTGGCAGGGAGCCTGTTTCTCCCTCTCCTCCCAGCTTGTGCTCTCTCTCGCTATCTCTGTCTCTGTCTCTGTCTCTGTCTCTCTCTCTCTCAAATAAATAAAATCTTAAAAAATAAATAAATAAACTTCAGTGCATTCCAAAAGCGGGGTGGCTACAATTCTGTACAATTCTGTACAAATAGGGAGGAGGGGAAGAAGGACAGAAGGGAGGAAGGGGGGAAGGAAAAAAAGAAAGGTTTCTGGTAGAGCAGTAGTTCTCAACCGTGACTGTATAGTGAAAACTCCTGGATGAAAATGATGGTGGCCCACTTTTAGAGATGTTAAATTCCCCAGTCACTCCATGCACAGTCAGGGTTTAAAGTCAATGTAATACGGCATCATATTTTATTAAATAGTGACTCAGTGATATTCAATTACTCAACAAGAGTGGCAACTAAAAAGGATTTTAGTTGTTAAGAATTGCTACTAAAAGCCCGCCAGCTTATGACAGAGGTCTAAGAGTTCCAAAGGCTCCCTGAGAATTCCCTCTTTCCTTGGGGTAAGTAGTGCCATATTCCTGAGTCCTGATTCCCACATCCCCGAGAGCTGCAGATTAGCCCCACGCCATGCAATTCTCCTCATGTCTCACTCTTCTAAAATTATTACCAGATCAAAGCTTCAGGCTCAGTCCAGTCTAACATCTTTTCCTAATAATAAGATAGACTCTGGGGCTTTTATCATCCATAGATCATTCCTACAACTCTTATTAGCTAAAGGTTCATTCATTCACTACTTTTCCAACTGCCGGCCAGTTGAAAACTACCTGAGGCAGAGTGATGAATTGGAAAGTGTGCTGCAGCGGGAAGCTGAAGGCCTTGAATCAAGTTTCAGATTTGCCCACATGTCTCGGATGACCCGCAGCAAGGCACATGACACTTTGAGTTTCTGTTTCCTTAAACATAAAGTGAGAAAGTTGGTTAATGTCTACTGTATACTCTGGCTCTGAAATGCTATGTACTGCATAGAATGTTTTTATGCACATGCTGGTGATGATGCTAATGAACAGGAGAGTGAGAAAAGTTCAGTCCAGAGGAGAAGCAAAAGAACAAAACTAACGGTCCAGATGAGCCACAAGTTGACAGATTTGCTCTCAAAGCATTGACATCCCTGTAAGTTGCTTTTTATAAAGACTACAATGGAGTCCTATGGCAGTAAAATTTGTTAGGTTCCACTTTCTGCCACTTGTCTATATGAAAAGACTATTTTCACTCCCCTCACACTGTGAAAACCACCCTTGCAAAATGAAAAGGCAATGATCTGATTCTCTAGCTGTTAAATTGCCTATAAGAGAAAGTGGTGATGTTTAAAGTGGAAAAAAAAATTCTTCCAGTATGCCAGGGAAAGTTTAAAAATACTCCAACCCCAAGTTCAGTTCGCCGTTCCTTTATAACAGCTCCTGTACCCACGTCTCTCCATTCTTGTCCTTCCAACTCCCATGACCATCTCATCATGCGGCCTCCTCCTCAAGACCACCCTGCATGTGTGTGTGTGTGTGTGTGTGTGTGTGTATCTATCTATCTATCTATCTATCTATCTATCTATCTATATACACCACTTGGTGTGTGACTTTCCTCCTCCAAAAAGTTGTAAGACTCCTTATTTCCTGCAGATCAAGCTAAACTATTTAGCCTGGCATTCTCAGATCTCTACTTTCTAGCCCATAATCTAACTTTCCTCTCACTTTTTCTCAATACGTTTCTTCCACTTATTGTCCATCCATCCTTCAGTTATGCCCTATGAAGTCCCTCCACTTTGCCTTTCCCCCTGCTTTTCCTCCCATGTGGAAAGGCTCTTCCCATTTCCTCCCACATAGACTCATCGTGGCCGTTCTTGGAAACTGAGCCCCCTCCCATGTCATCGCTGCCATGAAGCCTTCATAGTGGATTACAATGGTCTTTCTTCCCTTGAACTGAACTAGACTTTCCTGTAATGTCTACTGTGTTTTGTTTATTGCATGTTTGCTGATTCTGAAGGACAAAGCAACATGTTATCTTCATCTCCTTCCTCCCTCCCTTCTTTCCTTCCTTCCTTCCTTCCTTCCTTCCTTCCTTCCTTCCTTCCTTCCTTCCTTCCTCCTACTTTCCCACAGTATGTACTGCAAGAAATTGGAGAAAACAGTAAACTCTTGGTAGTAACCTTATTAAAAAAAAAAAAATGAACACACACACACACAGTAATACCAGGCCTTAATCAATGAGACTGTTGGTACTTCTCTCTTACACAGCTTTATCAATGGGACACAAAAAGTTTGGTCATGTCTCTTAGCTTTTAGCTTGGAATTCAAAACCTTACAGCACGTTCCTTTGCAAGAATACTTTATACTACTCAGACACATCCAAGTTTGGGTCCCTTTAAATTTTATGTCTTTGTCCCAAAAGTAATGATCTAAGACATATGAACAACTTTAAAGAGTTAAGTATGCCAGTAATTAAATCACTTAATTATTTATTTCAATAGTGTGTTAAGTCATGCACTCAGCATTTAAACAGTGGTAACAGAATTAGAAACTACTTAATCAGGAAGGGAGCCCACCTTCTGGTTTTATAGATGAGTCAGCCGAGGCTCAGACACCAAGTCTAAATGAGTCTAAATCTTGCAAAGTCCTGGGACGCCTGGGTGTCTCAGTGCTTGAGCATCTGCCCTTGGCTCAGGTCGTGATCCTGGGGGGCCTGGGATAGAGGACCCACAGGGAGCCTGCTTCTCCCTCTGCCTATGATTCCACCTCTGTGTGTGTGTGTGTGTGTGTCTCATGAATAAATAAATAAAATATGGAAAAAAAAGAAAATATTGCAAAGTCCTCTGCCCTCCTCTTCCTCTCCCAGCAGCACCTCTCCAAAAAGAGGTTCCTCTATGTCTGCCAAACCCTTCCCCATTTAGTCCTTCTTGTTTCCCAAAGATTGTCTGTGAATAATTTGCAGCCTTATCCCAGGGACCTAAAGTTAGACAAGGAGATCGACCCATAGCGATGTCTTCCAATTTTTGAAATGATCTTATTTATGTTTCTAAGATAGAATAACCTTCTAGAAGTGGTCTCTAAGCCTTGGTAAAGAGAGAATTTTTATGGACCCGAGGGGAGGTGAATTATAGATTTAGATATGCAAATAGTGATTATGTCTAAGAGTCTGCCGCAAGGAATAGTTAAGAGTCTGAGGACAAGCAGAAGTGGGGCAGGGCTGGGGCATCCTTTGCTACAGGGTCCCGGACCTCCCAGTCAGGCTTGGGCCCTCACTTACCTTCCCCCCTCCCTACACAGAATGGAGCTGTCCTAGAGAGATGCCCCACCTGCAGCCTCAGGGACAAGATGCTTTCAAAGTCACACCGGGATCCCAGGATACTTGGGAATAAACTCTCTCCCCCTCTGTACCATCTTGGCATACCCCGTGGAAAGGCTGGACCTTGCCATGCCCAAGTCCATCCTCCTATCCTTGGCTCTGCTTCACAGGTGCTCCTGGCCCATTTAAAGACTTAGGGACTCCCCTTTCATTACGATTTTAGGGTGGAGGTGGGTAGTAAGAGGAGGAGAATGTCTGTCCTAACATTCCCCTAGGAATGGCTTAAAATTTCAGCCCAAGTTTCACTTTTTGTTGTGGAAGACTGGAAATCCATCGCGATTCTTCTCCCTTGCCTCAACGTGTTTTTCTTCCGTAAAGGAGAGCTTTCTGGATGTTTCTGGATGTAGGAAATAACCTCGTTGTGCTCATTTCTCGTTGAAGCAGCTGCCTAGAGGCTCATCCCCGGACCTCAAATTTCCCACCTGTTAAAAATAACATACAAGGGCCGATGAACGATGGTTAAATCCCCACCCGCCGTAAGCGGTGGAAGACTGAGGCCCACTGCCCTCTGACTCTTCCCCTCGAGGGCCCAGCCGGGGTGGCTGCAGGTTAAGCCCCCCCTCCTCCACCGGCAAGTTGTGAGCATCGGGGCGAGGCTCGGGGGCTGCAGCCAGGGCTCCAAGACGACGCCTCGCCAGATTTCCCGAGGGGGAGGCTCCGCGGCGGGGTGTCCTCCATCCTCTCCGGGGTCCTGTGCCCCTCGGCGACCTCGCCGCCCTCACCCCCCAGCAAGCGCAGCCCGCACACCTCGCTCGCTCCCTCAGGCCCCCCAGGTGCAGGGGGGCTCCCACGACTCCCCGCTTGCAGAAGCCCTTCCCGCCGCTCGCGACCCTCCGCGCCCCCGGCGGCCGCGGACTGGGGCGCTCTCCCGGGCCCCGCCCAGACCGCCCTGGGTCTTCGCCCGCGGGCCTCTGCCAGGCGGCCGCGGAGGGGAGCGCCCCGCCCCGCCCCGCCCCGCCCCGCGCCGCGCACCTCCCGGGGAGACCCGAGCGGGCCAGCGGGCGAGCGGGTCCCGGCGGCTCCCGGGCTCCGGGGCGCGCTCGGCCTGGCGCGGGAACCCGCCCCCGGCGCCCCAGCCGCCGCCTCCAGCCGCGGGCGCCCCGCACGCTCCCCGCACGCTCCCCGCGGGCCGCTCCGAGGACGGGCGCAGGGGCCCGGAGCGCCCTCCCCTCCCCTCCCCTCCCCTCCCGGCCCTCCCGCCCCTCCCCTCCCTCCCTCCCTCCCTCCCCTCCCCGCCCACCGGCCGGCGCGGCGCTGCGCGCGGACTCGGGGACCAGAGCGGCGCGGTGCCCCGCGTGCCCAGCGCTGCCCTCGAGTGGAGATGCGCGAGCGGCAGGCGAGGGCGCGCAGCTCGTGAGACGCCGCCACCGGCCCCGGCCCGGCCCGGCCCGGCCCGGCCCCGGCCCCGGCACCGGCACCATGCGCCTGCGGCCGCTGCCCCTCGTCGTGGTCCCCGGGCTGCTGCAGCTGGTGAGTGCTCGGCGGGGCGCGTCGGGCCGGGGGCGCGGAGCGCGAGGGGCACCGACCCGCGGGCTGGGGTAGAGGGGGGCGCGAAGGGGGGGGTCCGAGCTGGAGGCTCTGCAGGGCTCGGGTCCGAGGGGGCTCGGCGCTGTGTAGGTCCCAGCCGGGATTTTGCCGGGAGGCACTTGGAGGCCGTCGCGCATCCCTGCTCTCGGGGTCACTCCGCGGCTCCCCGCCGGGGGACACCTCGGGCGACCCGGAGCGGGGAGGCTGCGGGGCAGGTGCATCGCTCTGCGCCCTGCGCTCTGCACTCTGCGCTCGCCGCCCGGCGCCGGGACCCCCGGGGAGACGCTTGGCGCCCGGGGGCCGCCGCAGGGGACCTGCTCGCGCAGCTGCACGCCGGAGCCGCCTCGGGAAGCTCCCCCGCGGGGCGGCCCGAGGGGCCCGAGGAGGGCGGCGGGGGGCGGCGGGGGGCGGCGGGGGGCGGCCCCTGCCCGGGACCTCCGTGGGTCCCGCTCCTCCCGCGCCGCGCCGCGCTCGCCTCCTTCCAGCGCACCTCGGTGCCCTGTGCATTGCCCGTGAGTCACATTTCAGGGAGATCCCGACTAAGACCTTCCAGGAGACAACTTGGAAAGGAGAATGAGAGGAGGGCCCTGCTGTCGCCCGTGCGGGGCGTTTCTCCTGCTCTCCGGGCGCTCACCTAGCTAAGGCGCTGTCCCCAGGGCTTTCTCCGGGCTCCACGGGCTTCTTAGGTCCTTATTATACTTAAGGTTTTGCTTACGTTATAGCTCTGGGCTGTTCAAACAAGGTCAAAGAAGCCAAGCCCCTTAGAGAAGGATTCTCTCTCCCTTTCCCTTTTCTTTCCTTCTCTTCTGTTGTTTGCTTTTAGAGGGAAAGATGAAGTAACTTACAAAAAAGTTTCCCTGCGAGACGTATGATGCTGCGGACGCAGAGGTACTGTGCAGATATGGAGGGTGAAAGGCATTCCACAAGGTGTTAGTGAAGGGGACAGATCCCAGGGAGAGGCCCGTCCATTCTGGTTACAACAGAGATTAGCTTCACTTGCACAGCATTGAGTAAGAAATTCTTCAGTGGCATCAGGAGGAAAATGCAGTGCTGTTCCCAGATGTCCTTCAGTGAGCCTTCACATACTGCCCACATGTAATACTGCATGTTAAAATAAATGTTACCACTAAGGTAATGTGCATGCAACGTATATGCCACCTTAGACTTTAGGGTCGCTTGCTTTTTAAAATGTTTAAGCTGGATTCCGATAAAAGATGGGCTAACCAGCAGCATCTGTGGGGTGTGTGTGAGTAAAACTCCAGAAGCCTGGAGAAATCGGGTACTTAGGTAAGATCTTCAGGATATCTTCATGAATCTCACGGTGAATTTAATTTCGCATTCAGTGATCATGAACTGTGTATCTGTTCCACTGAGTTAGACTCTTAAAGATGAGGAAATATATTTGGGCATATGTTGGGAAAAAGTTCTCCTATCAGCTACCGTATTGGAAATGTTACTTTTTTTTTTTTTTTCACACCACCATAGTCAATAGGAAATAGAAAATACATCTTGAAGGGATTATATAGCCTCCTTAAGAGCTAGATTCTAATATTACAGCATGGATTGATTGATTCATTTTTAAGGAAGCTTATGTCAAATTCTAATCCGTTTTTGGATTGTGCTTGGGTTGTAATGTTTTTTTCCTGGAGCACTTTATCATGGTAAGTGAGGTGGGAGCTGCAGCTGTGTGATAAGCACACATTCCTTATACTGCCATCCTTTTGGACAATAAAAGGCTGTTTACATTCTCCACATTCTTAGAGCGGTTTCCAGTCATATAACACAAGGGGGTTAGGATGTGGAAGGAAAACAAAGTGGCTGAGGAGGGTAGACCTAAATGGAAACATTCGCCAATCCCACCATGTACCCTGGCAGGTATCCAGGAGGGCAGGTCATAATTTGGCCCTTTGGAAGGTTCACTGTTTTATTCTACCTTTTTTTCAGCTGATACCGAACTTACTTGCTGAGTCCCAACAGCAAGTGGATAAAATGTTTTCTAGATTTGAAAACTAGTCTTTTACTTTTCCAGGACCTAGAGACATAATGTATTTAGTAGATCTGCCATGGGGCCAGGAAGGGGCGGGGGGCAGGGGCAAGTTTGGGTTATTGTTGGAATTGGATTTTATTTCTTCATCCACCCTGGCAACCCGAAGAATATACTTTTTAAAAAATGCCAAGTATTTTAAATGAGTAGTGGATTCATTTGGGGATTTTGAAATTTAACTTTAAGAAAACTGTCTGTTTCATCAAAAACAATCGCAAAGCGTTGAGTCCAATTAAGTCACTAGCCACATGATCTTGGTACAATAATGAGAATGTTTTTGTAATACTTGAAATTTTTAAGAAAACAGTCATCCGAATTGATAAATATTGCAGGAAGTCTATGAACTACGTGTGTATGTTACCTGCCCTCGTCCAGTTCTCCTTGCCTGTGTCCAGTGTTTTAACTGATAGGTTGCTTTACCTAATTGATAGGATTACTAGGGCTGTTGCAAAATTTAAATATCAATCCTGAAAGTATTATTTTCTCCAAAATCCTTATTCAGCAACACATCCTTTATTACAGTATTAATAGCACATTATTTCTTTTCTGCCATCTAATGATGAGGAAATTAGCATTTGAAATTAATATTATAATATAATGAGTGTTATTTCCTGACATGATACAAAGTAAAGACTTTGCCAGATGACAACTTCTTACAGATTTATATGATAATTTGGAACTCATAATAAGTGTGATTTTTGCCTTTAAGTAAAATGCAGATTGTAAAAAGATTAAATTTGAATTTAAATGGATTATTAGCTTGAGTTTAAGATAAAATTCAGTGATGATTTTTAAAATAAGTTTGTTATGCATTTCAACTTGTTTTTCTGTGATATAATGATTTTATAAAGCAAAATATAAATTAGAAGTGATGTAAGTTAGCGAGTTTTTAGAATTATATAAAATCAGAATACTTGTGATACAAGGTGTTACAATTTTAAGGTCATCCTCATTGTATAGTATCATCCCACATGAACTTATTAAGGGTATTTTGTTTATCTTTAACAAATTAATAATTTTAATATTTGTCTAGTAAGGTATTCATATCATGTATTTATTCTCAGCTCCGTAATTACAAAAGGTGGTAACTCATGACTCTCTTCCATTCAGAAGTCGCAATTTCCCTCATGCAGTTCTGATCCATAAACATCAAAACAGTGTTTTCTAGTGTAGGATCAATAGTCTGTTGGCTAGATGACAATGCACAGGAGTAAAAGTACCACCATATATTGGTTACAACTTAGAGTTGGCCGGGCATTAAAATTAATTCCTCATTAAAAGAATCATTATCTTAGGCATTCTTAAAAATGAGAATTAGGATTAAACAGCCAAGTCCTCCGTTCTAGACACTCACCTCCCCGTGTAAGTTGCGTTCCCTTGGCCTGTTCTGAGATTTATGTTATTTGGTTCTGTTTTAAATGCCATCCACCTAGGAAACTGACTCCTTTTGGGAACTTATTTTTTAGCTTAATAGATTTCCAAATGGAAAAGAAAAGCTTTCTTAATCCTTGTGGTGTTTTTTAAATATTTTTTTATTGTTTTTGATTAATGATCAAAATGCTAAAAAAGGCAGAAGGCTTTTTGAAAAACCTTTTAGAGGTTTTACATTGTCAGCTTAAAATGTGTAGCTCTTGCAAATCGGGTGAATTAAGAAATGTTGATTTTATAATACGTTGCCCACCTTTTACCTATTAAAGAGCTAATCAATACACTTTGGATGATTTAGACATTTAGTAGTAGCAATCAAAGGTGAATATAAATGTGTCACAGGTTTGTGCTTTTGTAAAAGCTCTAAGACTGTCTCTTACTGTTTACATATTCTGCAGACTCCTTTACCTGAAGCATTGCTGGGTAAGATTTGAAAAAAGAATTATAGCTGCACACTCAAGTGCCTACAGTTAGGGCTGTGTCAGCGATTCTGTAAAGAATCTCATTTCTATCTTAGCCATAAGCATTATTGCTGGTAAGAAGTTGGCATTTAATATCTTGATTTGGGAGTCAATTATTTTAAAGCTGCTTTAAAAAATTGGCCCAAATGATTTTGAGCACTCATCCATGTGAGGTTATTCTCTTGTTATTCGTATAGTGTGCAAGATGATGGTTTAACAAACTAATTTCTCTATTATTCTGGCACAGAGGTTATAATGTTTAAATCATTTTAAAATAATCCTTTCCCAATTAACCTATATATTGCACCATTGTGAGACTTTGAAATGTTATTTCATCATAAGCGGTTTTAGTTGTGCCAAATTCAGATGCCCTAATAATTATTTTTATGAATCTTCATTTGCTAACAATCTACTTGAATTTTTTACTACTTTTGAAATGACCAGCGGTGTTAATGACAACTCCATTTTTTATTTCAGAATGTTGTTCAGTAAAAAAAGAATCTAAAGCAACTTACAGCATAGATTTTCTTTTTTTTTTTTTTTTTTTTTTTTTTTTTAAATTTTTTTTAAATTTTTATTTATTTATGATAGTCACAGAGAGAGAGAGAGGCAGAGACACAGGCAGAGGGAGAAGCAGGCTCCATGCACCGGGAGCCCGACGTGGGATTCGATCCCGGGTCTCCAGGATCGCGCCCTGGGCCAAAGGCAGGCGCCAAACCACTGCGCCACCCAGGGATCCCTAGATTTTCATATTATAGAAGGAATTCTAAGATATGATTGAAAACTTCCATTTTATGTTATTTTTAATTTATGAAAATCGAGATAAAAACCTTCAAAAACTGGTTCATTGTGCTGCAAGATCAATATATAATAAGGAATGCCATTTCTTTGTAGAACGACTATTAAAAATTAAAATTTCACTATTGAAACCCAAAAGCTACAGAATATGTTTTCCTTTTTCCTAGTCAGATCATTCAAGAAATTAAAATAGTGTCTTTAAACTTACCGTTCTTATAAATTTTGCCCCTCCGAGATTTATGGATGTATGGTAAGGGACAAGAGAAGTTTTGTATACTTAAACTACAATAATAGTGTTGTCTTAAGAGTTGCATATCCTTAGAATTTTCAAGTTTCTTTCACACGGTTTGTGGCTTTCTTGTCTCCCCCAAAAAACTATAAGATTGAGAAGGACATTTTAAATGTTCCCACTTGTAGGGATCCCTGGGTGGCGCAGCGGTTTGGCGCCTGCCTTTGGCCCAGGGCGCGATCCTGGAGACCCGGGATCGAATCCCACGTCGGGCTCCCGGTGCATGGAGCCTGCTTCTCCCTCTGCCTGTGTCTCTGCCTCTCTCTCTCTCTCTCTGTGTGACTATCATAAAAAAAAAAAAAAAAAAAAAAAAAAAAAAAGAAAAAAAAAAAAAAAAAAAAAAAAAATAAATGTTCCCACTTGTATATTGGAATGAACAATGCATTTGGTGTTTTCATTTCTAAATAAATGGCACATTCAACAAATATTGACTATTTTGACCCAGACTATGCACTGAGACCATAGCAGATGTTGAGGACATAGGAGTAAACAAAATAGGACTGATCTGAGAGTGTAAGTGTGTGGATGTGTGTGCACACACGTGTGTGTATGTGTCTTGGGCAAGTCACTTAGCAACCTCAATCTCTCGTCTGTAAATGAAGTCATTAATGATAAAGTGGATGGAAAGTGATTTCTAGCATTACTTTCCTTTTTTTTGTTACATGGTAACAGTGTCTCAGGATTTTTCTTTTCATGAATTACATCTTCCATTATTGTAGAAAGTATGTGTTACATACAGACATAATTGTTTTAAATATAAATTTTACATGGAGTTTATGCTGTGTAACTACATCACAAATGATATGTATATTTAGAAGTAGATTTAAAACATTGCAAGATTAATTAAATGTTATCTCTGCTTATGGGAAGAGAAAATTAGTGAAAGTAGGCAAAGGGAATTGATGAGCATTTATTTAACCCATATAATCAACAAAATCAATAAAATTTAAATTAAAATGGTATAGTCAGGCTTTTTCTCCTCCATACTATTTTTGAATTGAAAACTACCAACATCTAGTCATTGCTTTAATTTAAATAAAAAGTAAATTGACTCTCAGTTAAATTCTAATTATTAAGATAAACAACATAACAGAGTAATACTGTACTTCAACCAGAAAATGATCATGGGACTTCTGTGCTCTTCAGTAGAATCCAGCCTCTTTAAATCAGAAATACTTTTAACTCCAGAGGTTTCAGGAGTTCAGATGTAAATGGTATGGAATTTTTAAAAGAAAACAAAGAGCTCACATGTGAGACCCTATCAAAGATGGAGAAAATGTCAGTGGTTTTAACATTAGGAAACAAGCCATCTGAAATAGACTGACTCGTCCTGGGGTTCAGTCCAATTACACTTTAAACAATGTAAATGTCTTGAAAAATGAACCCTGACTTTGTGCTATTGCTGTTCGGGGCCAAATAAAGTAATTCTAGGATCACAGAAGCACTTGTTTAAATCTCTTCATGCAAGAATATGCAGGATTGGGATTTTCAAGCATCGTGATATAATACTGACAATTTTAAAATTTTATCAGTTTTACCTTAAGTTACCTAGCATGTATATTTACTCATTCAAAACAATAACTTAAGAAGTTATTCGCAGGGAGAGACCACATGTTTAATTTATGTCCATGTAATTTCCAGTCCAGGTTTCTAGCTCTTATTTGTGTGTGCAGACTTAGCCAGTGAAAATGAAAATGATTGATGGACTATGACAATCTGCACAATATTTTGAATGGATAATGTATACAGTAAGAGAATAGAGGCTCTAAAGAACTATTTAACATTTTGTAGTAATGATAACAATAATTTTTATTAACAAAGTTTTGCATTTTGGTAATCTAAACAGACAACAATTGGGGTCAGTATAAGGAATATTGCTATGGAGATAAAAAAGGAGGTGACGTTTTCAAAGGTGTGTTTTCCATAATCATGAGTTCATCTGCGAATCCCGTGTCGATGACCCCCAAATTTGTATGTCACTTCCTACCCTACCGTTCAGGCTCTAAGACCATATCTCCATAGTTTACTGTTCATTTTGACTTGGATATTTTACTACCAACTCACACTCACTCAGCATATTCAAAGCCAAGCACATTTTTCCTGAATAAGTGCTTTCCAGTATTCATGGGTTCAGATCTTGAAGTCTCCACCTCCCCCTTTTTAATGTATGGTGTCCTTGTGTTCAGACAGGTGACTTGATATAAAGCACTATGTGGTTTATTAGATTCTTTCACATATGTGATCCCATATTTTATCTTCACATCAGCTCTGAAAGGTAAGCAGAGCAACAGTTATTGCATCCACTTTACAGATGAAGAAGCAAAAGCTTTGAAGTTTTCAGAGATGGACTGTAGACCGGAAAAGATAAACCTTGCATTGTCTACCCAGCCCAGCTGTTAGCTCAGGGCAGCCTCCATTTATAGCAGGAGGTTGTGAGATCTGTCTTTGACATCCAGAGCGATAGGCTTGAGGAACATTTCTGGGTAACATCTCATTCTGTTCAGTGTCCATGCTGAGATAGAAACCTCAACTCACTCATTTTAGAAATGTGTTAAACAAGTTTGTGATAGAGTCAAAGAAGGTAAATACAACAAACACATTGCTGGAGTTGCAATGTCCCTTAATCAAGAGTTGCATTTACAATTTAGTCTCACAGAGTTTAGTTTGCCAAGTGCTTTGGCTTTTATGTAACTTTAGGGTTTTTGTTGGCCCAGTAAATGTGGTTCCAGTTGGGATCAAGAGAGGTTTGAGAGTTCCTCTAATTTCTCAAGATCTCAACCTGCACTTCTTCAAGACTGAAAAGGTGAACAGGAAGAGCGTGAAAGGTCTTGATTTCTGTTAAGGGCCACTTAATCCTGGTTGTCTAAGGGGCGGTAGGAATGTGAGAAGCCTGGGGGATGGGGCCGGGCTACCTAGTAGGTGCTTATGCTTGTGCAGAACTGTGAGCATAGTTGTGCTTTAGCAGTAGCAAGCCTCCTCTTCTTCTCTCATCCCTTTCTTATATTTGTAAAGATACTATATCATAGTGGATTTTGTTGGCTCTTCCACCCAGACTTCTTTGGATCTCTTTTTAACATGTCTATGGACAACACCCCCCCTCCCCCCATCCCCTCCACTTTTTGGTTTCTATTCTAACACTGGACAACTATAAATCTCCTTTGGGAAGTACCCCCCGGTGTTGGTGTTGGATGCATCTTGTTAGAAAGTACTCATGATCAGAATGTCCTCCTGTTCCCTTTTCTCCCCCTTCAGCCAGCTCTTAACAGATGATTCACAGGTACCAGTTCCAGGGTATGGAAAGCCATGTTCTCTCACTCCGAGATTTGGCGGAATGTTCCAGAGGCAGCGGCCTGAAACTACCTCAAGTGGATTTTGCTTGAGATCACACACCTGCATGGCTGTCTTCCACTCTCTGACCTGCAGCCCCACTCCCTTACCCGACTTCCCTGGAACCGCTTCTTTAGGAATCACTTGCATTCCAACACTTGTCTCGGGGTCTGCTTCTGGGGAAACCAACCTAAGATTTCTGTTTAAAATTTTTTTTAATATTCAGGAATTTTTAAGATAGCCATTCTCGCCCCGTCTGCTTTCTGTCATCTCACAGTAAGAGATAATCACTATGAATAATTTAATGTGTATTTTTGCAGAAATTATGGATATGCATGCTTTTATCATAATTATACTAACACAGCATAATGTTCTATAACATTTTTAATGCAAAAATATATTGTGGCCATTTTTATGCGATATAAAACAACTTATGTTTTTGAGGATTCATAGTGTTTCATAGCATTGACATACCATAATGTGTTTGATCCATTCCTTATGAATATTTTGACTCTTTTGGATTTTTAAAATATATTTGTGAATATTTAAAATGAATTCCTAGAATTGTAAATACTGGTTCAATGCTGGGAATGTACAATATGATTTTTGATAAATATACATTTTCCCCTAATGGACTATGCCAAAATATACATACATAGTGTTTTCGCGTATCTATGCCCCTTTGTGGACAGTGTTTTTCCTTTTTTTAACTTTGCCACTCTATTAAAGGAAGACACCTCATTGTTTATTAGGAAGATAAAGTGTGTTTTCATATTTAATCATTTGTATTTCTTATTCTTGTATCATTCTTCTTTCTATTGCTTTAAACTTCTATACTTTTTTTATATTGCTCTTGCACAATTGTTTATTTTATTATTCCTGGATTTTTTTACATCATGGGAGTTGTTGTAGATACTGTTTCTATGCCTGACATTTTAGATTTTTTTTTTTTTTTGCTGGCATACAAGGAAAGATATTTATTTGAGCATATTTATGTTCATATGAGTTCTATTTCTGTACTATATTATTTTTAATTTGATTCTCCTGGATTTTATGTATAGATAATTGTATTATCTCTAAATAATCTTATATGAGACTCTTTCTATTAAACATTAATGCCTCTTGAATTAAAATTGATTCTAGTGTACTGAGTAAAACCTTCAGAATAGTGTTGACAAACATTGGGAAAGTTGGGGTTTTCATATTTCCAACTTTAATGGAAACTTTACTAAATATGATGTTTACTTTTAGCTTCTGATAATCTATCAAGTTAGAAATATACTTTTATATTCCACATTAAAATAAATTTGCTGATCGCAGAAGTCAATTTCAGATACGGTTTTAGCATCCTTCAAAATGATCAGACTAAAATGCTAACCTTTTTATATTTATTTATGAAACCTAATTTTCCTAATATTTTCCCAATATTAAGCTGTTTAAGCCAAGGCAAACGATCTGCCTTTTTTTTTTTCTTTTTAAAGATTTTATTTATTTATTCATGAGAAAGAGAGAGAGAGAGAGAGGCAGAGACACAGGCAGAGGGAGAAGCAGGCTCCATGCAGGGAGCCTGACATGGGACCCGATTCCGGGACTCCAGGAACATACCCTAGGCTGAGGGCGGCGCTAAACCTCTAAGCCACTGGGGCTGCCCTCCCATTTATTTATTTATTTATTTATTTATTTATTTTTTAATATTTTTTTAATTTTTATTTATTTATGATAGTCACACAGAGAGAGAGAGAGAGAGAGGCAGAGACACAGGCAGAGGGAGAAGCAGGCTCCATGCACTGGGAGCCCGACGTGGGACTGGATCCCGGGTCTCCAGGATCGCGCCCTGGGCCAAAGGCAGGCGCCAAACCACTGCGCCACCCAGGGATCCCTGCCCTCCCTTTTATTAATTTTAAAAGAAAAGTATGCATTTTTGTGCACCTTCAAATTTATTTAGCATAAAATTATATATGCCCTTACTTTAATTTTAAAAAATTTACTCCACACCTGTGAATTTACTCCATGTCCCCCCCCAAGTTTGTATGTTTTGAAGCAGTAGTAGTAGTAGTAGCAGCCCCCCAAACAGGGGGCCTGCCTTCCTCCTTTCTAGATCAATGGCTGTAACTAGAAGCCTTCTGTGGCAGATTGTGCAGTTCGTTCTGTAAGCTGTCCAAGGTGAATGAAGCCTCACATTAAGAGCGAGCATCCAGAGCCTCAGCCCTCTTTCTGCTCACTGGGGGACGTTGCAGCCTCCAGGGTGCTGCCCTGGTGCCTTGGTTCACTCCCAGCTCCTCCTGGGCTGAGCTTGGTGGTGGGAAGAGGGTACTCAGTGGCGCTGTTCTCCTTTGCCTTTGTTTGGTTACAGGCTGCTCCGCACATCTGGCTTTTGCATCATTCTGATTCACTCTTCTTTCCTCCCTCTAGAGGTTCTCAAATCTTGCAGGCTTTTGGCATCCTTTCCTCTTTCTAGCACCACTATGCATTCATTCTTGTTTTTGCATTCCTAGTTCATGTCATTGGAAATTTAGGAGGGAGGCAAGGTAAATACATTCACTCAGCTTTCCCCATTGCAACTGGAAATCTTTTAGTCTTTTTTGGCTCATTTTTCTTCAGCCCTTACAATATCCATTCAGTCACAAAATCCTATGAAATTTCCTTCCAAATCCTTCTGTAAACTGTCTCTTCCTCTCCACCTGCTGCCATTTCATCGCTACAGCAGCCTCCTAGCTGGTCTACTTTATTCCAAAACAAGCCTTGTAAATTCATTCCACATGCCATAGAATCATCTGTTTTAAATCCTCTTTTGATTTACTATGTCACTCAACTTTTAAGAATAAGATTGTGATTCCCTTTTTCTTAACATACCGTGTCTAAATTTTTTTTTGCCTGGTTTTCCAGCCTTAAATCTCTCGTCCAATATTCATCATATACTATTAACTGCAGCCAGATTTGTATCCTTAATACTCCATGAATACTTCAGAGTAGAGGAAAAGCATGGGTTTTGATATCAGATTGACTTGGGTTCCAGTGCTTTCTTTGGCATCTTGGACAAGCCAATAGATCTACTCAATTTCAGTTTCTTCATAAGATAATGTCAATTATAGCTATTTCATAGGGTTGTGATGATTATATACAAAAATGTAAAATGCCTAGTACTTAGCATTAGCTTAACAAAGATGAGTGTTCCTTCCCATCTGCAACACCTTAGTTTCTTGCTATGCAAGCAACAGAAGCTGACTCTGACAAACTTAAGCAGAGAAGAAATTCATGAGAATGGAGTGACTCACCAGAAATGTTGGAGAACCAGGCATGTATAGAGCAGAATCAAGGGTCTGGGTGTCAGGAAAGTATCAATTAGGCAAGATGATGAATACATGCCAACTTTTTTTTTCTTCAGTTCTTGTTTTGCTTCATTTAAGATGTCATGTTCTGGTTGAGAGAGTCTGGTTGACTTGAAAAAGGTGGGATACTTTGATCAGCAGTTCTACATGTACTAGGGAATCAACACTCTATGTTCCCATTAGAGAACTTGTGATTAGAACTCCCACTAAAGGAAGAACTCTATTAGAGAAAGAGACACAAACACCTCCAGCTCTTCACCTTAATTAGTGTGATTTTTCACTCATAGACATAGACAACCAAAGATCACCAGACATTTAAGAGAAATCATTGGCAAGAAGGAGGAGGAGGAGGAGGAGGAGGAGCTACCCTGGAGGAAACAATTAATATAAGGGATGGGTTTCAATGTTAAGGATTCCTAATTAGTAATCTCAGAAACTCAAGAGGATATTGCATCCTGAAAATAAGAACAGGCTGCTTTGGAAATGAAATATATAAATGACAAAATTAGAAAGCTGAGGAGAAGATTAAAAAGAACAGGGCTAACATTCATGCTGGTGAACTCTAAGAGGAAGTCTGCCAAGACAGAACCAAAAAACCAAAATAGGAAATGGGAGTGAATAGTAAAGAGACATAGAGGACAAATTCAGAAAATCCAGTGAGGTGACCCAGAAACAGAGACTATGAGAGGAGGGAACCTAGAAAAAAAAATGTTGAAGGTGCTGATTTTTAAAAAATTAGTGAAATTTCTGAACTCAAAGGGAAAAATAAGAAAATCTGAAGAGTTTTCATAGAACAAGAGATTACTGACACGCACACACACACACACACACACACACACACACCTCATTAACCACACTGGATATTAGAAGCAATGGAATAATGCCTACATAGTTAGTTCTAAGGGGAAAGCGATATTGAATCAACAGCCAAATTATTGAATATGAAGGAAAGAGAGGGAAGAAGGAGAGAAAATCAGAGAAAACAAAAAAATGGGGCATGCAAGGATCTCAGGGGAGGTACCATTCATTCCATATGGAACGATCTTTAAAGACATACCTCAGCCAAGCAAGAAATAGAGAACAGAGAGATGATATGGGATACAGAGGTGTCTGAGGATGACTCAGAAGACGTGAAGATCCGTTAGCCTCTGACCTGGGAAAAGTAGGAAGTTCTGTTTCCTTCTCTGCCGTCTAGTTACACTGTGGCTCTATGGGGAATCCCATTTCAACCCTCTCAGTTTTATAAATGCTGTTTATTAGCTCACTGTGTTTAGAATGGATTGATACACAAAGCATGAATGATTTGAATGTAGTTTAAGAACAGAATGTAACCACAATGAATGTTAATGAACTAAAGTAATAGAATATAATTAAAATTGGAGAGTAAAAGGAATGTACCGGTGAAGATAGGCAAGCATGACAGTTTATCTTTCATAGTAAGAAGTGAAGAGAAGCTGTCTAATGTTAATAAATTAACAAATGGACTTAAAGTCCTAAAAGCTACCAAATAATAGCAGAATTAAAAATGCTACCACCAACAAAAATTCAGTGTGTAAATTTATTTTTTCTGTCATATCAAACAGATGAGAATAATAATGTTAGTAGTAACCTCTGGAGATGGCTTTTGACCTTCAAATGTGATTTTGTATACGTGTACTTGTTTTTGTGTAGTGCTTTTGAGAAATATTATCACTCTATGAATTTCAAAATAAGGGAGGACTTTTAGGGGCGGGAGCCTCCCAGCACGTCTAAAGGCATGCTTGTGAGGTCATGAGTGTGCCTTCACTGGGATGTGACGACTGTTAATGGCACAGATTGAGGTGATGGTTTCATGAGTGTATACTTATCTTCAAGTACATCCATTATAAATGTGTATAGCTTTTTGTGTGTCAATCATCCCTCAATAAAGTGATTTGAAAAAAAGGAGTAATCAGAGGCAATCTCTTGGGTCATGCAGTTGGGCAGAGTTTCCCAAACCCAGCGCTGCTGACATTTTGGCCCAAGTAATTACTTGTGTGAGGGGTTCGGGGTAGGGAGAAAGGGGTTGTCCTGTGCATTGTAGGATGTTCAGCAGCATCCCTGTCCTCTACCCACTAGATGCCAGTATCAGACTCTCAATTGTGACAACCAAAAGTGTCTCCAGACATTGACACATGTGCCCTGGGGAGCAAAACAGCAAAACATACCAGACTGAGGCTCACCACTGTAGAAGATTCCTGGCTGTGAGAAGCTGAACCAAGTGACCACTTTGGCCTCTTCCAATGAAATACTTTGTCTTTGCACTGTTGGGAAGGAGTCAGCATTTTACAAAGACCTAGTTTCTTAACACTTTTTTCCCTCCATCTCAGTTTCCCTCCGCTCAGTCTCCTTCAGTTCAGTTCAAACAATATTTTTGAGTGTCAGCTCTATTAGGCATTCTGCCCAGGGTACACATCTCTATTTAACAAATTCTCCTTTTTAAGGGAAATGGAAGAGTGATCCCCCTGATATTGCTCTCCTGGATATGATTTCCCTCTTTAACAGAAGTTCACACATTTTATTTTGCCTCAGGTACAGCTCTTAACCAGTTGTTAGGGCTGGCTCAGAGAATTTTAGTAAAGCCTTTGAATTTCCATATTTTAGAATGCAGTAAAAAGAAAAAATACTTCGTAGAAGATAGAAGACAGCAAATAAAACTGAAAATGATGATCACAAATAATAGTTGGTTAATACAAATATGAACTAAACCACACTGGATGCATGTATTTGTTATGATTAAAATATAGTGGGATTACATTCTTCAAAGAGTCTATCACAAACCCACATTATAATATGAATATTAAAACTGAAGAGTAGGGCATCTGGGTGGCTCAGTGGTGGCTCAGCATCTGCCTTCGGCTCAGGTCGTGATCCCGGGGTCCGGGATTGAGTCCTGTATGGGGCTCCCCACAGGAGCCTATGTCTCTGCCTCTCTCTGTGTCTCTCATGAATAAATAAATAAAAATCTTATAAGAAAAAATCATCCAAATCTGGAGAGTAACACTTTTGAATGGGAAATTTGATCCACTGTATTTTGAGATTTTAAAAAGTAGCTTAACACTATTAAATTCAGCTCTTAGGAGTTAGAATGCATTTCCTTTTTATTGAAAAATTGGGAATTTTCAAATTTATTGAAATGTAAACTCTGAGTTACTCTATTTTTATAAGTGGTATGCATCAGTTTCTTCTACATTGGAATGCATTTTTAATTAAATTTCTCCTTTAAGGCAATTCTCTTTTTTTAAAAATATATCTATGAAGATATACTATAGAAGTTGTGTCTTCTCCCCCAGAGGTAAACATGGTAATAAACAAGTAAACAGAATCCCTGCTGGTGTTAAAATTTGAAATACAGTATATTTTTGTGAAATTATAGCTATATATAAATAATGACTATATGGGGATAAAATCTCAGAACCACAGCGGACTACAGCACTATGCCATTGTATCTATGTTGGATGAGCCTCTTCCTAGGCTCCTGTAGCTTCTGCAGTGAGTGTGTTGTGGACACCCTGGGTGGCCCAGTACATTCTTACTTCTGCCGTTATATAAACACACATATGCACACAGACAACACTTTCTTACTGAACTTTTCCGACTACATCAAAAATGATATGTTTTCATTAGCAGGAGAATGCTTTGTCTCTACCTTGGAAGTTACAGACCTGCTTATATTGTGCTAATGTCACTCCCCACAAATGCCTGAACAAGCCGTTATTTACTGATACACTCTTAGCTTCCATCAAAGGTTAATGTAGGAAATAACCAAAGAAAAACATTTTTTTGGTAACACGTATATTCATGTTTTCATTCATTGCTTCATTCACAAGTTTAAGTGTCTACTGTAGGCATCATACTAAGCCAAAATTTTCCATAAAATATGTTCCTAAGGACAAAAATATGAGAGTTTTCAAGTCAATGTTTCTATTATTTTTTTCTACCGGGAAGAGCACAGCTAATTTATAGCTCAGTACCTTTACTAAACCCAATTTTCTCGAAGTTTTTCTCTCCCAATAGTTCTTGACCCTGTGGTCCTATTCTATATAGCTTATGTCATGTGCCATGAAAATACTTTTCGAAAGTATTTGTGCTAAAAGTTTCTTTCCCAGATGTTTCTCCATTGCTGTTCTCATGTTCCTGAAATTTGATGGAGTCTTTTCACTTCTGTAGGTATGAATTTCCTTAAAAATTTTCCTTCTGAAAATTTAGGTGGTCGGATTCAGTGATTCCCAAGTGCTGGTGCACGTATGCCGCTGCAGCAGCCACAGTAAGAGAGCTTGTTCAGAGCCTTCAGGCATGTTACATCAGTGTCTCTGGGTTGGGGCCAAGGCACCAGGTGTTTCTGGAGCCCAGCCAGATTTGGGAACCCCTAGACCAGATGGTCTCTTAGATGTTCTTTGACTTTATGAATTTATGATGCTGTTGGAGCCCTGGCCCCGGGTGGGTGGAATATAAGACAGCCCCTAGGGAAGGAGCTTTGGCTCTCCTGATTACACTGTCACAGGAAGGAGACCCACTTGGGTCTCACAGCAGGGGTTTTCCCAGCTTTTGCAGACATTTCCTTCAGAGCCATGGTAAGTGCTTCTCTCTGGGCTCCTCCCCTCCGTGCACACCTCCACTGGAGCATTTGTGTTATGGTTTGGTATTTATGATGCTCATCTTTGTATATTCCACCTGACTCAAGTGCTGTCCACAAACACAGAGAATGTGGGTGTCAGTTTTTAACACCACAGCCAACCCCCCAGTAAGCATCCGGCAAATGCTCAAGTGACCGAGCGAATGAACTATTGAGAGAAACCACTCAGTAACCCCCTGAGCTGTGCCACAAAGCCAACGGAAAACCATCTGTGACATATCACAAGGAAGAAATTTGAGTTGCAAATTAAATCTAAGCCTTTAGATGCCAGTGTCACTGACCTTCAAAGTATACCTGAACCCCTTGTGTGGATTTATATAGGAAGAGGCCCTTTACTTTTCTTAATGATATTATCGTAAGGATCCTTTGGGATAAAACTTTTACATCTCCGTTACAGCACCATACAAAAATGGATTTATTTGCTGTCTGTTATCTTCTATTAGAACAAAGAAAGGATATTCTCAATAGCCAAGGAACTGATTAGTTCCATTGTTTACTCTTTTAGAAGTAAATATGGATAGGCACAATTAAAATTTGATGTTCATTCGCAAATATGCACTTTACAATGCTATATAATCTCTTCCTATCATTATCATTGACTCATGTTTTTAGTAAAATATGCTTTGCTGTTGTTCTTTTTAATATATTGACATTTATATAATTAGAGAAATATATAATATAGGAAAAATTTTATTTCTAAAGTTTAGAGTCGATCATTAGGTAGAAAATGTCATGAAAATTAGGATTGAGACATTCAGCAATTTTAAATTTATGATCAAGATTTTTTATCTGATTTTTAATTCTGGTATTTGAGTGCTTTTCTACATAAATCTTATTTCGTTTATTTATTATTTCATGAGATAATAGGTTTAATTTGCTGACATTTATATACTAAGGCCATTTTCTTACTATAGCTTCATTTACCCTCTTTTCAAATTGGAATCACCATGTATCAGATTTTTGTTTAGTGTTAAGGTGATTATTTCATGATTCAGATTTTTTAAAATTTCTAGGACCACATACGGTTTTACCAATCATCACTTTACCTGTAAGTGCACACTGTGACCTTCTTGTAACAATGAGATGTCCCAATTCTCTCATCTTATGTTTAAGTAAATGTAGTGTAACATAATGGCACATGTAAGTAGGCATGGCCTGACCTGAGGAGCCAAGCATGACTCTGTAGGGAATGGTGCCTCTTCTTATTATACTGAACAAGCGTATTTCTAGCAGATAAGGGAGCATATCTACTTTCAGTTGAAGAGTATTATTTGTAGACAGTTATGGTTTAAGCAGGACACAGCTCACAAGCTACGTGTGATAAAGGGATCCTCTGTTTATCCATAGCATTCCCATATAGGCTGTCGGAAGATTCTTGCATTTTCATTCAGGAACAGCTTTTCTTCTGGGCTCTAAACAACAAAAAATATTATGGTATAAGAAACCCTTTTTATATGTTGTACAACATTTAAGTAACACATCAAAAGTGACACAGCAAAGGCACGTGACCAAATCCTTAAGCAAATTCCTTTTATAATATTTGGTTTTGCTTTGTCTTTGGGTTTATATTGGGGAGATGTAGAACCAAATCAAATGTATCCAAGTTGTTATGAAATGACGAGCTTGCAATAAAAGAACAGTATTTTCTGAGTGCCTGCAGTGAGCAAAAGCTGTCATTTCTCAGTGTTATTAATGAGAGATTTAAAGTTTTTATTAAGAATTCTGGGGTGCTAGAGGTTTCTGGGTAAAGTGTGAATCATTGGGAGAGATGTGCCAGTGTTGGTGTGAAATCTGGTTCCTTTAGTGATGTAATACATGTCATAGCTTGTGGATTTCTGTTATCTCGAGTTGACCTTGTTGATGTCATAATACAGTGTGGTTCAAGGATCTCATCTCCAGATATGTCAGAGAGAGGTTATAGGGTGTGCTATAAAAGAAGCAAAAGTCATGCTTTTTCTCTTTATGTCTGTTGCCTTCTCTTGCCTCACATGTACCCAGCTTTGAATCTACTTAATATGCACTCTAACAGAACCTTCTGCTAAGATCTTTCTCTGGTGATTCATGTGGTTTTGGCTATTTCCCAATTCTGTACATACCATAATTCTCTAACTTAGTTAAAAAAAAAAAAAAAACAACTCTCTAAATTCCAATTGTGCCTACCTGTGTGGTACTCTGGATTTTAACAAGCCTAATACAGGATTTCAACCTTTGTAACCCTACGTGCTGAAATGGGATGATGTTTTATATGTTCGCACTATACTCCCATGTCACCCTCTTGAACACCTACAAGCATCTTAAATGGTTAGCTTCAGATGCCCGGCTTTTAATTTTCTAAATCTCAGGCTGCTAGGTTTCTCTTAAGCTGAATCTGCCAACCTTCTTTTTTATCTTCAGATAATCCATATATTTGAATGTACACGACAAAACGTATTTTGCTTTAGATATGTACTTCAATCAGAATCTTTGAAAGTTAAATGTTCTTGTATCTGCAAGCGGCCAGAAAACCACTTTCCCAACTTTATTTTAGTGAACTTTGGGGGTGGAGGAAGATGTACTTGGGTACTAAAGCCCAAGCCAGGATCCTCCTTTCTCAGCTTCAAATGGCACAGGAAACCCCCTTCAGATTTCCAGCATGTTCTCTCAGAATAGCACTCATTTCTGTGCCACAGAACACGCTTCGGCTTCTTGCTGAGAGCCAACAGGAGGCACAGCAGATGTATTAGTAAATCACAGAAATTGCAAAACTATGAAGAAATACAGCCACATGCCATTGGAAGGCTCCAATTTATAAATGTGCCTGGGAGTGTGCTGTGGCCCCTGACTGTTGAGGACCTGGCCAAGAAACTGGCTGTGAAGGTTGTCCCATTGCTAGAACAATGGACAGCCATAGGTGAAAAATGTGTGGCATGGGGGTTAGCCAGAGGTGGCCAGGGAATGGTTTAGAGACTGGTGAAATGACTGAGGATACGCAGAGCATAGGCAGGGAAGACTGGAATGAGCTGGAAGGTTCAAATGGAGGGGAAGATTGGGGCAAGTAGTGGCAGTAGGTCAGGCATAAGGACAGAAGCTTTGGCCCATTATAGGTCTCTGAGCTTCAGGTAGAGCTAGCTCCAGCACTCTGAAAATCTCCTTAGGATGGATGTTTACTTGGTGGCAGTGTTAATTGGTTGGAGCCTTGTACGTGCCACAGCCTGGTTTAGTCTGATGGCTGCCCTAGCCCAGGGAATTTGCTTAGCAAAGGGAGCTCAGGCCTTTATCCTCATTCTGGTTCCTGTAAAAAAAAAAAAAAAAAAAAAAAAAAAAAAAGTGAATTATTGTTCTTCTAGCACTAACTTCAGAAGGAAGGCCCATGTCTGGTCTGACAGAGAACCCTGCCAGCCTGTCCACCCAGTCCCTGAGTCTGGCATATTAATCTAAGAGAATGGTTCTCAACTTTTAATTTGCAACCACCTGGAAACTGCAGGTACTTGGCTGCTGCTCGAGGAGATAGATATCAGGTGTATAAGGTGGGGCCCAGGAGCCTGAATTTTAAGCAGCGCTTAAAGGGTTTCTAATGCAGGTTTTAGAGACAATTAGAGAAACACTAGCCTAAGGGGAGCTGCTTCTCCTGCTCTAGGGACATTAATAACTTAGGATCCTGATAGAATTTGTCCTCCAAAGCAGGGACCCTCTGCAGGGGATGAGATGTGTGGCTCCCTATACTCATTATAACATCCCAGGTTTCACCATTGGTAAGTACGTTTCTGCCACCTAGTCCTTTCTTTTTTGAAGGGTCAGGCTGAGTCATCTTAAAACTTAAGCAGATATTGAGTATGTGGACAGACTCCAAATATGCAACAGAACAAAAAGGAGAGTGGCTTGCAGATGGGTTTATTATCATTCACTAGTAGTTGAGGAGCTAGCTGGTGCTCCATTTATTTTACTGTTCTGTCTCTTAGACATACGGTATCTATCCAATGTAGGGTTGGATTTGTTAATTTTTCTCACCTGTCTTTGACAATGAACAAATTGCAGGTGAGTTTTAACTTATTGATTTGGAAAAAAGAAAAAGTTCAGAATGGGTTATGATTTCGAAGCCTTTTTCAGAATGATTGTTAATTTAAACACTTAATAGAAGAATAGTGGCATAAGAGTCTGTGACCAACACTATTAAAATATAGTATCATAATCACCATCTACAATGTGTTTGTTCTTTGTAAAATTCTGGCACAAGTAGAATTGTAGAATTCTTACAATTCTTAGAAGACATAGCTATGGTCAATGGCATACAAGCAAAAATTTGCTGAGTGCTACTTCCAGGAAAACTTTTGCTTTTTTGATTAAAATAAGGATAAATTTGGTTGGAATGCCTTTTGCCCTTTGGCACTTTGCCTCCTTTTCCCTTGGATTATAGAATTGTAACTAGGGGGTGCAGCAGCCATCCTGTGAACATGAGGCAGCAAGCGTGGGCAGAGAGCTACATCTTGGACAGCAGAGAGGAATGATGACAAAGCCTGGTCTCCTAAGGCTTTGTGGAGCATCTGGATCAGCCCTTGCCTATTTGTCTCGGGACTTCTTGTTTCTTGAGTACCTGCCTATTTAAGCCACATATTGTCCCAATTGCTACAGAATACTAAAACATTCCATGAAGTTTTCCACCTTAATAAAAATACCCATTATCAGGGCCTCTGGGTGGCTCAGTCAGTTAAGGATCCGACTTCAGCTCAGGTCATGATCTTGGGGTCTTGGGATAGAGCCCTGCGTTGGGATCCCTGCTCAGTGGGGAGCTGGCTTCTCCTTCTACCTCTGCCCGGCCTCTCATTTGTGTGCCCACCCCCTTTCTCTCAAATAAATAAATAAAATCTTTAAAAAAATTTTTGTAATGAAAATACCCATTATCAAAGATAGTTAAGAACCATTATGAACAGGACACCTTAGTTAAAAAGAAAAGGGGAAAGAAAAATGTCCTTAAAAACCATGCACCAGAGCCTGATGAGATTCAAAAGGAATTACAAGGAGTTTCAAATGACAGTCTGTTTCTCTTACAGCCTATGTGGTGGCAAATTGCTTTGTAACTTCAGGTAGTAGCCATGAAATGTCTCAGGATCTGAGATGGTGAGTTCTGTATCTTATAAACTATCCAGAGGAAACACTTTCATGACATGAATATATTGTGATGTAAGAACTGGACTAGCTCTTATCCCCTCAGAATCGGCAACAGACAATGGAATGTTTCAGAACAACTTTTCAGTGAATTTTTGCTGATGTTCTTGGTGAGGTACAATTGGTGTAAACAAAATTTGAGTACATAAGAATTTTCCAGACTTGGTAAACCAGTCAGAGAAACAGAACTACAAGGCTGCATCTGATTATGAGTCTTTCAACTTTGCGAACTGGAATTTGGAAAGACAAGCATGTGATTTAACAAACTTGGGATGCTTCATAGTGAGGCAGGGCATGTTTGAGCCAGACGGTTATGAAGGAGTTCACAGGGCTCAATCAGGTAGAGACATGAGTCAAGCATAGAAATGGTATTGTGTAAGGAACTCTGGATTGGGGGCAGGAATTTGAACTTGAAAATTAAATACTTCTTGTTGACTAGCTGTGTGACTCTAAGCAAGTCATGGTATCACTCAACCTCAGTGTTTTTCCCTAAAAATATTATATGAACTTTCAGGTTATGCTCAGACCTAAAATTCTATGATTCTATAGTAATTTCACAAGGACAAGGATCAGTTCCTTCGGGTGAGAGCAGATTTCAAGCACAGGCATCTTGTGTGCCTGAATAGCTCCTTGGCAATAATATTTAATGTTATTATTGCAAGAACCCAGGTGATAATATTAAAAATCATTGCCAGTTTTTTTCAAAAGAAGTGCAATCTTATTCAACTATGATTTTGCATTTGTCTGGAGTTCTCTATCTTAAAAGGGTTTTCGTCTCTTTTTTAAGATCAGTCTCTGGAATATAGGAGATAGAAATTTACTTTAAAACATGAGTCTGAGAGTCATCTCTGATTCAGCCTATGCCTTTCTCTTCTCTTACCACACAGCTTGTTGAAAACTACATCAAAACAGTGGTATTCCTTGGACTACCACTCTTTTCACTCAGAAATAAGACCCTGGGAGAAGGTTCATTGGTGTGTGCATTAGTCAGGGTTCAGCTAGGCAAGCAGAGCCAATGGAAGATTAGATAGGTGGATAGATGATAGATTAGATAGATAGATCGATCGATAGATATACATACACATGTATGCATACACATCTATACTTCCAGACATATTTGTGTGTAAATACATACATTGTTCATTATTCTTCGATCCAAAATTAAGGCTCTAATTTAATAAATTACCTTATAGCTCACTTACCTGGTTTGCCAGCCAAACTAGTGGCTTTAACTCTCTCTGTCATACTAACAAACCCTGTGGAACAGTGAGAGTTTGAATCCATTAGATAGCTTTCTGAGCTCTTTCTTAGTATAGCAGAGTTTCTTTTGTCAAGTCAGTTTTCTTTTGCACCCAGCTTATTCATTCCACCCTTAATTGTTATTGTGATTCTGTAACTTAATTATTATTGTGAATGGATAGAAATTGTCTCTGAAGAGAAAAGTAATTTCATTTATAAAACTTTAGTTAAGTATCATTGAAAGAGTAAATAAGGGCTAATTATTTTTCTTAATTGGTAAAAAATTAGGCATGGGCAAGGTAACTGGAATAAAAGGCAACATTTTTCTAAAACTCTGGGCAGATTCTACATCCAGATTACTTTGCAAGTATGTTCATTTTGGAAGTACTTAAAGGAATCAGTACTATAAGTCTTAGAGAATGTGTGTTTTTTAAATAAGAAATATGACATGTAACTTCCATCATGGGCCAATTCTCAGAGAAGAGTTCTAGATAGGCAAGAACCCAGTGATAATATTATTAACAGTGAAAGATTGGCATGTTTATACATTTTGATCAAAATTTAAAAAATTTTTATATAAGAAGTCCTTGCTAGTACATTAGCACAAGGAAAATAAGTAGTGTTCATATTATAAAAGGATGAATAAAATAGGTAATATGATTGTATAACTAGAAAACCCCCCAAAATCAAAAACAGCAAAAAATCCTAGAACTAATAAGTGAGTTTAGCAAAGTTTCAGAATATACAGTTAGTATATAAAAGTCAATTACTGTCCTATATACCAGCACAGAACAATTGGACTTTATTTTTTTTTCAATTGGACTTTGAAATTAAAAAAAAAATAATATCATTACAACACCATGAAAGTTAAGGATGTACTTAAGTAGAAAATCAAAGTATGTCAGGATCTATCTGTAAAAAACTGTAAGACATGGATGAGAAAACAAAGAAGAGCTAATAAATGGAGAGATATGCTGTGTTCATTGTTTGGAAGTCTCAGTATTGTTAAGAAATCATTTCTTACCAACTTGATCTACAGAGTAATGCAATACCATTGAAAAAATCCAGCAAGCCATTTCATAGATATTGACAAACTAGTCCTAAAGTTTATGTGGAAAGACAAAGACCCAGAAAACTAGTATAGCCCTGAAGAAGAAGAACAAAGTTGGAAGACTCACACTACCCTCATTTTAGAACTACCCTAATTTTAAGAGTAATTAGGACTCTAATATTAGGCCATAGTAATCGAGACCGTGTAGAATTGATAAAAGAATAGACACATAGATCAATAGAACAGAATAGAGGGCCCAGAGATAGACCTGCACAAATATAGCGAGCTAATCTTTAAAAAAGGAGCAAATGCAATTCAACAGAGAGAGGACAGTCTTTTCAACAAATGGTGCTGGAACAATTGGATATACATATGCAAAATATGTAACTTGACAGAGAGTTTACATCTTTCACAAAAACTAACTCAAAATTATAAACCTAAATATAAAATGCAAAACAATAAAACTTCTAGAAGAAAACATAGGTGAAAATCTGGGTGACCTTGGGTCTGTTGATGAATTTTTAAATAGAAAACCAAAAGCACAATCCAGGAAAGGAAAAATTGATAATTTGGTCTTTATTAAAAATTGAAAACTTCTTGGTGAAAGCACTAATAAAAGCATGAAAAGAAAAACCACAGACTGAAAGAAAATATTTGCTGAGTGCATATCCAATAAGGGACTTAAATCCAGAATATACAAGAAATTCTTAAAACACAATAATAAAAATGATTTAAAAATGGGCAGAAGATCTTAACCTCATCATAGAAGATATACAAATGGCAAATAAGCATGTGGAAAGATGCTCAATATCATTTGTCTGAAAAAAAAATATCATTTGTCATACGAAATTTCGCATTAAAACAATTATGAGATACCACTACACACCTGTTAAAATACCTAAACTACAAATAACTTCCAATACCAATGGCTGGCGAGGATGCGGAGCAATAGGAATTCAGTCTTTGCTAATGAGAATGCAAAATGGTATAGACACTTTGGAAAAACATTTTGGCAGTTCCTTACAAAGCTACACATAGTTTTATCATAGGATTTAGCACCTGAGCTTCTACATATTTACACAATACAATTAAAAAACTTTTTATACACAAACCCCTGCATGCAAATGTTTAGGGCATCTTTATTCATAATCACCAAAAACTGGAAGCACACAAGATGTCCTTAAATAGGTGAGCAGATAAACAGATAATGGTACATATGTATAATAGGATATTATTCAGTAATAGAAAACATGTGTGGTCAAGCTAGGAAAAATATGGATGAATCTTAAATGCATATTGCTAAGTGAAAGAAGCCCAGCTAAATGGCCACACACTTTATGGTTGCGTGACAGTCTGGAAAAGACAAAACTATAGAGACTGTAAACAGATTAGTGATTGGCAAGGGGTTAGGGGGTAGAGGAGCTACAGATGGCAAAGCATAGACATTTTAGGGCACTGAAGCTATTCTATATGATACCATAATGGTAGATATATGACACCAGGCATTTGTTAAAGTACATACAATTTTGCGGCACAAAGAGTGGATCTTCATGCATTTAAAAAAAAATTAGGAGGTCAGGGATTCTGGGACGGAATGCAGAACATGATAAAACAATCTGACTGCATTACAAATGAATGAAATGGCCTCACTGAAGAGGATAGGGGTTAGGGGGAGTTACTGACCTAAGGAACGACAGATGAAATGGGGTCTGTAAAACTGAAGGCACTGTACTCTAGTGGATAAATTGTTTCCCCTGGAGGTCCAAGTCAGTTGTCCTTACATCACTATACATGTACACTGGAATCACTTAAGTAAGTGTATGGTGCATGTAGGAGCTAGATTTCTTACTTTGGAGCTGGAATCTACAAATAAGAAAGAGGAGGAGGCTAGAATGATCCATGTGGTAATGGATTAGAATTGCAGTCATCAGTATGAGCTCATGTTTAGTATAAATATAGATGGTTGCTCTTAGAAATATTTATAGATGTGTGTATATACACAAGTTAGTACACACACATGTATTTCCTTGCTCTGCCAGCTGAGAGGACCCAGCAGCAACAACACCTCAGTAGCAATGAGTACACATATCAACCACATCTTAGTTTCTCATACCATTTTTTCAGTAAAAGGAACCAGGGCTCCATAGACAAACAAGTTCTAGAACTACGGCAGGAAATATACAGTTCACATCTGGAACATCTCGTAGTGCCCGAGAATAACAAAGTGCTCAAAAAAAAAAAAAAATCCTCAACAATGACATATGTCAAAAGGACACAAGAGCCAAAGGAAAGAGCCTCCAGTGGTCAAAGCTGGATAACGTGAGTAGCAAGGTAAATTAATATTGGATTATAACCCAAGGTTTAAAATAAGTGAGTCTTTAATGACACAAATTACTGAATAAACAAATCTCCCATGCAGAAGGGTTCCAAATGGTTTCTATAGATACTCTACCCTCAAGGAGGGATGAAGTGTAGCTCCACTCCTAAGGTTGGTCTGTGCATAGTGACTTCCTTCTAAGTACTGTATGGAAAGGGGCAAAACTAATTTGTGGAGAAAGCTGACAAACACTACCTCAGCCAGATAAAACCAACATGGGTGTCACGTTGATAGTATATTTTCTTGATACCATGGGATGAATATGGCACTTTAGCTGTATCGTCTTCCTCCTAAAAACAGTCTAATCCTGAGAAAAACATCCAACAAATCTGAATAGAGGGACATTCCACAAAATACCTACCCAGAACTCCTCAAAACTAAAGCCTGAGAACTCACAGTGAAGAGGAGCCTAAGACATGATGACTAAAAAATACCACGTATCCTGGATGAAATCTTAGAGTAGGCAAAGGACATTAGGGAAAGACTAAGGAAATCTGAACAAAGTATGGGCTTTATAATAATAATGTACTAATAATTACATTATTAATAATGTACTAATAATTTGTTTATTAATTACAATGAATATATCATACTGATTGGAAGATGTTAATAATAGGGGAAATTAGGTACAAGGTAAATGGGAATGCTCTACTATCTTCCTAATTTCCTGTAAATTAAAAACTTATAAAATAAAAAGTTTACTTAAAAAATGTTTAAAGTGTAATGTATACATCTCTTTTAAACGGGCCGCAGGCCAGTCCTAATTTCATCAGATTAGGGGCCTTCTCCTGAAAGCTCTACCATTAATTCACGACGAGGAATTCCACTAGGTGCCTGACTTGTGTTATTTCATTCAGCCCCACCACAACTCCTCGGGGACAGTGTTTTTCTTCAGATCTATGAATAAGGAGGCTGATGCTGAGAGAAAATGAGGGGCTTGTCAGAATTCTATCTCTAACAAATAAGATTTGGGTGGAAAAATCATATGTGGGCTTTTGTCGCTTTACATTTCCTTTTCACACTGTTAGATACAGGAAACTTTTAAAGCCATGTTGTTAGCTAGAATTAAATCATTCTTTATTGCTCTATTCTCAAAATTTATTTTTTAATCCCTTCAGGCCCCCATTTCATTAATGTATCTTTGAGACCAAACTCAAAGTAATTTAGGTATCTCAGATATTCCTAAAGTTATCTCCCCATAATCTCAATGATGTCTGTCACTCAATTTAGTATCAAGTATTTAGTGCTGAGTATTAAATTTAATATTTAGCATTACAATTTAAATTCAATATTCCTCACAACCTTTCAAATAAGAATTGAAGTTACCCTAGAAAGAAGAATATAGTAAAATCAATTTAAGAAAAATCTAAACAGAGTTGTGAGGGGATAAACAAATACTTTAACCATAAAAGTTAATAGAGTTGTTAAAATTCATCATGAAAGCTGCCACTATTTTATCTGGTGGCCAAGAAAAACAAGGAAATGTGATTAAATTATATGTCTCCTTTGAGGAGGGAACATATCAGATTCTTAGAGAAGCAAAACTTTCCCTTGTTTCAGATTCTGAAAGAATTTATTATTTAGGGTATTTTGAGGGGGTAAAATGAAAGAATTGTTCATAATAATTTCACGGCCATTATGAAAACAAAATTTATACAGTTGTTTCTCATAAAAATTGACTAAAGGATTGAAGTCATAACAATAAAAGGCAATTCAATGCATACAGTTATTTGAAATCATATTGTAATGTAGTCAATGTATATTGTCGGAAGTTTCCAAATTCTAATTCACTTTGAGAATATGTTAGACAAGTAAGAGTGGTATATATAGCCTGTTCCTAAAATTATCTTCTCTAAATACTATCTTTCTCATCCGGGTTTCTGTGAGTAGCTGGGTCTCAGAGAGAGCATGCTACATTCTCTAATATGTGATCTGTACTACTCATTGATTTCTTGCACAAATACTTCTCTCTGAGTACCTTCTATGTCCCAAGATATCCTGGTTCATTTGACTACAGGCACCTGCTCTCGTGAGCAGATGTTCTAGTGAGAGAGACAGAAGAAAGAAAGTAAATAAGCTATCAGGACATGGTAAAAGGTGCTATCAGACAGTAAAAGGTGCTATGCAAGAAAAAAAAAAAAAAAACAGGGTGGTTTGGCAGGGTGGTAGTGGGGCCACATGTAGGATTGAGCAGGCGACAAAGTTTTATAGAGGATAGTAAGAGAAGGCCTCCCTGACTTAGCATTAGAGCTGAGGGCAGAGAGAAATAAAGAAGCCAGACATGGGAATACCTGAGGAAAGAGAATCTGTTCCCAAGAAGAGGGAATAGAAGATGCAGTGATGCCTATTCTGCCCATTTTTGCCCATTTTAGGCATTAATAAGTTGAGTTACAACAACATTGAAATAGTAAAATATAGATGTTAAATGAAGGATGCTTAGGCTCATTCTGGCCTTGCACCCTTTAACATTGGTTCAGCAGGAAGCCTGTTTTGCTTCCCATGATGGTGGTGTTATTACAATGCTTTTGAAAGAGAAGTTTAATAAAACAGGAGACTGTGTCCTTGAAAGATATAAATAGACTTACATTTTTCTTGGAATATTTTTCCATAAGATGAAGAAGATTATAATGGGAACAGGCTTGCTTCTTCTAAAAAAAAATATTGGATCAAGAGACGTAAATTTGCTGCTTATTAAAAATAAATTTTTTAAAAGCTAGGAATAATACTGAAATGCAGTATTGAAGGAGTCCACTAAATTGATAGGCCTACCATTGTAAAAACCAAAATGTATGGTCATTTTAATTATACTTTTTCACTTACGTTCAAGGAGTTATCTCTGAACTAAAGGGTAAAATGAGGAAAATAATCTGCAAGTGGCCAATAAAAGGGTTTTAAGTGTTAGCAGAAAGAAGTATTTAATGAGGTCCTCTTGCCTTATCTAGCAAGAGGCTTAGGACCGCGGATTTTGAAGCATAGTTCCGGGAACTAAAGAGCTTTATGTCATTACTTTAAGGTTATGTCACACACCATTCGCCAAGTAAATATATTCCCAAACTTATTGCAGTTCTAAACCTTAGGCCAAGTGTTTCCCATGGGGGTTTATTTTGTACTTTTTAAAGTAACAAAGCATTTGTTAGAAAATATTGAATAAAATCAATTCTTTGTGTAATTTAACTCAGTACAGTCCACTAACGCTTGGTTAGTTTCTTCTGTATGCTGCTAAAGAACCTAAAACTGTACGCTCATGCTCAGGGGGTGATTTTGTCACAGAATGTTCTCATTGAGTCAATCTTGCCAGGACCTTCAGCCAAAAGATCTGTCCTATACCACACCCTGTGAAAAGCCATAAATAGCCAATGGCAGTAGAAAGCACGATTGTCTGTAACTTGGAATGAAGGCCTCAACACTTCTGATTTTTCTATAGCTTGTAACATTTAGATTTTTAATTTTGGTTGTCTTGAAGTTGCTGGGGCTATGCATACATTTTTTTTCCTTTTTATTTCATTTGTGAAGTCATAAGATTGCCCGATAGATTTTTGGGACACTATTCATTCACTTGTCTGAAAGACCTTCATGGGTAAAGACTGGTTCTTACTCACCTTTGTGTCACCAGTCCATAAGCATAGTTCCTGTCCTTGTAGCAGTCCTCAATAAATGTTTGGTGAATGAATGAATGAATGAATGAATGGACAGGTGGATGCGTCTCCACTCTGCTGCTACCCAATTATAGCTCTGCCCCTGGGCTAGATCGCTGATGTTGGTGATATCTAGAATATGTTCTAAATCGATTTTTTTCTTATTTCACCAGCTTCTTTTATTTTCATGCCCAAATCAAATTATTTAATTCTTCATTTGCTAATGTCATTGGATGAATTTGGACTGTATATTAGTGTTCAGAATCAAATCATTTGCATGCACTCCAAGTTTGGGGTTTTTTAAGTTTTTATTCCATGGGAGATACTAAAAACAGAATACATGGATGACTTTCACATTCACAAAATGTTTCTTTTGAACATAGTAAATGGTGAACTATAAAAAGAAACATCATTTTAGTCATCACCATAGAGAAGAATAAAATAAGACCTGCATTTTGGATGCAACAAAAGATTGCATTATTATTTTCATCCTGTAGGAACCTCACATCACCCTGAATGTCATTGTGTGCGTATCACTTGTATGTTTTCTGTTTAAGACCAAAAGGAAAAAAATGTTTGAACTGAAATGCCTCCTAACCGTGCCTCCTAACCAATGAAATGCCTACTATTCTCCTATCATCCTTGAGATTCAAAGGGAATGGACACCTGTCCCCTAGGTTTTTGGCTTCAACCTGGTGTCTAAGCATATTTTTTAAAAGATTTTATTTATTTATTCATGAGAGACACAAAGAGAGCAGAGACCTAGGCAGAGGGAGAAGCAGGCTCCCTGCAGGGAGCCTGATGAGGGACTCAGGATCCTGGGATCATGACCTGAGCCGAAGGCAGATGCTCAACCGCTCAACCTCTGAGCCACATCTTTTGAAATGAAAAGCAAAATAAGTCCTTTATAGAAGCAACACGACCCCTGCTATTGGTCTGATTTAAAATACTAGGTCTTAAATTATACTGGTCTTAAATTACGTTGGGAGAGGAATGTTTCATCCTTATGAGGAGCAAAACTTAAATGTGGTGTTTTCATAAGAGAAATAGTTCATGTCGGTGAAATTTATTATTTCATCCTAACATTATAAACTGTACCCTTAACTACTTGTGACCTAAAATTGTCACTTTCTTTCCCTTTGTAGTTTAAACAACTGTTCTCAAAACTTTGAATGTTTTTGCTGTTTTACTTTTTAAACTAAGAATTCACTTAAGGTAAAGAGGCAGATGAAAGGTAAGGTGTAGGGAAACGTCTAATTCTTGAATTTGTCTTAAATTTTCTGTTTTCTTAATAGAAAACATTTATTCTTTGAGTATATGTTCAGGATCCATCATTAGAAAATTCAAAAACATATTGATAAGACAAAGTATATGAAAGTAATTTGATAAAAAGAAAGGAACATGTAAGGCATTGTCATTAATAATAACTTTACTAAATCAAATCTGAAAATTCAGGGCTGAGTAAACTAAGTCATATATTTCAGCCCTTTGGTAAAAGAAATAGAAGCAAGAATGCAAAACTTTCTTTTAAAAAAATTTTTTTTATTTATTCATGAGAGACAGAGAGAGGCAGAGAGAGGCAGAGACACAGGCAGAGGGAGAAGCAGGCTCCACGTAGGGAGCCCGACGTAGGACTTGATCCCGGGGCTCCAGGATCAGACCCTGGGCCGAAGGTGGTGCTAAACCAGTGGGCCACTGGGGCTGCCCAAAACCGTTTCTTTTATTCCATTTTATTGCACAATCACAGAGGAGTCCTTAAATGTGCTGACCAAGATGCATACTTTTCTTAAAAAAAAAAAAAAAAAAAAAAAAAAAAAAAACCTGCCATTTTCCAGGTACTCTGTTTTGGATATAGACTCCCCTTAATCTTTGGGTTGCAATAACATGCCATCTTTGATTTCTAAAAGCTAAGCGAATAGTAAGTAGAAGTTTAATTTCCATTATTAGATATGGCAATTTCTTCTTCCTCTCCTAATAAATACATTTTCCACAGTATATTATCATGTGTGTGTGCATGCATGTGTGTGTACATCTCAAATGCAGGCATTTTCCATTTCTAGCTTATCTCTATCCGTTTTAGTAATAAATCTCCCTAGCTGGCACCATAACATCTGCCCGCCTTTTTGTTGTTTGTTCTATCATTCTTGTCTAGCGATTGGACCATGATGAGAAGGTGGTGCTGGGAGCAGCAACTGGATACTCATGCAGTACAGACCTGTAAACAGTATAAATGATGACACTGAGCTAACTTTTAATGAGCGCTCACTCTGAGACAGTAAGCTAAGTAAGAACTTTCTGGCAGTCCTCACAGTAGTCCTCTGAGATTGATAGAACCATCTTGTTCCTGTGTCACAGAGGAGGAAACAGGCTGGTGAGGTTAAACAAAGTAATTGTTCATCATTCCTCTTCCTCCTGACACACTGCAGTGTCACTAGAACCTAGCATGGTAGCAGGCACTCACCAGCATCCCTGCAACACTGGATGAATGAATTCATGAGGTAACTTGCCCTGGTAAATATCAAAGCCACAAAGAAATCCATGGCACCAGATTCCAAACCAAAGCACCTAACCCCAAAAATCATGTGAGAGGGAGGCTGTTAACATCACCTAGGAACAATGAAAGGAGAAAGGAGGTCCAGGGGTGAGAGGAATAAGAGCTAGCAGTGTGGAGGTAAAATCAAGTGTAAGTCAGGATAGAGGAAGACAGTAAGTGAAAACTGGGGAAAGGAGAGGCATCATAGCATTGATCAGCTGTTTCCATAGCTTTGCCAACCACACATGGAAGAGTGACAGCGGGATGCACATTTCTGCATTTGCACCCTAGAGGTTGCATGGCTGACAGTCCTGGACCCTTGAGGAACAGCTGACCACTTAATTGTCCAGTGTATAGGGACATGGAGATGGCAGGAAGTCTCTGGAAGCAGCAGTCTGCGTTCAGAGATCCCCACCCAACCTGGGAAGAATGAGCCTGGCTTGTTGGTCCTCACACGGTCGGTGAGGCTAGAGCCAGGAAGAACTCTTCCCTTCACACAGTGGGAAATGCCAGACCGAAAGGACCAGAATTGTGTCCGAGAGAGAGTAACTAGGAAGCATGGTCAAGCTGGTCCATAAAGGATGGGAGGCTTACAAAGATGAAGGAGGTCTGGACACCAGAAAGAGGGAGGCCTAGGGAAGATGATGGTAGGGAGGAGCATATTGAAGGCCTCAGTAACTGCAGGGAGGATCAGATGGGCACATACCCAATGCCAAAACATTGAGCTAATCAGGGCGAAGCTTAGTCTAAGAGGTGGTGGACACCGGTAGAGCTACCTGTTTCTACAGGCCTCTAAAGATGAATGTGAAATATTAGGACCAGTTCCAAAGATAACAGTAGATTACTCTCTTCCTTTCCTCTGAAAGAGCCTTTCTTTTTTATTTGAATTTTTTTCCCTTTTTTTTTCTTTTGACAGAAAAGGCAGTCCATTATTAAGCCAGTCATCAATTCACAGGTTATTTGTCTATACTAGTTAGGGGGGAAATGCTGTCATATGTTTTATATACAGAGACAAAATTCTTAAAACAGTGTATTCTGATAGTCATAGCAGATCCAAAACATCATGCCTACTGAAAACATAGTTTTCTTTTTTCTTTTCTTTTCTTTTTTTTATGGCCAAGCCACTCCTCTACTAGTAATGGTCATAAAGAGTAAGGTAAAGGTATGATTTAAAAAATAAATCAAAATAACAGGGTAACTTCAGTCATTTCTTTAGAAAGATTTTATTTATTTATTTATTTATTTATTTATTTATTTATTTAGTTAGTTAGTTAGTTAGTACGAGCAGGGGGAGGGGCAGAGGCAGAGAGAGAGACTCCAGCAGACTCCCTGCTGAGCTTGCGGCCTGCTGTGGGGCTTGATCCCACAATTCTGAGATCATGACCTAAGCCAGAATCAAGAGCCAAATGCCCAACCAACTGAGCCACCCAGGCACCCCTAGCTGTAGTCATTTTTATAATAGTTTCATTAAGTTATAATTCACAGACCATAACCTTCACCTTCAAAAATGTATGGTTTTGTGGTTTTTAGTATTTTCACAGAGTTGTGCAACCATCATTATCTAGTTGTAGAACATTTTAATTACCCCAAAAGATATCCTACACCCATTAGCAGTTACTCTCTATCCCCCACTTCCTTTAGCCCTAGGCGACCCAAGTTACTTCTTTAGGGAGTGCCCATTCTGGCCATTTTCTACAAATGGAATCACATAACATCTGGTTATTTATGACTGGCTTTTTTCACTTAGCATAGTGTTTTCAAGGCTCATCCATGTTAGAGCAAGTATCAGCACTTCATCCCTTTGGATGACTGAATAATATTCCATCATGTAGATGTACCACAATTTGCTTATTTGTTCATCAGTCAATGAACATTAGTTTGTCTTTTTCAACTAGAAGTGGATCCTACCCGGATGACCATGACCTCAAAGAGATACCTCATGGCATGTGTAAATCCAGTTCTCTCTGCACTTGGGTACAGACTAACTGCCTTAGTCACAAGCAACCAAAAGAACTACTTTGACATTATGATAACTCTCTTGAAATCTGTTTGAGAGTGCGTTCTTTTGTCCAGTTCTTTGAAATGTGAATTACCATTTACCAGAGAAATAGTCTTGCAAACAAGAAATGATCTCATGGACCAAAACACATTGATTCAGAAGTGAAAATGCATGATAAAAGTATTGTTGCTGTTAATGTCTGCCATAGTCAAGGTCAAACAATATTTGTTACTTTTAATTACTACCATATCTCTGTTCTCTATTGATATGTAGACCCTTCTGTCCCAGGTTAGTCTGTATACCTTCTGGATCCCTCTGGAACCTGAGCTTCAAAACCACTTTGTGGACACTGCAATACTTGAGTTGAGATTTAAATTAAGTCACTATTTCCTTTCCTTTGAGTTCATAGAATAAAACCGACTTGCTCTGGGCCCAACCATGGTTGGGGGTGCCTACTTGCTGGGAGTGGATACCGTTTCAGCCAAGTGAGGGATTTGCATTGCTCGTTGGTGTGTCCTTCTGGTATCTTACACACACTCCTGTTACATTCATCCATGGTGGCATCCACTGTTGTCAAGCAGACACTTATGATGTTTTGGGAGTCTTAGGAAGAAACCTTTCATCTCATTTTATATGACTCTATAATAATACCAGATATTTTAAAAAATTTAATGTTACACTAATTTTAGGTATACAGCATAGTAATTTGACAACTCTATAGGTTATGCTATGTACAGCTCACCACAAGCGTAGTTACCATCTGTCACTGTACACTGCTACTATAATACCATACCAGAGTTTTGTTATTTTTTTGAAACGAATATTCAGCAAAAATATTAGCGAAAAAATCCCTGTCAAAAACATATTGATACTTTCCCATAAGGTCCAAATTCATCTCTTCATTATCATCATCCACTGTTTTTTTTTTTTCCACTGTGCTCTATTAGAAAGCACTCATTTTATCCTAGCATTCCTCAGTATTTTAATCTATGTAAGTTCCAGAAAAAATTCACTTCTTCAGGGCTCCAGTCCCCCTTCCCAGAGGAGCACTTGAAGATGGATTCAAATGTTAGCTCAGAGGCATCTCACATCTGCGAGGCTGTGAGACACCCAGCTCTGAAATTGTGGAGGATAAATAAAACAATCTGAATTCTGAGCCCAAGACTCATTATTCCTGGGATTAATACCTTAGTAATGAACCGGTTCGATTTGAGCCAAATTTTGTGTTGCTCTCTTTCATTTGGAATGCTGACAGTTGGCTGGAATTAGAGGCTAATGATGGCATGGGATTGACTTTTCAGGCTCATAAATAGAGAGCAATATGCTAGCTTCTGTGGAACGTGTAACCATGAATTAGCAATAGTGCATTTTACCATGGTAACATTCTACCCTTTAATGCTCAAATCGAGTGCAATACAGGGCTTTCTTCTGCTTTGGGGATCCTCTGCTTCTCTCTGTTCTGCATCTAGGTAATTATATAAGAGCTGGAAGGAAACGGAAGTAAATATACTTGATATCCAAACATTTCTAGTAGCAATCCAGAATGGAATTAGATGTAACCACTACAGAAAGTACATAATACACTAAATACCTTGCTTTCACATCAATTTTTGCTACTTTCATTGCTTTAGCCTAGATTTTTTCTTGTTAAATTAAGATATTTGTGTCTAGGTTCTTTCATTTCAGGACTCCAAGTAAATTCTGAGTGGTACAACTTCTGCACATAGCAGAATTAGTTAAATGACAAGAGGTGCCATCCTCAATTGAGAAATTAGGTTGTTCGTTTATCTCTTCCAGAAGCCACTGGGATTTGGATCATACAATTTCAGAACTTCGATAGTGAAAATTATGAACCCAAAAAGTGGGGGGATGGTTTCTCATTTTTCTAGCATTCTCAAAAACCACTTCAAAGAGAAGGTAAGCAAAGGTAGCTCTCAGGGACCCTGACCTCGCATTTCATTATTTCTGAGCTCTCCAGTGCTCATGCCTGTCTGAGTAGCTGCATGAATGAATGTGTGCACGGCTGTGCAGGCCATCCATCCCTTGGGCCGATGGTGTCTGCAGCTCTGCCAACTTTATCTTGGCTGGAGACGGTAACCGTCTCTGAACATCATGCTACCATGGACCGATTCCCCGTGCAAGCTTCACGCGTTCCCATCCACAACAAAGCTGAACCGTCAACAGCCTTCACGGAGAATCAGGCCAAGTTGTCAAACAAAGGTGTTTTCATTCCTGTTCTCAGATCTGTTAAGTGGATTTCTGTTTTGTTATATTTTAAAATAAGTCTTTTTCACCAGGAGTTGATATGACGCTTATTACTTGCCAGGAAAATGTGGAGGGGGAAGTGGGAAGCAAGGGGATTGTCCCAACGTGGCTCTTCACTCTAAGGATCTATTTCAAGACGTATTTTTTCCCCACCCAACCCCCACTCACATCTCTCCTTATCTTGGCTGTTCGAAAGGACAGGACACCAGCACTTGTTTCTGACACTGCTTTAGCGAATTTGCAGCATGGCTTCATGCTCATCATTTCAGATCTGTGGCAAAGCATCTCTTTCCCCCATAAGCCCCATTGTGAACTAATTCTTACTGTGATCTATAAAGCAAGCAAGAGACTCTAAACTTTATAATGCAGTAAGAATTAAAATTTTGGATGATAAAAGTTATTACACATGAGTGAGTTTGTCTCTCCGAATCAAGGAAATAAATTAGGTTCCCTGCTTTGTAGCATATGGTATCCTCAGAATTGCCTTCATATAATTATAACTCTGTTTATTAAAAAGAATTATGTAACAGTATGGTTGATTTATTCTGATGTGATTGGCTTAGTAACTTAATTGGACTAAAGCAATATACCCGAGATAAAATTAATTTAATTTGCCGATTCATTTCAGGATGACTAGAACCCCTCATCACACTTTGATAATCTTCTGAAAAGGTGTGCAAGCAAACAAGCAAAGTTCAAAAACAATCGGATACCTATGTGGCATGTTGATTAAGAGAGAAAACAGAGCACCAGAGTACCTGTCGCCAGAAAGTTGAAAAATAATATTTTACCTCATGCTCTTAACTCTTTTCCAGAGGACAGATTTTTGTCAAAGACGTCTGTGGTTCTAAGATGCTCTCTTCCTTAAGCTAACCAGGACCTAGATACTGAAGCCTACTCCTGACTTGTCCCTCCCTTTTCTACTGCGGATTGCAGTCGTGATCTCCAGCTGGTCAGGTCTTTCGTGCCATCAGGGCCCTAAGGTGAAGAACTGAGCATGGACTTGAGCCCAGTATGGGCCAGTTCGCATGGCCCCTTTCTGTGGATTGAGAATACCAGTGTGCAAATTTGTACCATTCAGCAAAAGAGGATTTTAGTGAGTAGATATGGATGTGTTAGGGAAAGATTGCCACAGCTGTTACAAAAGCAACTCGGAGTGTACATATCCAAATAATTCTAGGGTCAAGAGCTACATCTTCCCATCTGCTTCCTATCTGTTCTCCTTGCTTGTGTTTTTTTTCAGTCTTCCCAATCTAATCTATTCCATACAGTGCCATTTTATATATGTATATATATATATATATATACACACACACACATATATAATATTTTATTTATAATATTTTTTGTTTCTTTATGCATATGTACAGTTCCTGCCTCATTCCTGAGGCAGATTCACTACTGCTAGGTTAATCTTGCACTGCATCTTTGATCATATGTCATTTCCCTACTTGAGAGCAGATGGCTTTTCATCAGCTAAACTGCAGAGGGAAAATCACAATTCTTCAACCTTGGTTTTCATGTCCCTCTGTAACCTGCTCCCACCATATTCCTCTGGCCTTCCCTAATGTGACCCCACTGGGGGTGGCAGGCACTTGGGACTTTGTCCCCTTTCCTCCCTCGGCCACTCCCTTCCTCCTTTGTGTCTTGCATACCTGAGCTCTTTCCATATTCTGTTTCCACGGTAGCTCCTCACCACATTTCATTGCTGTTTACCATATGAAGCCTTTTCTGATCATCAGAGTCAATATTTATTTCTCCCTCTTCTGAATGTGTGTGTGTGTGTAAAATTTTGGTGGCAAATATTGTGAATGTTTGTTTATGTCTACTAATTTCATTTACCCAGGGGTGGTGGCCCTCCTCCTCTCTCCAGTGCCTCCCAGTATGGCAATCAAATCTGGAACCTAAGATGGCATTCGATGATTACTTGTTGCATAAATGGAAGCGCATTATTATGATGGTGGTTGTGGTTATGCTTATTATTGTTGCTATTTTGTTTTTATCATTGACATAGACATACCTGGGAGATCCGGTTTGGTTCCAGACCACTGCAGTAAAGCAAGTATCATATTAAAGTGAGTCAAATGGTTCGTTAGTTTTCCAGTATCTGTGTGTAGGAGCACCTGGCTGGCTCAGTCAGTGGAGCTTGCAATTCTTGTTGAGTTCAAGCCCCACATTGGGGTAGAAATGACTCTAAAATCTTAAAAAAAAAAAAAAAAAAGTTATGTTTACACTAGACTGTGGTCTGTTGATTGTGCACTAGCATTATGTTTTAAAAAATGTACACACCTTAACTAAACAATACTTTATTGGTAAAAAATGCCAACCATCATCTGAACTTTCAGCAAGATGTTGATGGCTGCTCACTGATAGGGAGGTGGTTGCTGAAAGTTGGAACGGTTGTGGCAATTTCTTAAAATAAGACAACAGAGAAGTTTGCCACATTGATTGACTCTTCCTTTCATGAACAATTTCTCTGTAGCATGTGACACTGTTTGATAGCATTTCACCCACAATAGAACTTCTTTTAAAATTGGAGTCAATCTTCTGAAACCCTGGCACTGTTTTATCAACTCAGTTTATGTAATATTCTAAATCCTTTGTTGTCATTTCAACAACCTTCACAGCATCTTTACCAGGAATAGATTCCATCTCAAGAAACCACTTTCTTTGCATATCCATAAGAAGCAATCCCTCATCCGTGAAAGTTTTTCTCATGAGATCGCAGCAACTCAGTCACATCTTTAGGCTCTACTTCTAATTTTAGTTCTCTTGCTGTTTCCACCCCATCTGCAGTCACTTCTTCCACTGAAGTCTTGAACCCCTCAAAGTCATCCAGGAGGGTTGGAATGAACGTTTTCCAAACCCTTGGATGCTGATATTTTTACCTCTTCCCAAGAATCATGAATGTTCTTCATGGCATAAGGGAAGGTGAATCCTTTTCAGAAGGTTTTCAGTTAACTTTGTCCAGATCCATCAGAGGAATCATTACCTATGGTAGCCATAGCTCTGCAAAATATAGTTTTTAAATAATAAGAATTGAAAGTCAAAATTACTCCCTGATCAGTGGGTTCCAGAATGGATGTCATGTTAACAGACATGAAAACAATCTTAACCTCATTGTCCCATCTCCTTCAGAGTGCTTGAGTCACCAGGTGCATTGTCACTGAGCAGTAATATTTTGAAAGGAGTATTTTTTCCTGAGTGGTAGGTCTCTCAACAATGGGCTTACAATATTCAGTAAGCCATGTTGTAAACAAATGTGCTGTTATCCAGGCTTTGTTGTTCCATTTATAGACTACAAGCAGAGTAGATTTGACATAATTTGTAAAGGTCCTGGAGTTTTTAGAATGGTACATAAGCTTTGGTTTTGACTAAAAGTCAAAGTCAAGAGCATTGACTTGGGATCCCTGGGTGGCGCAGCGGTTTGGCGCCTGCCTTTGGCCCAGGGCGCGATCCTGGAGACCCCGGATCGAATCCCACATCAGGCTCCCGGTGCATGGAGCCTGCTTCTCCCTCTGCCTATGTCTCTGCCTCTCTCTCTCTCTCTCTGTGACTATCATAAATAAATAAAAATTAAAAAAAAAAATTTAAGAGCATTGACTTAAAGTCACCCAGCTGCATTCACCCCTAACAAGAGAGTCAGCCTATTCTTTGAAGCTTACAAGCCAAGCATTGACTTCTCCTTTTTAGCTATGAAAGTCTGGGTTGGTATCTTTCAATAGAAAGCTGTTATGACTGGGACGCCTGGGTGGCTCAGTGGTTGAGCATCTGCCTTCGGCTGAGGGTATGATCCTGGAGTACTGGGATCGAGTTCCGCGTTGGGGTCCCTGCATGGAGCCTGCTTCTCTCTCAGCCTGTGTCTCTGCCTCTCTCTGCGTCTTCCATGAATAAATAAAGAAAATATTTAAAAAAAAAAGAAAGCTGTTATGACTAAATTGAAAATCTGTTGTTTAGTGTAGCCACCTTCATTCATTATCTTAGCTAGATCTTCTGGATAATGTACTGCAGCTTCTACATCAGCACTTTCTGCTTCACCTTCTCCTTTTATATTATGGAAATGGTTTCTTTCCTTTAACCTGATGATCCAAACTCTGCTAGCTTCAAACTAGTCTTCTGCAGCTTCTTTACCTCTCTTAGCCTTCATAGAAATGAGGAGAGTTAGGACCTTGCTGTGGATTAAGCTTTTTTTAAGGGAATATTGTGGTTGGTTTGATCTTCTATCCAAACCAAGGGAACCTCCATTTCTGTAATAAGGTTGTTTCCCTTTATTATCATTTCTGCATTAACTGGAATAACACTTTTAATTTCCTTCAAGAACTTCTCTTTTGCAATTTGACTGTTTTGCACAAGAGGTCTCACTTTCAGCCTGTCTTCGGTTTTCAACCATGCCTTCCTCACTGAGCTTCATCATTTCTAGCTTTTGATTTAAAATGAGAAGCCTGTGACTCTTCCTTTCACTTGAACACTTAAAGACCATTGTATGGTTATTGACTGGCCTAATTTCCATATTATTGTGGCTCAGGGAGTAGGGAGGCCCAAAAGGAAAGAGAGAGAAAGGGGAATGACTGGTTTGTGGAACAGTCAAAACACACATAAAATTTCTAGATTAAGTTTCCTGTCTTATGTGGGTATGGTTGATGATGCCTCATAACCAATTACTATGGCAACACCCAAGATCACTGATCACAGATCACCATAACAAATACAATAATAATGAAAAAGTTTGAGGTATTGCAAGAACTACCAAAATGTGACACAGATACAACATGAGCAAATGCTGTCAGAAAAATGGCATCAATAGATTTGTTTGGTGCAAGGTGCCACAGATCTTCAATTTGTTTAAAAAAAAAAAAAAGACAATATCTGCAAAATGCAATAAAATGAGGTATGCCTACACAGTGCTTTGTAGTTTCTGCTCCTTGGGCAATAAAACATTGCCCATGGAAGCAATAATTGCTAACTTATTCACCATCCTATATCCACTGTAAACTTTATGGTTTAGAGAAATTTTTCCTCTTAAAAATTTAGACCATGTTTTCCAAGATTTTGTTAATTTTTGAAGCCTAGATGTCTTTGAGGACTTTCTGGCTTCCTTGTCCTGGTAGTGTAGGTTGCAGGCCGCTAAGATCTTTGAGGATGGTATTATAGGTGTGTTCCATCCCCGAAGAAGCTGATGAGAGACAAAATTCCCAGTTCACCTGATTCTGGCCCTTTGATGCTGCAGCACATGTGGCATGTGTGATAACACATTTCCCACAAGCAGCACTAACCAGGCAGAGCAAGGGGAGCAAATTCAGACAGTTCCCTCGGTTCTGACTCTTTGTTTCAGTGAAGTTAGATTAGGATTGCACTGCATTGCATCGAACTTGGGTACTTTGATTTCTTTTGTTGTAGGAACAAAACTGTAAAAGAGAATAGAACAGAGGTGCTTCTATAATGAGCACTGAAGTGATCGAGGAAATCTATATTGAACAAAAGACCCATTTATCAGTGCCATGAAAATCCTTTGAATAACCACAGTGTTTTTTTTTTTTTCTTTAAAGTCTTTTATCCTTGTAGACTGAGGTAATAGGTATATCTCTAAAGATTAGATAAAGATTTTTGCACACAATGAAGGAAGACAAAAATATGTTTTCCAAAATAAAATTAGGAATAGTGATTACCATTTGGGGGTGAGTCCATTAAGTGTCATGCACTATTCCATATCTTTTTTCTTCATTTTATTTAATTATAAGAACAACCCCATAAGCCCCATATTATTACCATTTTACAGATAAAGAAAATAAGTTTTTTTTAAGATTTTATTTATTTATTCATGAGAGAGGCAGAAAATAAGTTTTTTTTTTTTTAAGATTTTATTGGTTTATTCATGAGAGACACAGAGAGAGAGAGAGAGAGAGGCAAGACAGGCAGAGGGAGAAGCAGGCCCCATGCAGGGAGCCTGATGTGGGACTTGATCCCAGGACCCCAGGATCAAGCCCTGCCTGGGCTGAAGGTGGTGCTAAACCACTGAGCCACCCGGGCTGCCCGAGAAAATAAGTTTTAGAAAGTGATAAAGTGGGTTTGGAATCCAAAACATACTCCAAACTTTGCTTTCTTTCTACTACACTGGACTGTGTCTACAGATGAGAATGAAGATGTTCACTTTAACCAGATAGTAGAATAGCTCCTTGTGTCAATCGTTGGATTATTAACTACAAATTAGACTGGAAATGTCTTCAGAGGTTGACACGCTACATAATGATTCAGAGAAGCACTCTCCTTATTAGGTGCCTGAAAGTTGTGTATTTTACAGATACTGATTAGGATACCAGCAATTTCAAGGGCTAGAGGGGGCATCCAGTTGTCACTAATTCCAACACATTGCTCTTAACTTGAGAGACAAGTCCCAGGAAGGCTGAGACATTCCAGAGACAGATTGGCTCTGAAATTTGTAGTAAACTGTGGGGATTGGTGGCATGGGAAAGTAAGAAACAAGGATACCACCATGGGATCCTAACTCTAAAACCTCCTACAAAAATCAGTCTCAACCATCAGCTTTTTTGGTATGCATAGTACATAGGAAATTTATGACCTTTTAGGTCAATAAAAACCAACATCTCCAAGTTCAGGCATCTAATACCATGGATTTTTCAGGATAGCACCGTATTTATGTTTAAGCACAGCTTCTTGCCTGCCACAAACTCCTTTCCACCTGCCCTCAAACTACTGACTTCTTCAAGATTTTATTCTTGGCCTTTTCACCTAGTAAAATCTTCTCCATCAAATTCCAGATAATACCACCCTCTATCAAGACTGATTACCACTTATTAACTGAGGATTCCTAGATCTACACCTCTGACCTTGACCCCTTTTCCGATTTTCATCTCTTGATTCTACATTTTTATCAAGATGCCTCTGAGCCACCACAAGCTCCATTTATCCAACATCGAATTCCCTGTTTTCTCTTCTTGTCCCTGAACATCCCCTCCTCACCATATTGCCTCTCTTCATGGTACCGTCAGCCATCCAAGCATCCAAATACAAATCCCCAGAATCATCCTGGGTGTACTTCTCCTTCACCTCCCCTACCCACCCCCATCAGCGCTAGGGCCTCTTCATTCTTCCATGTCCAAATCTCCCACCACTTCTGGCATTTCCCTCTGGCTTTTATTTTATTTTTTTTTAAGATTTTATTTATTTATTCATGAGAGACACACAGAGAGAGGCGGAGACAGAGGCAGAGGGAGAAGCAGGCTCCCTGCAGGGAGCCCGATGTGGGACTCCATCCGGGACTCCAGGGTCACGCCCTGAGCCCAAGGCAGCCACTCAACTGTTGAGCCACCTGGGCGTCCCAACCCTCTGGCTTTTTACTGCCACATTTCTAATTGGCATTCCCTCCCTCTATTCCATATTCTTTTTTACAAGCACACTTCACTTTAAGAACACAATCGTGTCCATAAAGCTTTCCCTAACTTGGACATTTCTTCCTCTCTGCCACTATTGACATTGAATAGTTACTTTGTTTATCTCGTTGCCTCCTGGTGATATTGTGAGTTATAAGGAGTATGCAATTTGGTCATTCAGATAACCAAAATATGTATCTCATACATATCATTTGGTTCTTGACTCACAGCACCCCAAACTCTTAGAGGTTCTTGAACAATAAAAGCAGTGGGAGCATCTTTTGTTATACTATTTGATCTCTTGTCCTCAGTTCCAAAAATCACTTCAGAGCCATACAGGAATAATGGGTGTCTCACTGCTCATAACAAACCCCTTTGCACCACAACTGGGTTTATGGTAATGAGGTGGCTTTTGTATAACACCTCAGAATGGGGGCTTGTTGCCGGGGGAACCAGCCCTGTGATTAGAGGGTTAGAAATTTCAGTCCCCTGCCCCTGACCTCTAGAGAGTAGAGAAGAACTAGAGATTGAACCAGTCACCAGAGGCCAGTGATTTAGTGAATCATGCCTATGTAATGAAGCCTCCATAAAAACCCAAAAGGAAGAGATTCAGAGAACTTCCAGGTTGGGTGAGCATATAGAGATTTGGGGAGAGTGGCATGCTTGGAGAGGGCATGGAAGCTCTATACCTCTTCATCATACCTTTCCCTATGTAACTCTTCATTCTGACCATTCCTGAGTTATATTCTTTTATAATAAACCAGTGATCTAGTAAGTAAAATGTTTCTCTGAGTTCTGTGAGCCATTCTAGCAAATCAATTGATCTCAAAAAAGGTCATTGGAACCACCAATCTGCAGTTGGTCAGAAGCACAGACCATGCCCTGGACTTGCATCTGGCACTGGGGAGAGGGGGCCATCTTATTGGACTGACCCTTTAACCTGTGGGAGGTGATGCTATCTCTGGATAGATAGTGTCAACCCATAAAGGAGGCAAAACTGAAAAGGAACAAAGGCATTTATTTGGGGTCTTCAAATTGTAATTCAGGGAGCACAGATTCCAGCAGTAACCAGAAGTGTCCTGCCTACAGGGTAAAAGCAAGGGGTTTTATGTAAAAGAAAAAGGAAGGGGAATGATTAATGACTTGAATAAAAGAGGAAAAAACATTATCAACTGGTACTAACAGGCAAAGCTGCTTTTGGTTACACATTGATCAACTATCCTATTGGTGTTAACAAATGGAACTACTCCGTGTACATTAATTAATTTAGCTATTATGTCTTTAAAAAGTCCACAACCCACAGTCTTTAGGACCAAAATGTCCATCGTCCTGTTGATTTTATAAACAATTGTTTGTAAAATACTGCTTCTGGCCCAGTCCAAGGTCTTTTTGCCCAGTTCACAAGTTCATTAGCCATTTATTTTAGAAAAGAAATGGAGCTTTTCTCAAAATGGAGTCTCTCATGCCCAGAAGTTTTATATCATTCCACAACACTGTCAGATTCAAGTTAAATTGTAAGACACCCAGCTGGTACCAGAGCATTGCTTGTTGGTGGGGAGAAACAGCCCCACACACATTGAAATTGGGTGCTCAGACCTCTGCCCCCCTTCTAAAATATAAAGTTGAGAACAGAGATTGAGTCCTATTGATCTTTGTATTCCCAATACTCAGAACATAATAGGTAGTTAAGCGTTTATTAAATCGAATATCTCCAAACTGAGTTTTGCTTCTCAGTAACTTCCGTGCATTCTTCTAGACCTACCCTTTAAAACTACCCAAAGTGTCTCCTCCTTTTTTTGACATTTCTTTTAATATTTACAAACAGCATTCTGATTGTCTAAAATCCTCTTGCTTCCTGTTATATAACTGCAAATCCCTCTACTACCCCTGACTCTATGTTCTGGAAACTTCCAGATCCTGGTCACCCTCTTCTGGAGACAGCTCATTACTTAATGTCCCTTTTGGAACCAAGTATAAATATCAAGGTGTGATCTGAGACCCATGGGTACAGTAACCTCCTTCGATCACTCCATATGATCTGCTTCTATAATGTAGCCAAAAGTTGGGAGAGTTTTCTTAGAAGTTATATCCCCTGTGTAAGTGCGGCTAGAGGACAACTAACCATACAGATATTTTTTTTTCACATGAAATAACGATTTCCACAGAAATATTTTCCAAGTTAGTGTAAGATTTCACATTTCTCTCCATTAATTTCATATTCTTTTTTTTTTTTTTTTTTTTTTTTTTTTTTGCTTTTCAAGATCTTTTTGATTCTTGATTCTGTAATCTAACATATTAATAATCTCTTCTAGCTTGGAGTCACCTACAGACTTGATAAATGGTTTCCCTCTTGGTATCTAAATATGTCTTCAACCCTTGTTTTAAGTCAGATATTCTCTCTAAATCTTTATAAGTTTCCATTCTTTCTTTCTAAGCTACCCTCAGTTAACAAAATGGCCTTCTGTTTGCTTGATTTCTTTAAATACACTTATCACTGGACCTCTCATACTAAACATTCTCATAGAAATTTTTCAGTAGAAAAATCATCTTTAAGGGAATTTTAACTTCATTTCATTATAGGCCATGTTGATACAGGGAATGTGAAACAATTTTTAGAGCATACAACACAGCTTACTTCAATAAATTCACTTTTCTCAAATTCTTAAAAAAAAAAGAAAAGAAACAAGTCATGCAAGGTATTTGAAGGATTTGTGCATTTTAAACAGGACAAGAGATGATTTAAGAACACAGAAGCTGCATTTTGAAAAGGAGAAAATGTAGTCAATTGCTTGAAAGTCTGTTTTGCACGATACCAAATATTTGTGATTTGCTTTGGGTTTTTTCCATTTAATATGGATGTTTTGGCTTTATGTCAAATATGCCATGATGTATATAATGACTGACAGTGAGCAAACCTCTAAAAGTGGAATAAAAAGAATAAGCAGTGGAACTAGGAAGGGCCACATTATTCAGAATTTTGAAGAGCCAGTTATTAGGACTCAAATAAAATATTGAGGGCACAAACTAAAACCAGAATACCAGCAGAAGGAACATTTAGAAGACCCTGGACTCAGAAAGACAGGTCAAAGGGATCACAGCACAGGCTCATGAAGGCAATGTGACAAGACGGGAAAGGCAGGGCCTGTGTAGTGAAGCTTTGAGGTGTAGGTCTCCAAAAGCTGGGCCAGCATACCTGCGGATCTCCCCGCATTAGAAAAAAGTCCATATCCTCAGGTCTGTCATTGACAGAACTTTAGAGGAGACCTTCTCCTAAAAGGAGTTCCTGCCCTTACAGTTTAACAGAGTTAATTTTTCAACTTTTTCTCCTTTACCTAACCAAGCGGATGCCTTTTAAAAGGTCCAGTTATATACATCATACTCTCCTCCAGCCACATATATGACAGGTCACCTAGGGAGCTTTCCAACCTCCTCCTCTTCTCTAGGACCTCTAGGACTTTTCATGGGCCAAATTGCTCTACAGAGTTCTAAAAACATTTTCGATTGGCCGGTATGATTGTACCCCTAATCACAGAGCCCCCCTTCTAACACAGCATGTGTGAGATCAGCAAACTTGGGAAGCAATGTAGCCCATGATTTCTTATTTCTAATTTGACATTCTTTGGATGTAAACCAAGATGTCTGAGAACAATCAGCTAGCTCCTTAACCTTCTTTGCCACATTAGTCACATTTTTCTTATTTCTGTTTCCTCTTTATCTACATATCCATCCACACCTGCCTACTCACAACAGCCTACGCAGACATCATTTTCAGATTTTGGCAGAGGTGCATACACACAGATCATAGGTTGAGGCAATATATAAATCATGAGAACTGAGAGGCATAACTAGAAACAACTGCAAAACTTTTGGGCAAAAACAATAAAGAAAGAGGTACTACTACAAGAAGAAGTGAGTTTAGGAATTGTGAAGCAGGGCTTGTCAAGACTGTGCTACTGCCTCCTCCTTGTGATGGTTTAATGGTGCCACTCTCTCACCCTCTCCTTGGGTTGACCTCCATGATTCCTAAAAGATCTACCCACAAGTTTGCTTCAACTTTTCATGTTTAGTGTCCACAGACTTCTAAAGGCTCAGCCTAGTATTTATGGAAGATCTTGGAAACAGCCTCACCTACCAAGGGCAGATGGGCATTTTTTAGCCAGTACTCTCATCACTTTAACTCCCATGTTAAGTTGCCAGAGTTCCGGGAGACTGTGTCAAAGAGCAGACTATTTGTGAGTTGCCACAGTGCTATCCACTGGTGGATTTATTTGGCATTTGGGTTTCCGTGGTTGTCATTGCATCGTCAGCTCCTAGATTAGAGCTTGCAAGAACTGGTACTCAATCAAAGAACACTGCTTAAATTTAACTAAGCCTCTTCCTAAAGCCCATCAGTTTACTTTCAATTATTTTTTTTTCCCAACAAGAACAGAGTAATGCTGAACTGAGAGTCATCTATCTATTCAACAAGTATTCCACAGCCTCTGATTATGAGCACATAGCTGATCCAGGCAAACAAGTGGAAAGTGGTCCTTTCTCTTAAAAAGCGAGTAGCATCATGAAGGAGGCAGAAACGGAATAATAAAAATTAATTAAATGCCATTTAAGTGTTTATGGATGCTCTGAAGGAGAATAGGAACTCTAAGACAAACGAAAGGGGAAACACTTTACACTGGCTGTCAGAAGAGACTCGCTAGGGAGGTGATGTTTAAGGTGAGACAGAGGATGATGACCAAGAACAGAGGGAAGAGCATTCCAGGGAGAGAAAAGAACATACGTGAAGCCCCGGTATGATGTCACCATTATCTATTGTGTAACAAACCACCTCAAATTTAATGGCATAAAACAACCAATATTTACTGTGTTCACAGGTCCTGGGGATCAGGAATTTGGGTAGGCTGCAGCCAGGATAGCTTGTCCTTGCTTCACAAAGTATGGGACCTCATCTGGGAAGACTAAAATTTCTGGGTGACTTGGATGGCTAGGGGCTGCAACCAGCAGGAGTTACCAGGACTTCGCTCCCGCCTCTGGCTCTTGTGCTAGCACAACTCCAACACTCGGCAGAGGTGGGGCCATGAACCCAAGCATCTACATCTGGCTTGTCTAGTGGCTTAGGGACTTCCACACAGTATGGTGCCCTGGGATAGTCGTATTTCTTACACAGTTGCATAGGATCTCAGAGTGAACAACAGATGATGCCTAACCTTTGACATCCTGGCCGCTGGAGTGTTACGGGCTGATGTATGTCCCTCCAAATTCTTATACTGAAGTCCTGTGCTCCACTAACGCTAAGCAGAATTCAGAGACTATTTGGAGATAAAGCTTTTAAAGAGGTAATTAAGGTAAAATGAGATCATATGAGTGGACCCTTACACTATGAATGGTATCCTTATGAGGGGGAATTGGTACACAGACAACACAGAGCAAGGGACGACCATGTGAGGACACAGTGAGACGATGTCTGTCTACAAGCCAAGGAGAGAGGCCTCAGAGGAAACCAACCCTGCCAGCACCTTGATCTTAGACTTCCTGCCTCCAGAACTGCAAGGAAATAAATTTCTGTTGGTTAAGCCACCCAGTCTATGGTATTTGTTTATGCTAGTCTTAGCAAACTGATACATTACATAGCATTACTTCTTTAAAAAAATTTGATTTTATTTATTCATGAGAGACACAGAGAGAGATGCAGAGACACAGGCAGAGGGAGCAAACTGTTACATTGCATAGCATTACTTCTTTAAAAAAATTGGTTTTATTTATTCATGAGAGACACAGGATGAGATGCAGAGATTTATTCATGGGAGATCTCACAGAGAGAGATGCAGAGACACAGGCAGAGGGATTTTATTTATTCATGGGATACAGAGATGCAGAGACACAGGCTCCCCAGAGGGAGCCTGATGCAGACTCGATCTCAGGACCCCAGGATCTTGCCTTGACCCAAAAGGCAGACGCTCAACCACTGAGCCACTCACTTCTTCATGACGGGAATGTTGAAAGATAGGCGGCAGTGTTTTAAACTGCAATGTGTTGGAAGGAGCTTGGCAGTTGGAGGACCTAAAGGCCAGTGTGGCTTGAACATGGTGGGCAAGGCATCACGTCGGAAGAAGCAAATGTCAGGAGGTAGGCAGGGATCAAGTATTGGAGGATTGTTTTTGTCCCAGCAAAGATTTCAGATGGTGTTCTAAGTGCAGCAGGATTTTAGAAGGTTAATCCAGAGAATGAGGTTTTGATTTATATTTTTAAAAAGCACTAACACAGCTGTGAGGAAGAGGACAACTGGAAGCAAAGTGACTGATTACTATGTGAACGTAGGGGTTCAGGGGAACAAAGTTGTTGGCTTGGAGGAAGATACGGGTGGTGAAAATAGAGAGGGTCAGATAGGTACAAAATAAGGTTTGAAGGTAAAACTGGCAAGACTTGATGAAGAACTAAATGTGAGTTTGTTGGGAACTGAAGGCTCACTACCAGATTTCCAGCTTGAGAAACTAAGGACACTATTTACTGGGATGGGAAAAACGAGATAGATCAGATAGGAAGATGAATGGGAATCAAAGGCTTTGTTTTGGACACCTAAAGCGTCTTTTGAATTTTCTTCAAATGAAATTTAGCAAATATCCCCTGAAACAATAATCCAGAAGTAAAAACGTTGCCCTAATTTTATTCACATGTCTCTCTTTTAACAAAAGTAGAGTAGAAAGAAATTAGTTGGAACTACCCAAGACACATGTCACCTCCAGCTTCCAAGCACTCTGCCCGCCCCAAACCCCAGTTGAAAGGGGCCTCCAAGTATGCAAGTATATACTAAAATCTGTGCTTTTAATTAAAAAATAATAATAAAAGATTAGACCTGTTCAAAAATATCAGTCTCAGGGTACCTGGATGGCTCAGTCAGTTAAATGTCTGCCTTCAGCTCAGGTCATAATCTCAGGGTCCCGGGATAGAGCCCCACATCCAGGCTCCTTGCTCAGCAGGCAATCTGCTTCTCTCTCTCCCTCTGCCCCTCTCTCTGCTCATGTTCTTTCTGTCTCTTTCAAATAAATAAATAAATAAATAAATAAATAAATAAATAAATAAAATATTTTTAAAAATCAGCCTCACTTTATAAAAGAAGGAATACCGCCTTCTTAAGAAGCAGGTAAATCCAATTTGTCTAAGAAAATAATCGGAATGTATTAGAACTCTCTATACATTGATAAAAGAATAGAACTCTAAACAGAATTCAGTATCAATCTCATTTTTTAAAAAAAGGAAATGACCTGTTTTCTTCTTAAGAACAATAGGTACCACCTGTTCTGTTATGAAATATTTAGCAAAACATAAGGAGATTTCTGAACATCGGGAGAAGATTGGACCCAGACACAGTCTATGGCTCTCTTTGGAAAGCAGGTAATTTAGTATATTTGGGCCAATATGTATGAAAGCAAATATAAAAAATAATTATAAGTAAAGTTCTGATCTATTTAACCCTAGAAAACTAATTAGAGTCATAGGATACCTTAATAATAACTACCAGGAAATGGCTTAAACCCTTTAGCAAAACTTTGGGTCTACATGATTCCCAACACTTAGACTGAAAAATGAAAACATAAGTGATTAAAATGTTTTAAAAAGCCACATCGGATTTTTTACTGATTTTTTTTTCTATTTTAATCTGTAATTTTAGCTTTGTTCACTATGCATAGCTTGATGTCTAGATAATAGCAAACATTTTTTATGAGAGAGTAACTCTGTCTACATTGTTGTTAGAACAGTATTTTCATATAGGAATTTTTATTCATACTTTATGTTTATAAGCATTATTTTTTGTGTTAAGGAAAAATGTATTTTGGTTAAAAGACTTCTGTTTGACCTGATTAAGCACCTGCTTATTAAAAAATAATAATAGGGGGCAGCCCTGGTGGCTTAGCGGTTTAGCACTGCCTTCAGCCCAGGGTGTGATCCTGGAGACCTGGGATCAAATCCCACGTCGGGCTCCCGGTGCATGGAGTCTGCTTCTCCCTCTGCCTGTGTCTCTGCCTCTCTCTCTCTCTCTTTCTCTCTCTCTCTCTCTCTGTGTTTGTCTCTAATAAATAAATAAAATCTTTAAAAAAATAAAAATAAAAAAATAAAAATAATAATAGCTAATATTTATTGAGATCTTTCTATATGTCAGGTAGTATGACTTTCTTTTTCATCCAAATACTTCTTATCAGGTTATATGCTATTTTTGTATCCAGAGAATTAAAAATTCCGTTTTTACAGATTATGTTAGTCTGTTAGGGCCACTATAAGGAAATACCACAAACAGGGTGGTTTAAACCACAGAAATTAATTTCTCACACTCTAGAGGCTGGAAGTCTTAGATCAAAAGATTGGTTTCTGTGGAGACCTCTCTTCCTGCCTTGCAGATGGCCATCTTCTCTCTCTGTCCTCACATGGTCTCTCCTCAGAGGCTGAGCGTAGAGAGAGCTCTGGAATCTCTTCCTCTTGTAAGGACAGCAGTCTTCTCATAGTAGAGCTTCATTCTTATGACTTCACTTAATCTTAATTGCCTCTTTAAAAACCCTGTCTCCAAATATAATGACATCGAAGGTTAGGGCTTCACATAGGAGTTTTTTTAAGAACACAGTACAGTCCATAACAGAGATATTAAGAAAGTCATGCAAGATCACGTACCCTACAAATACGGGAGGTTTAGAACCCAGGCAGTCTGACTATAGAGCTCTATTTTACATTTTCACTCAGTTTGCCTTATATAGTTACATCTGTCTCTGTTTTCCAGAAACCTTGGCAGGTACACAAAAATTAGAAGCAATGCAATTGGCAGAAATTCATATAGGTCAAATAACATGAAAATATGTGTTATGTATGCAACTAGTAAATTTGGTCTTTCATTCTGTGTTGGAAATATTTTGTGTGTTTCTTTTTTATTTTTTTCAAATTGATGCAAATAAAGCAACTTAACTTCAGTATGGATTGAATATTTTTAATCTCCAGAAATCCTAAGGAATGTATAGCAGTAATAATAATAGTCCATTTCAGCAACCAATTTCTGTATCTAGGTTAATAATCTAGGGGAAAATATATCAACATTATGTTAATTAAACTCTCAGCTGGCCATACCTTGGGAGATGTTATGAATGGTGCTGAAGAGAAAAAGTCAATATGCAAATAGTTACAATATCAAGATATAGTCAGGAAGTTGTGGCATAGATGAGACAAACTCATACATGCATGAAAGAATGTAAATGTAGATAATATGAATGGCAGTAAATACCAGAAGCAGGCATAGTGGAACAATACCTGTGTGTTTGAAAATTCTTTACCCACAGTAAATGGGTTTTTTAATGCAAGAAAATAAAAAAAGCACAGAGACTGTCAGAGAAAGCCACTGATCATTGAAGCTAGAAAATACAAATCATTGTCAAAAGACTATTTTGAAATACAAAGAGCGACTATATACATCGCTTGGTGGGACAAATGTGGGATAAATTTAAGAGCGGGAAGCAGTGTCTCTACAATGCCAAATATTATGTAACGTAAGCCTAGAATATCCTTTTGCCTCAATCTTGAATGAAAATTATCTATAAAAAAAAGCTTGCTTTCATGAAATTTACCTAAACAAAGAGTCACAATTTAACATCTATTAATAATTATATTTGCCTTCAATTCAACATGCATTTACTGACTCGGACCCTCAGTTGAGAAATCCTAGCTTTTTGGGTTTATCTCCTTTCTCTATCCTCTCCCACAGACCTCATATCTACCTTGGATCGGAACACTAGCAAAATACAGTAAAATCTAAGTACAGAGGATGGGTAGATACGTGAGTTAGTCTCATCTATTTGGGGATGCAGAATCTGTTTAACACAGCATCAGATGAAAAATTTAAAAAGCAGCCACTTAGTAAATATTTGTAATGCCTTGCCTCAAATACCTGCACATTTAAAAACTTGCAGAGGTTTTAATCAGTCGGATAAAATATTCAATAATTAACTGTCCTCTCAACTCTTTTGTTATGGAATAGACATAATCCATGTTTATCTTTCAGCCTACATTTGCAAAGCAAATAGCAATTGTATTTTAACCACACTGTGTCTTAGTTCGTCTTTCACTGTTACCACTTGTTAGCACAAAAAATAGTGAAGCCTCTACAATGTGGAACACCAGCAGGGAGGGCTTAGGAGTAGCGAGAACAGGCATGGCAACCCCTGTCCTTGGTGTAGCTTCTTCCATTCACAGATCGATTCTCAACGCTGTGTAATCCTATTGTGATCAGCGCCTGGTTCTAAGAGAGCATGTAGCACAATGCCTGCTGCCTAATAAGCACTCCATTGCTGTTTGTTTAATTAATAAGTTATAATATTCATCTTCTTGAGCCACCAACGGATTAATTTGGACAAGAAACACACACACACAATTATCAGTAGCAGAGTTTTGTCGTTTCATCAAATCCCTTTAGTATTGAAGCAGTCATACATTATGAACCATTCAGTGTATCCCCCCACTTTCTCTGGTGAGGCTGTGCTTTTCTTGAAGGTAGAAATAATAAATACGTAAGGGGGAGAAACAATCAGGGTGGAAAGGACAGGTATCCAACAGCGAACAGTGATCTGCTGAGCTCTGCACCACCGAGCCATACACTTTGCCATACGTACACACACACACACACTCATCCCATGGGACAGCAGTGGTTTGGTGAAGTTAGGTCCCACACGAGTGCACGACTTGCCGTAGCCTTGTCATGCACTGGAACCTGAAGCCATAAAGGAAAGTGGCCGTGCTAAGTGTGATGCAGCATCCCCTGAAGTTGATAAAATGCCTTATGTACCTGAAGTCGTGCCTGATAAAAATATTAGCAAACCATGAAATGTTGGTTTAGGAGTAATGAGTGGTGAAAGAATCCAGGGGCTCCGGGAATGTCAATACTAGCCGGTGGGAGGGAGGACATGTGAGGCCACAGAGGAGAGGCTTTGGGCCACGTGTTGGCTCAGCCACACTGCAGCTTCGTGGTGTGACAGCTGCGAGGCTTGGGGCGAGTCTCAAGTACCATCTCTGAAAAATGGGGATAGTGATCGTCAGCCTAGAGCAGCGCTGTGAGAGCGGAGCTGGATGCCAAGGACCTCACAGAAGGCAGATGCCCAGGAAATGCAGCTTTCCTTTTTTTTTTTTTTTTCTTTTGATGTAAAACTTACGAAAGGGCCTTATGAAAGGGCCAGGTTCAGTGTTTTCCAAGGAGCTCCAGCTAGGAAAAGCTAGGATACTAAGGAATACCAAGGCTGTCCCCCCAACACGTGGCTTCACATGAAAGCCTCACTCGGAGAAGAGAGGCCTTACAGTTAAATCACTGAAAACTCGATTTTAGGGACAGGTTTCAGCCAAATAGTTTGATTTCTTTTCGAATACCAGGAACTCTGCCAAGTACTTAACCGTGGCCTTTCCATCCATTTTCCAGTATTTATAATGTTCAATGAGTTTCTTTTTCTCATTGATTCCTTCTGGAACAAAATCCACCACCACTGTCAATTGTTGCTTTCCAAGGCTTCATTAAAGCTACTTGGATTAAGGCTTCGAGCCTCGAGAAACACTGTTTGCTTGGCTTGGCTGTGCTTTAATGTGAAAGCCTGCAATGAATTTCCTCAGTGTTGTTCTGAGAAAGAAAATATCTCGTCTCAAGCAGTTCTTGTCTCTGCTTGCCCCGGTGATAGATATTAAATAATGCAGTGTTTAACCTCCTCATTTTTCTTCACCCAGAAAACAAGCAGTCAAGGACACAGGAGACAGTAGGTAATAGCTGAAGAAGCAACATTTGGCACTCTGCCCCCCCACCCCACCCCTTTATTTTATTCTTTCTCTGTGTCATTTTTAATTTGGGCATCCACTGATGAGGAGAGAACTTCTGGTGAAAAGCCAAACAGAGATCTGATTGACATGGGGTTTCTCACTATCCTTTCATCCCTCCCCTCTCCCCCTTGTGCCACCCTTGACAATGTTCAGCAGATAAACAGCTGGAGAGGCTGGAGAGCCTCAAAAGAAGATGGGAGTGAACTTGAGTTTTTGAGCAACTATCGAATTTTAGGGTTTGGTTTGGTTTTGTTTTTTTTTTACTTTGTTTTATTCTCCTAAGACCAGCCAAAACTCCTTGAGCCAAAGATCACACCTTGACCATCCAGCAGCAAATCCTGGCAGGACCACCTTCTAAAAAATCCAGAATACAACCACTCTACCACCCTTCCCCATCCTGGTCTCCTCTTTGTTGTGCGGCTCATCACAACTCTCATGGTCGGAACGGTCTCTCTCCCCACATGCCTGGAGTCCTCAGCACAGCAGCCTCGTGATGCTCATGCAAGTCAGATGATGCCTCTGCCTCTGCTCCGGGGGTCTTCTATATCTCAGACCCCTCTGAGGGGTGCTGGCTGGACGCCTCTCTGTGCTGTGTGGCTGAGCCTCCACGAGGCCTACACATCCCATCTGCTTGCTCCCACCTTCACGGCTTTCTATTCGGATCAAACACGCCTCCTCAGGTCCCTGCCCCCGTGCCCAGCTCGCTTCCACACCAGGGCCTTTGCACCTGTTGTTTTCTAGGCCCAGAAGTCCCTTTCTCCCAAATACCTTCAAAACTCACTTCTTCACTTCCGCCATGCATGTGCTCAGGGGGGCCCTGATCGAAGGATGCCTTCGTTGACCACCTTACACAGAAGGCAGTTCTCTGTTACTCTCTTTCCCCTTGTGCTGCTTCGTTCTTCTTTACCACACCCATCAGCTTTGGTATACATTTATTTTATTGATGTCCTTCTGCATCCACTATTATATAAATTTCATGAAAGATGCCAACAAATGAGATTACATTTGAGAGAGATGAACTTACCCATAGTGTATGTGGTCCTGCAGCCTGGCAGTCTCCGCGGCCTGTGTACTCTTTGCTACATCAAGCAGCGGACTTTCTTTTTTTCTTTTTTTTTTTTTTTTTTTTGGTAGCAGCGGACTTTGAAGCAAAAATAGCCGTGCTCCATCCATTGCTCTTGTGGGTCTGCACATTCACTAGAGACGGGATGCTCAAAGTGTACCACGCTTTTGTATCTACCTGCTGCATCTAAATCCTGCAAATGTACAGCGTTATCCAGTTACTGACAAGGTTACTCAGCCTAGGAAAGTTGAAGCCTTTGTCAGCCTTAGGTTTGCAGGAGAGGAAAGAAGGGTAAAAGAACAAGACTGAGCATAACACAGGATTCCTTAGTTCCCAGAGCCTGTGTCACCTCTCTAGCTGTTCGGCATACTCTTTTTATAGGGTCTTTTTTCCTGTACATGTCATATCTCTCCCATTGCAACTTAAAAAAAGAAAGAAAGAAAAGAAAAAAGAACAGGTCTAAATGCTTCTCTTGAAATAAAATGATCCTTCTGCCTGCAACAGTGCCAAAAAGCCCTACCTCCAAATCCCTCCGGCACATCCTCTGTACTGTTGCCGGGAGGGTCTTTATAAAACCCGAATCTTATTACTTAACCCATTTTGAAAAAGAAAAAAACCCTGCTATAACCTACAATCATGATGCCTTGACCTAACATACTAGCATATGAGGTCCTCTCTGATTGAAATCCTGTGCCCCTCACAGACCTCTGCCCAGGCTTGCCCCCTCTGGCAACTTTTAATTTTACAACAAAAGTATTTATAGGGCCCTGCATACATTATGCAATGTCACAATCAAACACTTTTCTACACTAGACACTCCAACACTGCTTTCTCTGCCTGATTTCTGTCTGCCAGTCATTAACGCCGGCGTCTATTGAGAGCCCGCTACACGTCAGGCAGTGTCCAACCATATATTTTATATATAATATATATATATATAAATGCATATATTGCATTTAGCCCATGTTACAGATAAAGGAAGTACAGCTGAGAGAGCCCAAGACCCCATGACTAAACAATGGGAGGGCAGGGATCCGAGCCACACTTTCTTGCCACGACACCAGTGTGTGTCATCTTTCCGCTGCGCTGGGTGCCACGTGTCTGCTCCTGTGATCGCATCTCCTGCTAAGACTGCAGGTCCCTTCCTGGCACAGCCTTCTCGCTCTCCTTGTAGCTACAGTGCCTCAGTAGCCTGGGTCATCAATTTTGCAGTTGCATAAATAGGATTAATTATCTGTGAAAAAGACCGTGACTAGGAATTACATCTGAACACCAACAGCTTTGGGGCAGTCAGCCCTCATCTGGACTGTGTGGCCTTGTCCCTCACCATCCATTCAAAGCGAACAAATGCTCACACTTCATAGAAGTTTGTTCATTCGGTTTGTGATGACCACAGGTCTATGACCACAGCCACCCATGAACACTCATGTTTGCTCCCGTCTGCCTCTGAGGAAGTCCATAGGAATACTTCTTTCTGTAACTGAGGATTTTGTTTTATGTACGCAGATGGGGTTCTCTAATACTTATTGCTGGTGCTCTTCATACAATGAGCAGCAGACCTGCTTTGCATTATGTTTTCAAATGGCCTCTGTTGATTTAAGCATACTGCTTTTTTTATTTAAATATTTTTTATAACAGTGATAATGCATGTTTCATGTAATCCCCCCAAAATTCAATAGGTTTCTTTTTTGTATGGGACTAGATGATTTAAAAGTTCATGTGGAAAAATAAATGCAAGAATTCTCAAGAATGTAAGAGGGAGAGAGAATAATGAGGGGGTTCACGTAGTACCAGATATTGGAATTTACTTTAAAGCTAATGTAATAAAAAAAAAATGCTATTTACACAAGAAAAAGCAAATAGAGCAGTGGAATAGAATCAAATCGAGAAACATATGTAAGTAAATGTGGGAAGTTACTATATGATAATGAGAGCATTTCCATTCCAGGAGAAATAGAGAATTTGTTTAATAAATAATTGGCATTATTTGGTTATCAAAATCAAAACAAGTTTGAATTTTAATAATATACTTAAACATTCAAAGTTTTAACTGAAAAAAGGAAGGATAGCACTATACATTTATTTATAAGTTTACATTTTTGACTTGTTACAACACATATTACCTTTGTAATTTAAAAGAACTAGAATTTATTTTAAAAATGATGTTCAGGGCAGCCCGGGTGGCTCAGCGGTTTAGGGCCGCCTTCAGCCCAGGGCGTGATCCTGGAGACCCAGGATCGAGTCCCATGTCGGGCTCCCTGCTTTTCTCTGCCTGTGTCTCTGCCTCTCTCTCTTTCTCTCTCTCTCTGTGTCTCTCATGAATAAATAAATAAAATCTTTAAAAAAATAAAATAAAATAAAAGTGATGTTCACATATTGCCTAGTATGTATTACATGTTCCTAACATTAAAACAATTTAGATTATAAAAGTAAATACTAAAAGACTCCTTCCTGTTTACAGTACCCTTGGTTTATATTTCTCCTCCCTGATATTTTTATGTGCATTTATTTTTTTATTTTTTATTTTTTTAATATTATGATTTTCACTCTTTTCCAATGCTTTTTTTTTTTAATTTTTATTTATTTATGATAGTCACAGAGAGAGAGAAAGCGAGGCAGAGACATAGGCAGAGGGAGAAGCAGGCTTCATGCACCAGGAGCCCAACGTGGGATTTGATCCCGGGTCTCCAGGATCGCGCCCTGGGCCAAAGGCAGGCGCCAAACCGCTGCGCCACCCAGGGATCCCTATGTGCATTTATATATACATATGCAGAGGGACAGTTTGTTTTTTTTTTTTTTTTACTTTAATGAGGATATTATTTTATTTTGCAAATTATTATGCATATTAAATGTATCATGTGGGCGATCTTCCACAAAAATATATATTGATATAGCTTAATTTTTCCAAAGGCTACACACAGTATTCCATTATATCATTCTAACTTCAATTTATTTAAGCTGTCCTTTATCGATAAGAATGTCTTTAATATATTGTTGGAAGTCAAATTATACAGAGGCACCTAGTTGGCTCAGTCTGTTAAGGAGCCAACTCTTGATTTTGGCTCAAGTCGTGATCTCAGGGTAGTGATCAAGCCCTGCATCAGGCTCTGCACTCAGCAGGGAGTCTGCCTCCCATTCTTTCCCTCTCCCTCAGCCCCTCCCCCTGCTTGTGTGCTCTCTCTGTCTCTCTAAAGTAAATAAATAAATCTTAAAATGAAGTGAGATCATTCAGAAGGAACAAAATGAAAAGTCAAGTTTCCTCTGACTCTGTTTCCAACATTCTTCCCCAGGAATAAACAAAAAATGGATCTGTGTTGTAGTTCTGGAGTTACCATTACAGCTTAAATGACATTTTCCTCTTTTTTTTTTTTGCTTTTTGTTTTTGTTTGTTTGTTTGTTGTGCTTTGACTTTAGAATGTAGCTATTGCCTTCCTGATACAGAAACTACCATCTTGTGAGTTGCTGCTCCATCTCCCACCTCCCCCACTTCCCTACATCTGCTGTTCTATGACCATGATTATGTATTATTTGTTTAGTCTGTCAATGCAAAGCGTTTAACTCAGATTTAAGAGGCGTTAATGAGATTATTCTCCTATCAATATTTACTACATAACAAGTAATACTGTTGGATTTAGAGAGAAAGAAATATAGTATTAAGACACTAATCACCAACTACTCATAGGACAGTGCCCCAAATCTGAAAGTCCACTAGTTTCTCTTAGCGTTTTTTTTTTTTTTGTCTTTTTGTTTTTTTGTTTGTTTTTTGTTTTTTGTTTTTTTTTTTTTGAGCCTAAGTCATGTCAGCTGCTACCCTTGTGGCTCATGACATACTCTTTTTAAATTATTTCTCTTTTGTTTGATCTTCTGGAGCACCTTACTAAGTAATGCTTTTGGGGATTTTTCCTTTTTTTTTCTCTCTCTCTCTCTAGAAATTCTTAAAATTTTCTTTCCAGAGATTTCAACAGAGCATGTTTAAGCATAGATCTTTTTTCTGTCTACCTCATCTTAGTGAGACTTTCCATATGAAGGATCTTATGCTCCTGCAGTCTGGAATATTTTTATTTCATTATAATCTTTCACTATCTCTCCTCTTTTCTGTCTTCTCTTGGAACTCCTTTTAGTCAACTATTGAGCTTGTTGGACCCATTCCTCATATCTTTAAAATTTTAATTTTATTTCTTGTGTCTTTTTTTGTTTGTTGTTTTAGGTTGTTGAAAATTTCTTTGCTTGAGCTTCCAAATCAAAAATATGGTTTTTAACTCCATTAGAATATGGTGGCCCATTGATTTTAAAATTTCAGCTGTCATATTTTAATTTCTAAAAATTCTTTCTTGTTTCACAGATACAGTAGCCTCACTCGTTTTTCTAAGGATAATACTTAGAATTTTTAGGGACATTTTGGGTCTATTTTGTTTCCTCACATTTCTGCTGATCTTCTGCTGTCTGCTCATATTTGCAAATCGTACAGGTTGTCCTGAGATGCCATGCCATCTATAGTGTAAGAGCTCTTCAGTTAATTCTCATTTGGCATGTAGACATAGGATTATCTATGCCAGCTAATAGGGTGGGTATAAGATTCTGACATACTTCTTCACTTTGTCTTCTTTCATCTAATAATATGTCCTGCAGATTTTTCCTTATCAATGTATGGAAAAATCCCTCTTTTTTTAGAGCTTCATTGTATTCCATTGTGTGGATGTACCATAGTTACTTATTTCCCTATTGACTTGAAGCACTTGAGTTATTTCAAATATTAGAGCAAGGAATTCTTTCCTCTATTTTAAAGCTGTAATGAATAATCTTATCTATTTGACATTTCGTACATGTGCAGTTATATCTGCAAAATCATCCCCTACGGACAGAAACTGTATTAAAAGAAATGTATTTTTAATTTTGGTAAGTATCAACAACTTACCTTTCAGTTTTAAATATGAGGAAACGGGTGCTTGTGTGGCACAGTTGGTTAAGCATCCGACTCTTGGTTTCAGCTCAGGGAGTGATCTCAAGGTCATGAGATTGAGCCCTGCATCAGGCTCTGCACTCAGCAAGGAGTCTGCTTAAGAGCCTGTCTCCCTCTCCTTCTACCCCTCTCCCCTATCATGCTCTCTCTCTCTCTCAAATAAATAAATCTTTTTTAAAAATTAAAAAAATTTAACAAACATGAGGAAACAGCTCCAGAAAGGTGAAGTGGTTTAAAAATAGGTACATAGCAAATTTATCCTGGTGTAGGGAACAGAACCATCACCTGATGACATTTGGTCCAGTATTTCTTCCACTGTCTAACACTTCTCTCACTGTGTTCTATAAGCAGGGACTATAGATATGTCAGGTAATCATCTTGATCATCAGGGGCTATTCAAGATATCATGAATCAGTGCCTGGAAAGGACTAAATACCTATTTCCCATTCCCCATAGCCTCACAGAAATAATGAAACAGATATATGCATATGAAGACAATGCAACAATGATATGAAAATAAAGCAAAGCAAAATAAAAATGGAATTAGCTGTGGACTAGAAAATTTAAGGAAATTTTCGAGAGAGAAAGCAGGATATGAAAAACTATAGCTAGAAACACAAGAGAAGAAAGCAATTCTTCTCAAGGTAGCTTCCAAGGAAACTCCAAGTACAAAGTTAATTAGGACAAAGGCAAGAGTAGATCATCAGGCAAACACCAAGATTTTTAAGTTAAGAACTAAATTTAAAACAGCCAGCTCGGCTGCCTTCCTAGCTCTCACCCTACCACAATATACAGAAGCTACTTCAGAGCTGGCATAGGAAGTTTTGCCTTTAATATTGAAGACATCTCATCCAAGTACTAACCAGACTTGACCCTGCTTAGCTTCCAAGATCAGATGAGATTGGGTGTGTTCAGGATGGCCTGGCCATAGACTGAAGCCCTATTCTCGAACGAACAAGTGGTTGAAGAGTTTGGGGAAGGGTCTTAGTACATGTACTAGACCTGAGAAGAGAAATGGAGGTTTAGGTAACCCTACATGTCTGTCTACTTCAGAGAGCCAGGGGAAATATAAAGGAAGCAGCTCTGCCAATCAGTAAAAAACAGGAAAGCCCTTTAACCATCAGAGTAAGGCCATTCTTCCTTGACTATAGTGGGATTCCCAGCCTCCTGCCTGCTCCAAGCCAGCAGGCCCTACTAGGAAGCCAGCCTTGTCAGAATGCCTGAAGAGTGTCACAGGTGAATTTTACCCTCCCATTCAGAAAGCATTTGGTAAGCCAGCCTGCACCAGGAGTGTGTCGCTTTGTTACAATTCATCCAGCTGTGCACACACACAAAAAATTGTGCAATATATTTTACCTCATAAATGCTCTTCAGATAATTCTGAGTTGTATCCAGGATTGAGAAACTCTGCTCTAAACAACTGAATGGGATAGTTGCTTGTGTTTAGTATAAAATGACCTCTGCTTTTTTGAAATTGAGTTTAGAGTGAAAAATCAGATTCTAAATCTACTTACTAGAAAAGTATTTTTGTGCCAAGAGAACTATTAGCTTATAGTTAACTATAATCAATATACAGAGATTCTAGTTAAAAACAAAGTGCCTCTGGTGGACCTACGATGTAGTATTCTTTTCAGCATTTTTGGATGAGTGTACCTAGACTTGATTGAACAGCCTTATCTCCATCACTGATGAATAACCTATATTTTCCTTCAAATTCCACTTCTTTGTCATTGGTGTTTGGTGATTCCACTATGATATGTCTATTCATGGAATTGTTTTACTCATTTGTTTGGATTACTATCTGTAAATTAGTGTCTTTTATCTGGTCTGGGAAATTCTCAGGCATTACCTGTGCAAATATTTCTTCTTTTCCATTTTTTCTGTTCTCCCTTTCTGAGATTCTAACTAGACATAGACTAGAACTTTTCATTCACTTCATATTTTTAAACATTTCTTTTATATTTCCATCTTTTTTCTATGCTGATGTTTTCTTCAGCTATCTCTTTCTTTCTTTAGCTTCATCCAAATGACACTTTTGCCTTTTTCTTCCCAAAAATGCTTGCCATTTTTAGAGTTTCTGTTTGATTCCTTAACAGGTCTACCAGGTCATTCCTGGTAATTCCTTCTTTTTAAAAAAAAAAAAAATTCTTATATCATTTTTTTAAATTGTTCACACATAACTCTTTTGCATTCTATATCTGAATCCAGCCTCTGCAATCCTTGAGGGTCACCTCTTTCCTTTTAGTTTGCTCTGACTCTCATTCCTGGAGCTTGCCTTCTCTTGTGCTTGTTGCTCTTTGATTTTAAGCTTTTTGTTTGTTCTTCTTCTGTTGGGATCCTGTGAGGATGCTTTCCCAAGGAGAGTGCCTGTATCTGCTTCTGCTGTGAACTAAGGGTCTGCACCAACCTGGGACCATTTAGTCCCTCTGAGAGTCAGAGTTCAAAGCAGGATTCTCAGGCTCAATTTGTCTATGGTATTGGCCCAAGACTCATGATCTAATTTATGCATAAAACCTCAGGGCAACCCTGTCCCTCCTTGCCCCTCCCACTCCTGAACAGCTTGTGGTTTGGGGTTTTGAGACCACCGGGAAGCATTCCCCAACTGGAGTCCTTTCTACAGCAGGAGGGTCCCTCCCAACAATTATGTTCCACCATATTGCTGGAAGCAGTTATCTTTATGAAATATTTTCAGCAGTGCTCTGGGGAGCCAAGCATGATTGTATCAAAAGTAAATGGGCACAGCAAGGAAGACTGTTTTGGTGATTAGGATAAATTGTAATCAGCTGATTATCATATTAATATAGTGAAAATAACTTTCTGATCTTTTTTCTATCAGTTTAACATTTTTTTCTAACATCTCTAATTAATTCCCAAATTAATTTGTTTGGCCACAGAGTTTTATGGATTTCCATTAAAAAGCGTGACAAAAATGTGCTAATAAGCCTTTTAACTAACTTTGCAAGTAACTTTACGGCACATATGTAATGCTTCCTCTGATTTTCTGTGTTTCTCTGGTTAAAAAAACCATAGAGGTCATGCTGATGGACATTAACAGTTTGAAAAGAAAAAAATATCAGCATCTGCCTTTGTATCTATCTGTATTGTATATGCATATGCCTTTAGATGTTATGATGTGGTGTGAAGTCAGGTTGTTCTAGTACATGGTCTAATTTCTTTCAGGTGCTAGACTTTTGTCCTTGTGCTATTTTGCACATGGTGGAAGTAAAGTAATCCAAATGACTTAACACCACTATCTCAGAGGTGGACCTAGTTCTTCAGTACCTCACCTGTTATTGTTTAATCAGGCCATTAACAACAAAGTGTGTCATTTCTAATTTGTGGGGATGCGAACACAGCCTGCTTCCTGCCTCTGCGTTTAGAAGAGTCCAGCGTTTTCCTAGCACATCATCTTCAAAAAGATTCCGAGTTTCTTCCTGAGGTGCTGGGAAATAAAGAAGTCTTATATTCATATGAGAAGGGTTGCTCTATTTCTAGGAATTCAAAGAAATTCAGGATATGAATTTCAGCTGGATGAGAGTATATCCAGCATGAAGTGGGATACATGACAGGCACTTAATATTTATTATTTGTTGAATGAAAGAAAAAAAATGAATGAATGAATCTTTTAAAATAGGGATCCAATAATACAAAACTAGCCTACTAGTAATGATTCTCATGGTGAGATTTTATTTGCTCCTTTATTGGCTCTTTTATTTAATATGCCCCCATCCCATCACATACATACATACACACTGAGCAAGAGAGGGCAGCAGGGATAGAAAATAAATTTAATTTATTCCAGTGTGAATTTTGAGGCTAGAAATAACCAGTAATTATAGTCCAAATGAGTGACCTAATGCGTTAGGACATGTATTTAAGCTTCTATACTTTTATAACAACACAAAAGAAGAAAGAAGCTCTTCTCGCTGATTTTTTTTTTTTTTTTGGCCTATTTTGTTCTGCCGACTGTAGCTTTTTTGTTTTGTTCTGTTTTGTTTTTACATAATTTGAGAGTGGTGTACTGACTAGGAATGTGCCAGTAGGAACTAAAATTTATCTTGTGAGGAGATAAAAATCAGTATCTGGAGGATTGTTTGGTAATTCACACTGAAAACAGAAAGCTTTGATAAGAAACACATTGGATTCCCCTGGTGGGTACATTGTGAGTCTGTGCGAAACAAAAGGCTGGGGAGGATCCCTTGTGCCCACCGTCCAGTCCCAGTCCTATTGTCTGGGCCCACAGCCTCATCACAGAACACATGTCATGACGCCATTTCTCTTGGGATCCTGGGCAAATGGAAATTTTGCTTGCATTGATTTTACATTTTTTTAAAGATTGTATTTATTTATTCATGAGAGACACAGAGAGAAGCAGAGACACAGACAGAGGGAGAAGCAGGCTCCCTGCAGGGAGCCTAATGTGGGACTCGATCCCAGAACCCTGGAATCACAACCTGAGCCAAAGGCAGACCCTCAACCACTGAGCCACCCAGGTGCTCCTGATTTTGCTATTTTAAAAAAAGGTTTCTACAATTGACTTTAAGCAGAGTTAATCCAGTCTTTAGAAAGGGTTTTATATTTCTCATGTTCTCATTTCCTATTCATTCCGTTTCCCTCACTGAAATCAGGAGATGAACACTAAGCACACCGGATCACCCAGCACTAGACAGCAAAGCTGTGACCAGAGTTCGTTCCATTTTTATTTTGTCTCTCTTCATTTGGAGGCTTCTAAAGATGGCAGAAGGAGAAGAAATCTGTTACTCCCAGTGGATAAGCATTCCTCTTCAGACATGGGTCAGCCACAGAGCCAAGAAAATTCAGCATGCTCTGCTATGACTTTCTGAGGCTTCCTACTTGAATTGAGGCAGGTCAGACCCCAATCAGAAGGGCAGCAGTCAGGGCCCCTGGGGGCCTCGGTCGTTTGGGTGTCCCACTCTTGATTCCAGAGGCTCAGGTCATGATCTCAGGGTCATGGGATCAATCCCTGCATCACAGAGTCTGCTTATCCCTCTCCCTCTGCTCCCCAACCTGCTTGCATTCTCAGTTTCTGTCTTAAATAAATAAGTAAGTAAAATCTTAAAAACAAACAAAAGGGTAGCAGTGAAGGTCAGCAGCAGCTCCAAGGAAGAGCCACCTTTGCAGGATGTAGGCAAATCCTGAGTGGCCTCCCAATCCAGTTTTCTCCCAGCAGAAAACCCCTTTGGAATTAGCAACCGTTGTTTCTCCACAGTCAACTGTGTAAGGCTTGAAAGCATTAGATAATTTATTTAATTTTTTTTTCATTCAGAGCATTTTTGTGAACAACCAACATTTAAAACTGTCTCCAAACAATTAGTAATAGTAGACATAGCTGAGAGAAGGAAGAATTAGAAGGAATTCATCACAGAGTGTTTACCTTATGATCTCTGGTTGTTCCTTTACTCCATAGTACTGGCTGGATACCTGCTGTGTGGTAGGCTGTGGAGGGTGTAGAAAGATATATGAGACATTGGCCCAATCTTCAAGGAGTTTTCCATTCACACATGGAAATAAGGCTGAGCCCAAGTACTTATAGTGCAGTGGATTTTCGGCTCAGTGGCACATAGTAATCGGTGGACGGCAGTACGGTAAAGTAGTAGCTAAGAACATAAAGGGGGATATGACCTTGGCTTTCTCAGAGTTCAACTAGGAAGATACACTTAGCCGCATTCACAAGGCTGAACATGATTTGAGGATAAACCAAAGATAGTATGCTGCTGCAGATTTGGGGAAAAGTAAAACTAGATTCACAGATGCCTCTGAATGTCTCAAGGATGGAAGGTGGAGGGTGGGAGGACAGGGAGGGTAATATCGTGGTGAGTTGTATTTAGGCTGTTGAGAGTAAAACTGAATCAAGAGAAAGTGGTCAGCCCAGAGAGGAAAGAACTCCAAAATCCAGTCCTTGCTCACCAGCCGAAGATGAACAGGTCAGACCCTGGGACAGAAGAATGAATCCCCTCAATGAGTTAGCACCGTGTTTTGATTCTATACTCACTTAATATTCTGATTATAAACTGGCTTCTGGTTTAAGTCTGTCAGGGAGAGAATCTTCTACTCATGTAACATACGGGCTTCTATCCATGTAGGTTATACCGTAGTAGCCTTCTGCAACGCACATACACGCACACACCAGTTTCAAGAGCTTAGGCAACGTGCATCCATTCCTAAGAAACAGTTCTGCCCGGTATGCACAGTTCAAAGTCAGGTTCCTCCCCTTCCACACTAAGGATTAGAACCTGACATTGGTGAACACCCCAAGGTGACCTGATTGAGACCATTTGGCAGGCTGCCATCTGCCCTCTTGTGGTGTTGCCCCAAGCTCACTGGATGCTTTTCAGATCAAGCTAAAACATAAACCAAATGCATAAACTACATGAGACCAGCAAAGGATAAACATTCTTCTAACTGGAACTACCATGGAAACTCTACCCTTGAACAAGTGTAGAGGTTCATTAAGCAGAGGGCTTTGGCGAACGGGAACCCAAAGGCCAACTCATGAGTCAGATGCAGAGGGATATGCACGGTCTCTGCAGACAGGAGCTACTAGGAAAGAGTGGGAGCTGGTGTGGGAAAGGGTGGGTTGGACTGCTGTGGGGGACCGAAGCCGGGGTTTGAATCATACTGAGTAGGAATAAGGAACAATTGAAGAGTCTGAGTAAAAGAATTGGTGCCGTAAGAGAGATGCTATGATTGTACTCAACAAGATGGATTCAACTGAATTAACTCATGTGATGACATTCTGCAGCACACAGACGTACACACAATGCACCAATTCGGTGAGCTCAGGTCATGTGTATCCGACTGAGGTGCAGTTTAGAGGCCAAGTGACAAGTTTGGACGCATTCGGAAGGTGTCGTCATGAGGTGACTGTGGCCTGAAGTACGATGGAAGCACATGGATGACTGAAAGGAAAGTCTAGGTGCTGGAAGAAACATAAAGGAAACTCCTCTCAAAGTGCTTGTTAATTAGCCTCCTTTCTCAGGCTGAGATTTTCAAGTAGAATTACGCCAGTTCATAAGACAGCAAGGTGCAGTATCAGAGACAAAAGGAGCATCTCCCCTCATTTTAGTGAGGGGCTCTGGGAAGAGCACGGCAAGATGCTCGGAACCAAGGAGCAGGGAGGTAGCAGCCAGAAGCACCGAGTGGTCCAAGGGAGGTCCAGTAAAGCCTGAGGAGGGGTGAGGGGTGCATCTGGGGCTGGTAAAATATAATAACTTAGAGTAAAATGTATCTTACAGAATCCGAGGTGGAGTAAGGATGCCAGGTAACTTCAAAGTAACCTGCAGCGGGTGAACTAACCACCCTGCTTGGGTCTCAAGATAAGCAGCACATTGGAACTCTCATACATCACTAGTGAGAATGTGAAATGGTGCATACTCGGGGGAAAACAGTTTGGCGGTTCCTCAGACAGCTAAACATAGGATTGCCACGTGACCCAGCATTCCACTTCTAGATATTGAAAAACAAGAAAATTGAAAAGAATTGAAAACAGGAACTCGAACAGATACTTCTATGCCAGTGTTCATTGAAAAATGTATTCATGGTAGCCAAGGGTAGAAATAACCCAAGTGTCCACTGACAGATGAATGGGTAAACAACACATGGTACGTAGGTACGACTGAATGTTCTTCGGCCATAAAAATGAGTAAAGTTCCAGTGTATGCTACCACATGGGTGAATCTTGAAAACATTATGCTAAGTAAAAGAAGCCAGGGCCAAAAGGACAAACATGAGTCCACTTAGAAAAAAAAATATCTAAAAGAGGCAAATTCTTTGAGCCAGAAAGTAGGTTACCGGGGCGTTGGGATGAATAGATTTATTGCTTGATGATTGCAGCGTTTCTCTTTGGCGTGAGAAGACGTTTTGGATGTACTGGTGACAGATGCATGCCCAACAACATGAACGTACTTAACGCAACTAAACTAGGTACACTTAAAAATCATTAAAATGGTGAATTTTATGTTATGTATATTTTACCACAATTTAAAGACTTTTTTTTTTTTTTTTTTTTTTTTAAAGAGAAGTTGCAAAGGCTGCTTGTAGACTGAAGAGTGAGAGAGAAAATGCAGCTTGAGCCTGCCTGTTCCTGAGCACCCCTCCTCACCGGACCCCACAGTTAACCCTATTGCCTGACAGTATGGGAGACACCTTCTGCCCCACGTAACCCCCAATGGGAACCACCAGCCCACATTCCAGCTTCCCCCCAGTGGCTCCCAGAATCAGTCCTGTGGGGTCTAAATAGCTTCATCGTTGATTGCAATTAGCTCCACTGCCAGTCCCTGCTACTAGAATACACATGGGGACCAGGGGAATATTGGAAGTGCTGGTTTCTGCAGCTTTTGTTTGGTAGAATGCCAGAGAACACAGCTTTTGCTGTCATAATTGGTCTAAATTTAAATACTCACTTGTTTTTGTTTCAAATTGGTTTGTGGGTGCGTGGACACAGCCTAGGTTTGTGGGCATAGGATATATTTTGTCAACATGGAGAGAGTGAGTCAGGGCTTTTTGTTATCTAAACCAGCCCTTGTTTTCAGTCTCGATTTCCCTGTGCCTTGAAAAATGTCCTCCAGCCTTTAAGTCAAGGAGAGGTTGGAATCCAACCACTTAATTGGAGGTTTTCCAGTTCACAGCAGTTAACTTTTCTACAACTTGTCTCCTTAATTTAGAACAACATTCAAAGAGTAATGAGCACTGTACCTCACATTAGTTTGGGCCTATTTCTAGACCGCTGTGTAGGATATTCAGAACTCAAAGACAGTGATTGTCTTTCAAGAGTTTTCAGTAAGACTGTGAAGGAAAACAGTTGTCTCGAATTTTATTAATTTCAGTCGAATTGCTAAATGGGGTGATTTAGTATTTTTCAGTGAGTGCAGCACTAATTTGCATATTAAATCATATTACATCTGCCTCCATTAATGAAATTATTTTTAGATTTAAGCAATCAATAGAGTCTTCTACAATATTCAAGTCATAGTGTAAGAAATAGCGCTGGCTCGATTGCGTGTTCAGATACTTGTTAAAATATCTTAATTAGTCTACGCTCATTCTTCTTCTCTCGAGTTTAGGTTCATGGCTTTGGTGATCGTCGCAAAGTGGTTTGTGTGTATGACAGCTGGGGAAGGTAGCAGCTGTTTTTGTGTTTCTTTTTGTTTTTTGTTTTTTTCCAAATAGGCCCTCCTTGTCATCCTGTGCCAGAAAAAAAAGAGTTAAATTCTCTGATTTAAACACACGTACTATATGCCGGGTGTTTAGACTAAATGCACTTGCGGGCGAGACAAGCACAGTGCCACACATGAGGCTCTGCCGGAAGACAGCCCTGGCATCCTGGGACAGCCAGAGTGGTGACTGTAATCACAAATTATTCCAGTGAGGAAGAAATGGAGGAAGTATCTATAGTAATCAGCTTGACTGCCCAGGGAGCCTTCTGACAAGGTCAGATTTTAAAAGGGCAGACGCAAGTCTTACTTATTAAATTAGCTGATGACATGAGGCTCAGAGAGAGAGAGGGGATGTGTTGGCAGACAGGATTCAAAAGGATCTCAGCAGACTAGAATGATGGGTCCAATCCACAAAGAAGAAAGTTAAAAGGGATCATTTTGAAGTTTGGTACTTGGATACAGAAAGAACCACCACCAGAGGAATAAGGATATATGGATGGCAAGTATGGATGGAAAAGTTTTAGCTGAAATAACTAAAGTTATGAGTCATCAATATGGTGAACGCTTTTTAAATGTGCATGAGCTTTCCAGAATGCTTATGCAATCCTAGACTATATTAATAGACTATGGTATTTAGTAAGAGAACAGCGATAGCATAAAGCATTTGCAGGCAATATACACAGATGTCAGGCAAATGCTCTTTGGGATCAGACAACCGTTTTGCAGATCCCATCTCCGGCTCATGGTGTAGTAGAAGCTCTTTGGGAGCGATTCATAAAAATGTCAAACGTACACTAAACTTTTTAACTTAAACTGTGAATGTTCATTCTTTCATAGATCTTTTTTGGTGTAAGGTCAAACCTTTTCCTTTGAGGGTGGCGCTTACCTTCAGCCAGTGCACACCGCTATGACCGTACCTGTGGTTGGTGGCTGACTCCCATTCTCATGTGCTTGGTGTAGGTTCTCGTTGGTTATAACAATATTTGCAGTATCATCCCTTTAAATATGGGTCCCCTGACTGGAGTTCTCACTTTCTCATTTAAGTAAACCCCATCCTTAACGGATTATCTAAAATTTCTAGCTGCTGCTTTCTTTTAATGGAGCATGTATTTAAAAGACATCTTTTAATCAATCCAAATCATTCTACAATTTTTGCATTTTTCCCTTTTATAGTTCTCTTGCTCTCATTTATTTTAACAGCAACGTTTTAAGACCCATCTGCAAAAAAGTTTCTCCAAGCATTCAACTTAATTTTTACGTAAGAAATTTTCTTTTCTCACTCATATTTCACCAGCTTATATAATATTTTATTAAAGTACATGATTAAAATGACCACTTTAACTGGCATAAACAAGATGGAGACAAATAGCTGTCTCACATACAACTCAAGAAAAATAGGTGGGTACCAGAAGAGAGCCTACTACGGGTGAGCAGTCAACGTACTGTGAAACAGGATCATAATCAGAGGGAAGGCACCAGGATGGGGATGGGAATCAAAGGATGGCTTATGATTGACCAAGTGGAAGCATTTAGTCTAAAAAGGGGGTGATTCACAAATATCTTCAGCTATTGGAGTATCTATTTCAAGGAAGATTCACTGAACCTCTTCTCTAGGACTCCAGAGAGAGAGAGAGAGAGAGAGAGAGAGAGAACACACAGATCACCAATTAATATTCTAAGCAGACAAATTTCAGCTCATACCAGCATGAACTTTAGTAGAGAATTTAAAGATGACACAAGCCCTCTGGGAGATGCCTGTCCCTGGACATGTTCAAAATAGGCGGGATGACCAACATGGCAGTGATGGTATAGAACAAATTCAGGCTAGTATGGGAAATCCAAGTAGATGATGATAATTTCTCAAACCCTAATGGCGATACCAGAAAATCAGTCACTCAGGCCAATCTACTAAAAAGAATTAGGCCGAAGACATTCCTCTGGCAAAACATTGCCAAAAGAAGGGCAGTCCCAAATGTCATTGTTTCATCTTAATTTTAAAAAACCAACTCCTCTTCAAAAGAATGATTTTTGTGTCAAGATACCAGAAATACAACTAAGAACATACATACATATTTGTGTACATACATGTGTATGAGTCCGTGCATATACATATTCTCCTCCAGGATGAGAATTCCGTACCAAAAATCAAAGCAAAAGAAACAAAGAAACACAAATCTTATTAATATTATTAACAATAATTATTTCCTGGAACAGGAGCATTTTACATCTCCACTAGATGAAGGTATGTTAAGTGAATTTGTTATATGAATTTAAAATGACTTACAAATCTGAAAAGAAATACATAAGTTTGATACTGTTTAGTAATGCTTTCTTTGAAAAATACGATGGGTTCTACTCTGTTGAATAAGATCCACTTGACAGAGTTGCAGATGTCAGAGTATAGAAATCTAAAAGCATAGACATCCCTTTATTTTGGTATCAGGAGACAAGACACAGTAGCTGCAGATGGCAGTCTAACTCTGGACAGTTCACATTTTGAGGGATATAGTTTGAGCCCCAGTATATCTTCGCTCCCTTCTGTAATGGAGTTTTATTCCACCTTATAGCCCCTGTCTACCTATAAATTTCCAAGTTAGAATCCCTTTAAAGCTCATCTGTATGGACTGGAAAAATATCTTCCCATCACATGTGGCTGCACCATATGACTGAATGTTGTGACAATGTCAAATTGCTCTAAAAGTTTCTAAACACAGAAGTATTTATCTTGGACTGGTAACAGATTGTGGATCATACTTTAAGAGCTGATTCTCACCAAAGGTGGAGCAAGGAACCACAGATTTAGAGAGCCTGCCTTGTCTGCCAGTCATTGCTTCCCATGTAACTTCTTATGTATTGACTTGTGTTTTACACTTCCATAGCCCAAAGACGTTTTTTAGTCACGACTGTTTATTATAAGGAATTGGCTCACATGGTTATGGATGCTGGCAAGCCTCAGTGTCTGCAGGGTGAGTCGGCAAGCTGGAGGCCCAGGAGAGCCAATGGTGTAGTTCCAGTCCAAAGGCCAGCGCCCTAGAGACCCAGCAAGAGCCAACATTCCAGTGAGAGTCTGAAGGCAGGAAAAAACCCAGTGTTCCAGTTCAAAGGGTATCAGGCAGAAAGAATTCTCTCTTACTCATGAAAGGGTCAGTCTTTTTTGCTTTAACCAGCCCTTCAGTGGATTGGGTGAGGCCCACTCACATGGGGGAGAGAAATCTGCTTTACTCAGTCTACTAACTTAAGTGCTAATCTTATCCAAAAACACTCTTACAGAAATGCCCAGAATGTTTGACCATATATCTAAGCTCCTTGTGGCTCAGTCAAGTTGACCATAAAATTAGCCATCACATATGACACATAGGAAAATGCTAGCCTTTTATTCAATACACTGTATCACACGCATCATTTAAGGCTCTGAGGGACATAAGGTGACTCGGATCAGGTTTTACGCAGTGAGTTCATGGGGGTATGAGCGAGGGGAATGTCGCTAGCAGGCATTCAAACCATTGCAACACAATTTAGTATGTGTTGCAGTGAAGCCGTATCCAGGGTGGTGGTGTAGGAGAGGCCCATAGCTCCCAAGGGTTCTAATAAGTTTGGAATGAAGCCTAACCATTTGTATTATTTCAAAAGTCTCCCTAAGCCACCTTGTTAAATGATAAGCAGGAATAGACACATAATAGATCCCCAGTGAGTGCATGTTCCTCGGTTAGGAGGTTGTTTGCCACCCTTTTTACAACAGCTGCATCGCCATGCTAAGCACCATTACAGCATATATGAAGGATCGCTGTCATTTGTGTTTTGTGATACCGGCCCTGCTCACATTTGCCACGTCAGGTCCCAAACATTGTAACTGGGGTAAAATCCTTGAGACTCCCTTACAATAGAGGTAACCGTAAAAGCTGTTCTTTCTTAAAACCTGGTGTGGTTAGAACCTATACTAGGTTTTAGTAATAATCCTGCTCACACACCTACCAGGCTGCTAGACAATGACTCCCAGGATCTGTCTTCCGGTTGTACTCAAGTGGCTGGGAATACTTTGCTGTGGCACCTCTGCCTTTAAAAGGCACTGGGGACTTATTATTTTAATCCTTGTACAGCCTGATTTATCCCTTCAAACATCTGTCAGCTGTGCTTTGTCTTGAAATTGGTACCGATGCTGCTGCTGATTTTTCAACAGCAGCTGGGAGACATTCATTAGTTAGACTCTCAGAGGGTGTGTATGGCTGTAATATTTTCTTTTACTAATGATCTCTGAAGCATTAAATATTATGCATCCCATATCTACAGGAAATCTTGAATTTTTATTTCCCTGCTTCAAGATTTGAAGCATTAAGTTTTACTCAATTAGCTAAATTATTAACAGCCTAGTCCCTGGGTCCTGGAGATATAAAAGAAAAATGGACTTTTAGTTCCTAGGTTAAATACTTGTTATTTAACACAGGGGAGAAAACATGGCCCGTTATTTCCAGCAGATATAAATAAGAGCCGAGGCACAATTTTTCTTCAATGATTTCCAAATTAGTTTGTCAATAGAACATCCCTTGATTTAGCACCCATTAAGCCTGATTTAGGTTTCATTTGCTTAACCTTCCATACTCACAGGAGAGAGGTTCTTTTGCCCTCCGAGGCTTCTCCATCCCACCTTTAGTTGGCCATAGTTAAAGCTCCCAGTGGTTTGTGCAAAGATCTTTCACGTTTCTTGTTCTTGGCACCCGGCAACTTACTCCCCATATGTGGACAAAGGCAACAGCATTTTACACTGTACTCGAAGCCTTGAATATTCTCTGTGAGAGTAGCCTGTCCCTCTGGCCCCATCGTTACTGTGCTTCCATCATGAGTTTTCTCTCCTTGAGTTAATTTATTCAGGTTATTTGGGGGTGGGTGGGGATGGAGTAGGAAGGAAACTCAAGAAAATTTTGGAATCATCTGTAATTCTTCTGGAAGTAGATACTGTGGGTAGGAGCCACGAGACGATATGATGCCAGGCCAAATTTATGACTTTACTCAAGTCAGGACCTGAGACTGGAATATATTAAAAGATAAAGAAACTGCCTCTGAAAAATCATAAAGTAACCTTTGTGTTGCAGAGAATTCGCTCAGTATTTCTGCATACTAGCTTTGCCCCGAACCAGAGTAACAGACCTCTCCTCTCCTGTGATGGGCAACCGGCAGGACCTGCTCCCTACCAAAGCTAGCTCTGTGCATGCCTGTGTGGGGGCATTTACATGGATGTTAAATGTTATCGAGTCAATGTCCCTAAATGCCGAAAGACAGGTGCTATAAGCAGGCGAGAGCCCTCAGCTGGGTGAGGTGAGTCTCTGTAGTATATGGATGACACTGCTTTTCCCTGTCTACTAGAGAGGGGCCTGCTTAGCCGGATGAACGTCCAACTCTTGATTTCAGCTCAGGTCATGATCTATACCTGGGATTGAGCCCCTCGTTGGGTTCTGTGCTCAGCATGGAGTCTGCTTGAGATTCTCTCTCTCTCCCTGTGTCCTTCCCCTCCATGCACATGTACATATGTGTGCTCTCACTGTCTCTAAAATAAATAAATAAATCTTAAAAAAAAAGATATCTACTATAGGCCATGAGGGCTTTAAGGAAGAATTTGTATCTTATCTTTTTTCTCTCTGAAAACTGGAAATCCACAGCACGTAATGGAAAACACATAGAGTTTGACGTTGGACAACCAAGGTCTTAAACCCAGATTCTCATCTCTCCAAGACTCAGTTTTCTCATCTGTACCATGCAGATAATTCTCATCTAATCCAAAGACCCTAATCAAGCACACAATGAACATTCAGGAAATGTTCTGTCTTATTGGTCTGACTCCTCCAGTGAGTTGTGAGTAGGGGGTGCTCAGAAAATACTGTAGCAACTACCCGGGATGTGTTTTTTCTTCCCCTTGTAGTCATCCCCCATCTTTTTATTCCTAGTCCCTTTTCTTAAACCTGTTCTGTTTTCCTTAGTTTGCCTTTTTTTGCCCCTCTTTCACGTATTTGATACCTTAAGTCTGAGAATTGCACTCAGTACTGCCAGCCAGTGGGCATTTCCTGGGCTGGGTGATGGATTCGAGGGTAAAGATATCATTGACCTTTATCCAAAAATGAGGAATAACCCACACTTCCCACCCACTTTGGTCGGCAGATTGCAAATCCTCCAGGAGTTAGATCAGCTGATGCACAGTTAAAATCTTCCCAACTTGACAACAGGACTATTACCTGCTATGCTTCCTATTTGATTGCTTTTTTTTCTCCCCCAGAAGGTATGATCATGAATAGTTTTACAATTGAGTCTATTTACCATATTTACAATTCTTCCTGCCTGCCTTTGTTGCTTTTCTTAAGACGCAGTTCTCTACATCTCTTTAAAACTGCCTCCTTTTTTGAGTGCCAAGGTAACTCTTGCTCGAGGCTCCAGGGGATGAGAACAGATGTGAAATTCTCCTGCAGTTAGTAGATAGCACCACTGCGGTTCAATCGCAGATATGAACCAACAGATAATTACAGTTTAAAATTAGTATTTTAATGAACCAGTCTTAGCAAATGTAAAGTGAAATCTCCCAGGCTTTCAAGAAACGAGCAGGAGGGAGGACATTAACTAAGAAGTCCAACAGACGGATGGTCAGCAGGTGCTGGTCTGAGAGTGTTGAACGTTCTAGTTTTTATGTGCTGCGCAAGGCGGGGAAAAGCCCATATTTAAAGGTGAACAGAAATACCTAAAGAGCAGCGTCCAATTCTAATCAATCATAGATCTGAGGCTTCAATCCAAGAACCTCAAGTTAAATATCAGTGCAAAATATCGGGAAATAAATTCCTTCTTCATTTAAGCCTAATGTCAAGGTTCTCATTTTCCCTTTCAGAAATTAATGACATCATTAAATATTTATGTAGCCTGGTACCCAGCAGTGATTGTTAGCAATACTATAAACAGTTTCAACAAAATAGAAATATTAGAAATCAGAGGCAAGTGAACAGATCGTTGAATTGTTAAGGTTTAAATGTTTATAGTGCTAAATATGTATTTTACTAAGGGCTCGTGTATTATACCACCTAGTCAATTAAAAGAAAAGTCCATACATGGATCATGTTAAAAATGGTTTGAGCGTTTGATTAAAGTGGACTGTTGAGTGCATCCCTGTAGGGGCAATAAGAGGAGCAGAGTTCTGTTTTCCAGGGCTCACTTGCTTAAAGAACTTGGACGAGCTGCTTAAACTCTCTGTGCCCAGATGAGATGAGAGATCATCTCATCTGCACAATGAGGCTATTACCATTTGCCTACATGGCTTATCCAGGAAATAGGGAAAATGGGATTCAGTAATATCCTCAAACTGCCCTGGCCCCACATGCATGGAGCCGTGTGGCATTATTGCCTAGAGTGTGCACCGACGAGATCCACCACCAAAGCCTCAGTTTGTATTTGAGTATACTTCGGCCTCCTGTAGAATTTTGGATTAAAGGTTGCTATTAACAAGAAAATAAGCATGAACATATTTCCACAGCCCGTGCTCTGCATCTCAGCAGGAGGCTGGCTGGGATCTGGGATCGGGTAAGACTCTTGCTCACCCAAAGCTCGGACTCCGTCTAAATCCCTGCAGAGAAGTGTCCCCTTGTGCTGACATCTATCATCTGTCATCTGTCCTCTCAGGAGCTGGGCACGGCAAGGTCTGCCCTCACTCTCGCCCCACCTTGGGCTAAGCTCCCTTGACCTACTTAAATCTGGAACCCAGTTTGTCTGTTCTCATTGCCATGTTTCTAGGCCAGCTCTCATCCCAGAGACTGGATGCTGCCTTAATAGGAAGGCCCTTCTAAATTAGATAAAACACAAAGCAAAAAGGGGAATTTTTGCCCTCTCTGCCTTTAAGGATGATTCTTCCTAAAGATCTATTCACAGGGTGTGCACTGGAAACCCAGGTGGTATTGTTCCTTGACTTCCTCTATTTTCAGCAGCTCCCTGGTGAGCCAGCTGATTGGATGACGAAAAGCACCTTCCTCCCAGGGCTCGGGGCAGTGCTTGCGTTCCAGTAGACACTTAATCCTTCTGCCCACAAACGATTAAACTTGCACTTCATTGACAACTGCAGGAGGGGTTTGTGTTCATTCCAATTTTCTCTACACATACGGATGAAACCTTTTACCTACTGTTGATTCATTAGGAGATTGCTTTATATCGTGTGTGTGTGTGTGTGTGTGTGCTTATGTGCATACACATTCATGTATATCTTCAATATTTTTTTCATTTCTGTTCATTGTAACTCACACTTAACCATCTTGTCCTAGATATTATGCTAGGCATCAGAGATACAAATCTACCTTTGTTTAATGCCTTATGGATTTCTGTCCAGGCACTGAAGTAGTTTGATTCCCAAAATTTATTACCCTTTTCCGTTTCACTAGACACTAGAAGACTGAAGGATTCTATCTTTGATGGCAAATTGCCTGAATGTGCTAACCTTGGTCTGAGCATATTTTAACTCCAGAATTTTACTTGGGAACAGTTATTATATTTATCCCTGCTTATTGTTGACTGTTTTCAAAATAATACAAATGCATTTAAAATAGGCAGAAAATTATCAGTGATCTTTCTAATTGTAAACTATAAATATTTTAGGTTATTCTAACTTCTTTCCATTTATTTTTAATATACAATGTAGTTGAAATAAGACCTCACGTACAATTATGTAGCTATTATAACCTGACATTATAGAAGTAAGCATTCCCCCATGATATTAAAATCCACATCATTTTAAATATCAGTTAATAAGCTTTTAAGTAAATGTATCGAAATACGTAACAATTTTTTATTAATTTTTAGAGGTTTTGCTTGTGCGTAGTTTATCATAGCATAAATAACACTGTAGTGAACGTCACTGTGCATACATCACAGTTGGTATTTTGAAAAAATTTCCTAAGGCTAGTACTTCAGAAGTGCAGTTATTACATCAAAGGAATGAGGAATTTTGAGGCTTTTCGTTCATATAAATTGCTTTCCAGAAGTGCTGTACTAATTTATATTGCCATAACAAAGTCAGAAAAATATCCTTTCCAGCAGTAGATATTTTTATTCTGAAAACATAATTTGTTTTCATACATTTTATATTTGCTAATTTCTTAGTCACAAAAGCATCTGTTGTTTAATTTGTACTTGTTTGGTTAGTAATAAGGTTGAATATTTTATTGAATGTTAATATCCATTTATACTTACTCTAAAGAGAATTCCTTGGTCAGTTTATAATTTTTATTTTATTTTTCTTCAATACCTGCATTTTTAAGTTTTCAAATTAGAAAAGTGATACAAATTTCATGTAGAAATTGAAAAAAAAGAAGAAACACCAAGAAATTCAGTATCCTGAGACAACCAATTAATGTCACGGTACATGTCCCAATATATTTTTTCCACTCTTGCCAATTTTTTTTAAAGTATAGTTGACATAGAATATTAGTCACAGGTGTATAATATAGTGAATTGACAATCCCCTACATTACTCAGTGCTTACCACTAGTGGCATTACCATCTGTCACCATACAAAGTTATTAAATATTGACTGTATTCCCTATGCTGTACATTTCATCCTTATGACTTATTTTATAGCTAGACATTTGTGCCTCTTAATCCCCCTCACCTACTTTACCCATCCCTCCACCCCATCCAGTTTGTTCTTTGTATTTATGAATCTATTTCTGTTTTATTACCTGTTCATTTGTTTTGTTTTTGGATCCCATATATAAGTGAAGTCATTTGGTATTTGTCTTTCTCTATGTGACTTATGTCACTTAGCATGATACCTTCTAGGTCCATCGGTGTTGTGGTGCATGGTAAGATTTCGTTCTTTTTTAATGGCTAAGTAATATTCCATTGTACATATATACCACATATTCTTTATCTATTCATCTATCTGTGGGCATTTAGGCTGCCTTCATACCTTGGCTATTGTAAATAATGCTGCAGTGAATAGAGGAGCACATTATGGCTTTTCGAATTCATATTTTTGTTTTCTTTGGGCAAATACACAGCAGTGCAATTACTGGATTATACAGTATTTCTTTTTTTTTAAGTTTATTTTTATTTATTTATGAGAGAGAGTGAGAGAGAGAGAGGCAGAGACACAGGAGGAGGGAGAAGCAGGCTCCGTGCTGGGAGCCCAACGCGGGACTCGATCCCAGGACTCCAGGATCGCACCCTGGGCCAAAGGCAAGCGCCAAACCACTGAGCTACCCAGGGATCCCCTCATATAGTATTTCTATTTTTAATTTTTTGAGGAATTGCCATACTGTTTTCCACAGTGGCTCCATCAATTTACATGCCTACCAATGGTCCACAAAAGTTCCCTTTTCTCTACATCCATGCTAGCATTTGTCCTATCTTGACTTTTTGATACTAGCCATTCTGACAGGTGTGAGGTAATATCTGATGGTGGTTTTGATTTGCATTTCCCTGATGATTAATGATGTTGAGGTGTCTTTTTATGTGTCTGTTGGCCATCTATCTGAACGTCTTCTTTGGTCCTGACAATAATTTGTAATGTGTATATAAACTTTTTTTTTCAAAAAAAGTATCACTTTTTCCCACTTAGCAGTATATCATTTTTCATGTTACTAAATGTTATTTACTTACATGAGTTTAATGGATCCTCATATAAGTTATATTTTAATGCTTCCATTAAATGTATATGCTGTGTATTATTGCCATTATGAATAATGCTATGATAATATGCTTGTACATAAATTGTGTGCATCATTTCTTTTAACTTTTTAATCAACTTCTAAGAGGTATGATTTACACATAATAGATTTAAAAAAACAGTTCCAAGAGTTTTGACAGATATGTACACGTGTGTAACTACCACCACAATCAAGGTATAGAACTCTTCCATCACTTTGAAAACTTCTCGCAAGTCCCTTTAGTCAGCACCACCACCAACCCCTTGATCAGCGGCAATGTCTGATTTGCCTCTATGAATAAAGCCGCTATAAATATTGGTGTAAAAGTCTTTGTCTGGATATATACAGGCATACCACGTCTTACTGCACTTCACTTTATTGCGCTTTACAGATAATTGCATTTTTTACAAATTGAAGGTTTGTGGCAACCCTGTGTTAAGCAAGTCTCTCAGCACCATTTTTCCAACAGTATTTGCTCACTTCATGTCTCTTTGTCACATTTTGATAATTCTTGCAAATTTCAAACTTTTTCATTATTATGATGTTTGAATTGCTGCCACCTCATGAGAAAACTTTAACAGGTAAGGAGTTGCTTCTTATGGATGTGCAGAGAAAATGGTTTCTTGAGATGGCACCTACTCCTTTTAAAGATGCTGTGACAATTGCTGAAATGACAACAAAGGATTTAGAATATGACATAAACTTGGTTGCTGAAGCAATGACAGGGTTTGAGAGCATTGACACCAATATTGAAAAAAGTTCTACTGGGTAAAATGCTATCAAACAGCTTGCATGCCACAGAGAAATTGTTCATGAAAGGAATAATCAATCAATACTGCAGATTTCACTGTTGTCTTATTTTAAGAAATGGACACAGCCAACCCAACCTTCAGCAACCGCCACTATGATCATTCAGCAGCTGTCAACATCAAGGCAAAGGCACAACCCTCCCTCCACCAGCAAAAAGATTACAATTTGCTGGAAGTACAGATGATGCTTAGCATTTTTTGCCAATCAAATATTTTTAAATTAAGGTATATACCTTTTCTGGACATATTGCTTTTGCATTGCACACTTAATAGATTACAGTAGAGTACAAACATAACTTTTCTTTAAAACATAACTTTTATGTGCACTAGAAAACCAAAAAAAATTTATTTAACTTGCTTTATTGCCATATTTACTTTCTTGTGGTGGTTTGGAACTGAACCTATGATATAGGCAAGATATGCCTGTATACTCATTTCTCTTGGATAAATACCTAGGAGTAAAATTGCTGAGGCTTGGTATAGGTATGTCTTTGACTTTATATGAAACTGTCAGATTGCCTTCCAGAGTTGCATTTTACATTTTACTTTCCCACCAGCCATGGACAAGAGTTCTAGTTAATCCACATCTGATACTAATGCTACCATCAGATACTGTCAGTTTTTTTTTCATTTTGGCCATTTTAGTGGGTATGTAGTACTATCTCTTGTGGATTTCATTGTAATTTCCCTAATGACTAAATGAGGTGGAGCATTTTGTAATGAGCATACTGGCCATTTGTATCTCTGTAGTGAAATATATCTTCTTTTGGCTCAACCATTTCCCATTTTTAAAAATTGAACTGCTTGTCTTATTATTGAGTTGAATGAGTTCTTTACTATATTCAAATACAAACCCTTTGTAAGATAAATGCATTAGGAATACGTTTTCCCAGTCTGTGGCTTATCTTTCACTTTCTTAACAATATCTTTCAAAGAGCAGACTTGAATTTTGGTGACATACAATTTAATATTTTTTTCTTTTATACTTTTTGTTTTTTATATCCTAAGAAACCTTTGCTTGTGCCAAATTGTTGAAAATTATTTCCTTTTTGTTGTTGTTGTTGTTAGAAGTCTTATAGTCTTATTTTCTTGATTTTTAAAAAAATTTGTAAAAGATTTTATTTATTTATTTATGAGAGACATGGAGAGAGAGGTAGAGCCTCAGGCAGAGGGAGGAGAAGCAGGCTCCATGCAAGGAGCCTGCTGCGGAACTGGATCCTGGGACTCCGAGATAATGCCCTGTGCCAAAGGCAGATGCTCAACTGCTGAGCCACCCAGGTGTCCCTAGAAGTCTTATAATTTTAACTTTCACATTTAGGTCTAAGATCCATTCAATCCAATAATTATTGGATTTATCCAATTATTTTGTTTGGGTGTAAGAGATTCATTTTTTCCATGTGGAGATCCAGATATTTCAGCACTGTTGAAAAGACTACTCTTTTCCCATTTAATTACTTTGGCACTTTTATTGCAAGTCAATCATATATATATATATATGTGTGTGTGTGTTTGTGTGTTTAATATATGTTTATTTCAGGGCTATTTTGTCCCATTGCTTTGGACATCATTTTGCCTTACAGTAAGTTCCTAAAAATTAAATATTGGGCTCTAAGGTATCACAGTTTTTAAGGCTATTGGTTAATGTGCCTAAATTTCTCCCTAGAAAGATTATATCTTATTTATTTTTCCAGACATGTTCCCAACCTTCAACATTGATTGTGTCACTTTAAAAAACTCCCTGCCAACTTAATTTTTAGAAAATATTATATCATTATTTTTAAGTGGATATTTATCTGTTTATCCTAATATTCATTGGCAATTTGTATACCTTTCTGGTGAAATTTATGTTTTTATCCTTTGTGTTTCCACTGAGATTTTTACCTCTTTTCTTAATTTTATCTAAAAATCTCTTTATATGATTATATATATGAATCTCTTTTGTACTGTATTTATTCAAAATAGTTTTATCGGTCTGTGTTTGTATTTTAACTTCAACAATCCAGTTTTTGATATCAGAGGTGTTTAATATTTACTTCAGAATGGACTTAAAATCATTTTTTAATGCTTTCCAAAAAATCTTGTTAGGATTTTTAGATCTAATTACATAAAATGGATATATTTATTTGGCAGAAGTGATACCTTCACACAATCCATTCTTCTCAGTCAAGCACATGCTATGTGTCCAATCAGTGCAGCCCTCCCTCATTTCTCTTGGCAGAGTTCTATAAATTTACCCATAGAAGTCCTAGACATTTCTTCTTAAAGCCATTTCTACCTATGTTAAACTTTATGTTGCTACCGTGAACAGCATCTTTTACAAATTACATTCTAACACTTCTAACATTAAAATATAGGAAACTATTTTTGCTCTTGATTTTTTATTTAGCCACTTTCTTGGACTAGTATCCATTTTGAATTCTTTTCATTTGATTTTCTTGGATTCTCTATTTATGCAACTTATTTTTTTCAGCAGGTAGTGGTAATGTAGTCATTTCATTGCCAGGAGTTTTTCCAATTATCTTTTTTATGCCTTATTGAATTGGTCAGAACTTCTGCAACAATTTTAAATAATAATGATAACAGTAGGTCTATAATCTCAAAGCCTCCAGTATCATTCACAGATCATAGAAAAGTGGATTAAAAATGAAGGTAATTTGAGACTGCAAAAAATGTAAAAGTTGTCTAAGTTAATGCTTAGTTAATTTTTGAATTTCCCTTTACAACCTCAGATACTCTGCTTTAATATCTGGAGTGATAAGGACAGAGAAATTAACTGTCTGTATTGGTTTTCTAGGGCTGCCATAAAAAAGTACTACAAACTGGGTAGCTTAAAACAATAGAAATTTGTTTTGTAGCACTCTGTAACACTACAAGTCTGAAATCAAGGTGTTGGCAAGAGTGAGCTCCCTTAGAAGCCTCTGTGGAAGGATGTTTCATTGCCTCTTTCAGCTTCTGGTAGCTTCAGGTGTTCCTTAGCTGGTGGCAGCATTACTTCAATTGTGCCTCTGTCTTGAGAGATTGTGTCTGTGTGTTTCTGTCTTCACAAGGTGTTTTACCTGTGTGCTTTTTCCTCTCTTCTCATAAAGACTCTAGTCATGTTGGATTAGGGCCCACTGTAATGACCTCATCTTAACTTGATTATATCTGCAAAGACCCTGTTTCCAGTAAGATCCCATTCACAAATGCTGGAGGTTAGGACTTCAACATATCTTTTTGAGGGGACACAATCCAACCCATAACACTCTTATAGGAGCAGGCTGTTCTGTTGATGGGCAGTCCTCATAGCTAGGAATCTCTTTCTTTTTTTTTTTTTTTTAATTTTTTGATTTTTTAAAATTTATTTATTTTTAATAATAAATTTATTTTTTATTGGTGTTCGATTTGCCAACATACAGAATAACACCCAGTGCTCATCCCGTCAAGTGCCCCCCTCAGTGCAGGAATCTCTTTCTTTAACCAAACCATGGTCAGCCTACCTCTTGTCTCCATACTTTGTACTTTGACCTAGAGTAAACCACAGTAAATCTCACCCGGCTTCTATTGGACAGACCTTCAGATGTACGAAAACCTCACAGCTCACTGTTTAGAGATAGTCACACACTTGATGAAAAAAAAAAGAAAAAGAAAGAAAGAAATCAAGAATTGGCCACAATCAAGAATTTGTAAATTATATGGAAACTACTCATTACCAATTCATAGAAGTTACTTCAGAGGTGTATATATATAATAAAGCTAGGTGATACAACTTGTGAGTTTTGAATATCCTTTTCCTGATCTTCACCAGTTATCTCAGAGAGTAATCTCAAGTTCTTCTGATTTGCATGACATTGGAGCATCTGAATTGATCTTTATCATACCTGACCCAGCGTGCTCCCAGGCATTGGGCCATTACCTTAATTTTTAACCTGGCCAAAAGCCAGTAATAGAGAAACACCCACACTTTTTTAACAGTGAGTTCTCTCCTAAAGGTGCATAGTTGGTGAAGAAGTAGGTGATTTCTATTTTTTTATCCACCTTTTCATTTGACCATGGTGGCTAGATCAGATGGTGCTTGAGCTATGTTGAGAAACAAAGCATGAGAAGCATAAGTACCTTCACAGGGCAAACCATGAAAGCAAATCAAGCAAAGACAGTAAAAAGGAGATACTGTGGAAAAGAGACAAGCAGGTTGTTAAATGTTATTAATCATTAATTCCTTGCTTGAAATGACTTTTAAAAAGAATATGTGTGAAATGGAAATACAACTTACATGCACTGCATAAGGAGGGGAGGAAACTAACTTCTTTGAAAAAAGCTTTCTTGAGATTCTGACAATTGACTTAAGAAATCAGACCTCTTCTAATTGTTTTCTCCTCTGCTATTGTCTGCTATTGATGTGATTCCTTTATAAATATTGCAAATCTCCAAATATTCTGAAGCACTCACTTTTTAGAATTAGGTCATATCAAGATGAGAAATGAGATAACGTTGAAGATCAAATAAGCCCTGTATAAAAATGATGTCTCTTGTGAGTATACTAAACAAATAAAAACCAATAATCCTGAATTTCACCTACTTTCTGTTGGCCTGGCTTAATAGTACATACTTCATCATTTTCTTCTATTTATGTATCCATTCAGAATTAACCTTTAAGAATCCTCTTCAGGACAAAAAGGTGCCTGATTAAGACCCAAGATAGCTAAGAATTCTTAAGCAAAAGAAAACAGAAGAGATGGTTACTTAGCAAGAAACATCACACATTTCTTGAATATCACTGAAATATATATTGGCCAAAGCTCTGCACTGGCTGGTGAGGAGCTAGCATGGGTTCCTTGGTGGTACAAAGATGTTTTGTGGAAGTCATCCCAGCAGTATGGACTCAAGTGGTCCTGTTCATGGGAGACTGGGGTTGAGTCTGGACTTTTCAAGAACCATCTCAACAAGGACTGTAAAATCCTGGAGGCAGAATTTAGGAAGGCCTTTGGGTTTTGTGTGGGATCCATAAATCAGACTGATTAGGGACTGAATCATTAGGCTAATGCTGCAGGTCACTCCACACGCAGACAACCTTATCTACAGGACAAAGTTTAGATTATCTTTCTAGTACTTGCACCTTGTGGCTTCTGCTCCAATCTAACCTCACAGACTCTTACACACCCTCCATGATTCAATTATTGACTACATTAAAAACTATCCTCAGAATTTTGAAATCTTAAGGCAACAGCCATTTTATTATATCTCATGATATTGCAGATCCAAGATTTGAACAGGGCTTAGCTGATTGATTCTCTTGCTTTGAGTGGCATTTACTGGGATCACTTGGAGGTACTCCATGGCACTTGAACTGCTCTGAAGCGTTCAGGATGGCTTTACTCACAGGCATGGGGCCTTGGAAGGGATGGCTGGAAGTTTAGACTCAACCAGGCTCCTTTCCCTCACCCTGTAATTTCAGAGCCTCTAAATGTTTTGACTTGGTACCTGCCTGCTAAGGTTCTAAGAGTGCATATATTAGGGAGTTATAACTTGGTCCTAACAGTGAGGGAAAGTTTCCCTGGTAGAGAAAACACAGGCAAAAAAGTCAAAAGCAGTTGGGGGAAGAGAGAGCATCCAGGCAAAGAGTAGTATTTGCTTTTAGAATGAGGATAGATTCAGGAAAACTATCAGTAGCTGTCACACATTCTGATAAAAAAAAAATGTGGATTAATGCATGTCAATCGCATTCAGTCTTTGCATGATAGAAGCTGGCATTGTCATCTGCAGATGCTGAGTCATCACATCTCCACACTACTTCTGGGTCTTCATGTATATTTTACAGTCTATACTGATACTAGACCAGGCTCTCAACAGGGAATGAGGAGACCTGAGTTCCAGATTTTCTTAATTTTAAGGGCCTCAATCTCTTAACCTATAGAATTTTGCAGTTGGTGTTTAGTCAACTCATGAAAACCCAACAAATATTAAACACTTCCAAGTAAGATGCTTGACTTGTTCCCAGATGACCTGACCCTTGCCCGCTCCTTCAAAACCACCTTGTGCCCTTTCTCCTGCCACTAAACTGCCTTCATATAATTCCTAGAATTCACCAAGTTTTAGCTGGTCATGAGGCCTTTCACGAACTGCCCCTCTGCCCACAGCACTCCTTCTGTACTGTCCCTATAATTCTGGCCACGTGAGCTTAAAGGCCACTCCCTGTAAAGTGACCTACCCCATTCTCTGATGCATCTTCTGTTGGTTTTCTTCTCTGCAGTCCCCCAGAGTTTGCATCTGTTTTGTAAATGTCATTTCCTGTTCATCTTACCCACTAGACATCACATTCCAGATAGTGGGATCCGTGACTGTCTACTCACCACTGCATCTTTTTTTTTTTTTTTAATTTTATTTATTTATGATAGTCACAGAGAGAGAGAGAGAGAGAGAGGCAGAGACACAGGCAGAGGGAGAAGCAGGCTCCATGCACCGGGAGCCTGACGTGGGATTCGATTCCGGGTCTCCAGGATCGCGCCCTGGGCCAAAGGCAGGCGCCAAACTGCTGCGCCACCCAGGGATCCCTCACCACTGCATCTTGTTGCCCAACCCAGGGCCTGCAATGCACGATGCTCCCAAAATGTGTGTGGAATGGATGTTATAGGGACACAAAGTAAATTTGCAGTCTCGCGAGAGAAGGCAAAATGAGGCAGCATATTAATGTGCCTTAAGATAAGAACCATGAGCCAAGTTCTCTGTTGGTTTTCAAGAGGAATAGACAGAAGGTCGGTCACAGAAGGTGTCTGCCCAGGAGAAAGTAGGGTGCACTTTGGGAAGGCAGAAGGAGCCATAGCCAGAGGACCTACCTCACCATTTGGGGAGGCTGAATTTTATTCTTAATGCAGTGGAACATGCTGAGGAGTTTGAGCAGTGAAGGGACATCTCTTGGTCATGTAACGGTCACCATACAGAGAGTAAGTAAAAAGTCAAGGTTGGACGCAGGACAAAGGTCACTATGTAGAGAGTGAGTAAATGGTCAAGATTAGACACAAGGGATTCTCCTGAAGGTGTCCAGGAGAGAGACCAGCTTGTTGATGTAGGAGACAGTAGAGGTGAAGAGAGGGAGACAGATTTAAAATAGATTGTGGGGGGCACTTGGGTAGCTCCGTCAGTTAAGTGTCGACTCTTGATTTTGGCTCAGGTCATAATCTCAGGGTCTTGAAATTGAGCCTCAAGTCAGACTCCATGCTTAGCAGGATGTCTCCTTGAGATTCTCTTTCTCTCTCTCTCTCTCTCTCTGGCCTCTGCCCCTCCCCGCACCACATGCGAGCATGCACTCTCTCTAAAAATAAAATAGAATAGATTTGGGAACAGAATACAAGAATTATGGATGAATTAGATGTGAGATAGTGAAAATGGGGGAGGGCTTCAAGCATAACACAAGGATCCAGGTTGAATTACTGGTGGAGGGAGACATATTAGGTAGGAAAGATAAGGTGGCAAAAGGAGAATGAATATGCTCGCAAGAAGGGAATCAGAAAGGAAATAAGTGTAAATGATCCAGTTATCACAGAAGGGATGGGCACTGTTGAGGATAAGTGTACATTTCAGGTTTCTCAGTCTCTGGATATTTGCTTTCTAACCATTTCCTCCCTCTGCCACCACTTCTAGCTACCCATCCATTTCACTGCACGTTCTTAATGGGGGAATGTTCACCAAGCGGTCTTTACGTTATAGTCACTCAATAAGCACCAACGTGAACCGAGTTTAATTAAGAGGTTGATTAGGTCTTAATACTTATGTGTACATAAAGACCTAGCGAATCACTGATTGTTCCTCCTTCCCAATAACACATTGGGAAGGTGTCCACTGGTTATTAAATATTCTGGCTTACTTAGTCAATTGCTAAAGATGTCTACAAAAGCCAAGAGCAGTACAGTGAGAAATGGAATATTATCTATGTGGTTCAGGTCCAGAGCACTTTTAGTCTGAAAAAATCAGATCTCTCGACAACACTGTAACATATCTAAATATCTTTTTCCCTGGTCCTTTACTTTGACATGAGCACTCCTAGAAAAGTATCCTCTCTCCTTAGCAAGTCAGTAGATGCTGCACTAATTCTTCCCTTGTCACTGGAGGACATTCTTCATGTAGTCTCCCTTTCCCTGTTTAAAAAGAGTAAGCCACAACATCCCTTTTTCAGATCCCTTCCTAAATCTGACCGTACTCCTAAACTAAGTCCAACAATCCTTGCCTTCTGAATCCCAAAGGTTGGAATTATGCTTGACTCTCCAAGGCACAGAGTGGCCAGGATCCCATCAGAAATTGTAGCATATCATTTTGTTCCTATTTCAAGTATGGCTTTTCTCTCCAGGTTTCCTACAAAACCACAGACAGTTATACTTTTTGATTTTGATCCCCAATAATTTAAAAATGTTAAATGGTTATTTGGATACAGCCCAGGAATGATTTTACAATATGTAAAATCTCCTGGGTGAATTTAGCCATGTCATTTAATATTGAAATTATGTTGGCACTTTATGGGAAGGGTTACACTTTTTCAGCAGTGTATAATCGTATTCTTACTAAACATGTGTACTTTATTTGGACATAAAATAAATGCTGGGCTTTGAAACTGCAAGAATAAGAAAATGTACCTTAAAATAATTCAGCCTAGTGAAGGGACACCAACTCAGGTGCTGTTATAGGAGTATAATGGTGGGCCCACCAATGGGTAGGGAATGACCAAGTCCACTAGATTATCAAAGACACTCCATGATGGGGATGTTGCTATGAACTATTTTGAAGCTGATATAACTGCAACAAGCATCTACTACCTCTGATTTCAAGTTGTATATTTGTTTTAAGATCCTTACTGCTCTCATTCATGAAGCTTATAGTAATTGTTACACATTTGAACTCACATAAAATTGTGCATTAATAAATGGCATTGATGTCTCTTGTATATACTAAAATTCTACGAAAGCTTACATTGAGGGGGGAAAAAAGATTCTATTGCTTTGTAATTGTGAAAACACCGCTCTAGGTAACAGGGAGCTTTTTAAAGTCTCATGATCAGATCACAGTAGATCTTAGAAAATGCACTGGGCCAGATGCCTGATGGGTGTGGCTTGACAGGAAATGTTTGCAAGAGCCAAGGCCACTGCCTGTGGGCCTGAACCAGTTCCTAATCCCAGGACAGTCCTGTTCGACCTTTCCCAGGACTTCTGAACCACGTGTTGGAAGAAGGGGGGCAGAGAACAGAGAACGGAGGGAAGGCTACTCAAGAGTTTGCAGAAAGACAGAAAAGACTTTGACTTGATCTTATTTGCAAATGATTACAGACACTGAGGAAGAAGCCATGACAGATCTTAGCTGGTATCAGATGACTGAAAGACAGCTCCCTAGGTGTAAACGTAGCTGTGCCAGTGGCCAGGACGTCACAAAAACCCATGGGGCCATGGGCACACTACCTCAGCCCAGCAGAGACTACATGAAGCAATGTTGCTATCATTTGAGTTGTAACGAAGAGCTCTCCAGCCCCCCACCCAAAAAAACCTTCTATCTTCATATTTAACTGCTACTTACACTGTCACAGAGAAATCAGGTCATGTTTTACAAAATGGGAAACCAGTGTTATGTGCTTTCCATGGTTCAAATTGTTGCAGGATCTCTTTTCCTTCAGGGCCTGCAGTTTTTGGTCACGCCTCTTGGAAGAATGAAGAGGTAGACCAGACAAAGGGTGATGGGTAGCAAAGCGAGGTTTATTTTTATTTTTTTAAAGCTATTCTTTTTTTTTTTTTTAATTTATTTATGATAGTCACAGAGAGAGAGAGAGAGGGGCAGAGACACAGGCAGAGGGAGAAGCAGGCTCCATGCACCGGGAGCCCGACGTGGGATTCGATCCCGGGTCTCCAGGATCGCGCCCCGGGCCAAAGGCAGGCGCCAAACCGCTGCGCCACCCAGGGATCCCGGTTTACTGAATGAAACAAAGTTTATTCAGAGTGCAAAGCTCCCGAAGAGGGAGGAGACCTGAGAGTGTTGCCAATTTGGGGTTTAAATCCAGGAGTTTTTATGGGCTCTGTGGTGTGGGCTGTTTTAATCTGATTAATCCTCCATGCACCTGTTCCCCAATCAGGTCCTACCTATCAGGGAATGTTCACGTGGGAAAGGGCAGAGGGCTCCTTGCAGGGTAGTGTTTCCTAGCCTTGAGGATCTAGAGGGAGTGGCCGCCACTGCCCGAGGGCACGCTGGCCAGCACAGGCCACCAGATCAAGCTGTTTAAAAATCCCACTGGCTGTTGAGCTGGCCCCAGGCCTGGGTTAGGACGCCCAAGGCCATTCCCTCCCATTCTGTCACGTACAAGTCTGAAGTCCCAATAGGAAGACTTAACTCTGGGGTGCTGAGTAAAGCCTAAAATAACAGGATGTGGTCTTTTTCTTTTTAAGGATACTTTTCCTCTTAGGACAGAGGCCCTTGTCCCTGCCTGTCTTTCTTCTGTCTTCCATTAAAGTGAACTCATCTGCTAGAAAGCTAGATCCATAGATCTTGAACTCCAGGTAAAGTTGGGGCTAACAGTAAAGACCAGCGAGTTAATCTCAGATTCCAGATGGAAGAGGAAGTCACGGGAATGAATACCCCTTGAGAGTAATGGAATTTAGCCTTTCTTTATAACACTCTGTAAATTAAGTTTTTCAATAATTACTTCCAACTCTTTCAGATATTATCTTGGAATTTTTTTCTATTTAGTTTTCATTATCCCTCTATTGGATTGTCATTACTGCTTATTTAGGTCCGTTCTACAAACATGCGACTCCTCTTTCTGCATCTCCACTATTTTTTTCTACTTGACTACTTTATTGACTCCATTTTATTTAGGATCTAGAACATTTTCCAAAGTGGCCTAAGAGTAAAGTCTAGGAAATAAAAAGTTGTGAAAGGTTCAGGATGTTACACACTGCCAGTCAGATTTATGTACGCAGTTTTTATTGGGCACTTACTGTGAATCAAACACGGTGATAAGCACGGGAGACATGAAGGCGAACAAGATATAGTAGCTGCCTTCAAGGAGTTTACAAGAAGAAGAGTCCAGTGAAAAATAAATAATAATGATAATAATAAAACAACATGACAAGTGAAGCAATTTGAACTTCCACAGTTTACTCTTGGAAGAACATGGAGACATTTGACCCTAAATCTGAACCTGTGATGAAATCACAATCAAGCATCTCCCTTATTAGGTCCTATGGAGAATATAAGAAAATGGGAGGCATAAATGAGTCATCAAAATAAGATACTCACACATGAACATAATTATTAAAATTAAAAGGCACTATTGGAGTTCTCCAGAGATACAGAATCAATAGGATAGACAGATGATAAAAAAAAGATAGATGGATGGATAGATGGGTAGATAAGTGGAAACCTAAAAAGTTGGGATCCCTGGGTGGCGCAGCAGTTTGGCGCCTGCCTTTGGCCCAGGGCACGATCCTGGAGACCCAGGATCGAATCCCACGTTGGGCTCCCGGTGCCTGGAGCCTGCTTCTCCCTTTGCCTATGTTTCTGCCTCTCTCTCTCTCTCTCTCTCTGTGACTATCATAAATAAATAAAAATAAAAAAAAAAAAGGAAACCTAAAAAGCCATATTTCAAAGGATGGCTTCTTGCAATTGTGGGGGCTGGCAAGTCCAACATCCATAGGACAGGCCCCAGAAACTTTCAGGCAAGAGTTAATGCTTCAGTTTTGAGGCAGAATTGCTTTTTCCTCAGTCAAACAGAACTTTGTCTTTAAGACATTTCATCTCTGATTGGATAATGCCCACCCACAACAAGAAAAGTAATCTCCTTTACCAAGAGTCAAACTGATCTGCTGTGGAGAAAACACCAAAGGTGTGGCTGGACAACTTTTGCTAAAGACAGTTGAGTGTAAAACTCATGGATCCAATCAACTATCTCAGTAGAAACCAGGAATAGAGATATAATTATCCAAAAAAGATATGTGGCAGGCACTCTTGTTAATGGCTTAGACCCCAGTGAATGACACAGGAGACTGATGAGGTTTTAAGAAATTTATACCATCAGAAATGTCACCGGCTTGGACTGAAAGGTACAGTACAGGGAAAGGACAAGATGAAGAATGACTCAAGAGGGCAGAGTCATGGATCAGAGACCAGAGCCCCCAAGACCTCCTTGGTCTTCAAGGGTGAAGCCAGCCCAGAGGACAGCGTGTTTGCTCTTGCCCCAAATGATCCAAATGATTCTGATAAGGACTTGGATGACAAATGATGGAACAGCAAAGTGTCAAAGATTTAGGGAGGAGTCTAGAGAAAATTGACCTGGATTTGAATTTAGATTTCATTCTTAGTAAGATTTTTTTTCTTCTAAAGCATTTAAACTGTTATGCAACTAAATATATTTTCTTTTTTTTTTAAGATTTTATTTATTTATTCATGAGAGACACAGAGAGAGAGAGGCAGAGACATAGGCAGAGGGAGAAGCAGGCTTCCTGCAAGGAGCTCAATGCAGGATTCGATCCTCGAGCCGGGATCACGCCTGGAGCCAAAGGCAGACACTTAACTGCTGAGCCACCCAGATGCCCCTGAATACAACATATTTTCTTAAAAATAACTAAAAATAACATACAAAAGATGTATTATTTATATTAAACAGAGAGAAAATATAAATGCACATTAAAATATTCATAGTTATCTGACTTTAATTTTCTTTGGTTTTCTTAGTTTCATTTTCTAGAATAAACTTCATTTTGTAATGAAAAGAAATTTTTTATTTGTAAGGTAAATATGTTATGTTATATTACATCCTATTATTTGTATTCTATTAATCAAGTTGCTTTTTGGTGTCAAATCCATTAGAATATCAGTGTGGAAAAAAATCAGTGAATTGATAAAAAAGACCTGATTTCCAGATTTATTGCTGCCTTTCAACACTTAGACCTTGGACAAGCCCTCTTAAAGTCTCTAAGGCTATTTCTTGCCCTACACACCTCACAAAATAGATGTAAGAATCAAATGAAGTTATTTATGAAGACTGTAATTCTCAGTATAAATGTTAGGAATAATTATTGCAAAAAAATAATTTGAACAGTATTATCAGTTTCACTTGCACAAATATATGCATTTATGTTTTTTATTGAATAGGACTTTTATCATATGGAAATTGTCATATAAATAGCCTACATTTATGTAGGCTCATGTAAAAATCCCCAATAGACTGTGAATGTTTGCATTTAAGTGAAATATCATACTATGTATCTAAAACCACTTGAAGATTTATTTTAAATGAATAAATGTCATGTCTGTCGAAAGAAGGTAACCAATAAACACTGACGTTCTGAACTGAAAAAGGGAGAGTCAACTGATTATGAATGTTAACCACATCTACAATATACCTTCACAGCAACACCTAGAATAGTGTTGGAATAACTGAGCACCATCACCTCGCTGAGTTGACACTTAAAACTAATCATCACGGGGCACCTGGCTATCTCAATTGGTAGAGTATGTGACTTTTACTCTTGAGGTCATTAAGTTTGAGCCCCACATTGGGTATAGAGATTACTTTTTAAAAAATAACAATAAATAAGACCTTTAAAAAACTAACCATCACAGGCAGTATACGCTAATTGCCAGACTAATGGTACCTGAAGATTAAAATGCCAAATGGATTTGATGGAAAATGTGCCCTCCTCCTAACCACTATCTCCTGTCTCTGTCTGCAACCCCCACCCCATGTTGAAACTCTGCCTAAACTGACATAAAAATAACAATAACTGGCATTTCCACTCATTCAACTGTTCTTCCCTCTGTTGAAACTTCCCTTTTCAAATGCCAACTTTTAGAGGTCAAGACACAGATGCGTGTTGTTCCTCCCAGGCATTATATGACAAGTATTTATTTGTTCCTATCACGTGAAGCTCTTCTCTCTCATTAAAATCTTGGGTGGGGTTTATAAGGACACAAGGGTGAAAAGAGACCGTACCACTTACCACCTACAGTCTCTAACTACAAAAGGACTATTTTTTATTCTCTTCGATTATTAAAAGAAAACAAAAACAAAACAAAAAACCTTACCTTGTTTGACTTTGCAAAACGTGCAGTAAATGAGACTGCAATCTGACCCCGTTTCATTCTGGAAACATGGTCATCTCATAACACTTAGCAGTCCCCTACCACAAGGCATCCTCAACATTTGTTTCTAGCCTGTTTATGCTTAAGAGCCCCTATTATTCAGCTTGCTAATACAAAATGAAATCCAAATTTTCTTCCACACCATTTCCCCTAAATGTTTACAGAAATTATGGTATGTGCATGCACACGTGTATTTATACTTATGTTATTTCTGTGTATCAGAGTGTCTGTGTGTGATTTTTTTTTTTTTTTTTTTTTTGCATAGGTTGTGTCATTGCTTTTCCAGATTACTGTCATCAGGATAAAATAGGAATTGCCATATTTAACCTTAGCAATAAAACTACTGCCAAGCATTGCAATCTAGCTTTTTGGCTCTTACTGCTAAGATTTCTGTCTTCACATTTATGTTTCCTGTTAGTTCCTGTATCAATTTAGAAAAATGTAAAGGGTAGCTATTAAAAGATATCTGGAAGGTAAAATGAATTTGCTACTCTCAGCAGAAAGGAAGGATGTCCACTGTGTAGCTTTTTTCTGCTAAGCGATCATTTGTTTTTCAACTTGCAAAATGAATTTTGAAACAATGCCACATTATGCCACAAAATATTAATAGGCACAATTAATATATTGATATGTGTTTGATTTTACCATCCTTCATTCCCTTTATGTCGTTCTTCTTCTAATCTGCTGTGACAGTTCAGTAATGGAGCCCCAGAAATATGACTTTAGGGCGAGCCGTACTACTAATCATCAATATAGCATTGTGTGTTGTCCATCCTGTTTTGTCGGCAACAATGATAATCTGTAAAATGTCTACTCAGAAAATGCTTTCCAAGATTCCTTTACAAGCAAAAAATTTAATGGGATGCTGAGTTTGATCATGACAGGGATTTTTTTTTTTTTTTTTCTGTCGAGTAGGTTGTCATTTTAGTTTTAACTACAGGCTACAGGACAGAATTGTTAAGCAATCCAATTATATAAGCTATATATATAGGCAACAAAAATGAGGCTTTAGACCTCCTTCAGTATTGGCTCTGTAATTCTTCAGCTCTAATGGGATCTGCAGGCCACCTCTAGATCACATAACAGTGGTCACTTTGGGGGTTCTTGGCTTAAACTCATACCCCCAGCAAAATAATTACTGGCTAGCTACATGGATTCCATCATGAGCAACTTACAAACAGATCTATTAAACACACCAGTTATTCTTCCAAACTGGCACTTAGCAGTGATGGTCACTCTCAACAAACATTAATGAATGCTTCCAGCATATCCAAGGGGGGGGCAAACTAGCTGCCTTTAAAAAAGATCTGTCTGGGACGCCTGGGTGGCTCAGCGGTTGAGCATCTGCCTTTGACTCAGGGCATGATCCTGGAGTCTCGGGATCAAGTCCTACATCGGGCTCCTTGAGAGGAGCCTGCTTCTCCCTCTGCCTGTGTCTCTGCCTCTCTTTCTGTGTCACTCATGAATAAATAAATAAAATCTTTAAAAAATAAAAATAAATTTTAAATTAAAAAAAAAAGATCTGTCCAGATCAGTATCACTTTATCTCTTGTAGCACATGCCACTCCTATTATTAAGAAGCCAGCCCTCCCAGCTTGGTACAAATCCACACGTCTGGAGCATTCAGTTCATTCTGTCTGGTACTGGAAAGTCATATATATATATTTTTTTTTAATGGACAGAGGACTACATATTTTTAATGCAGTAGTAAAAAACAGTTAAGGGTGTGGCCTTCCTTGTTAATGGTAGGTGATCTATTCAATCTGTACAATGTGTGTTACATACATTATGTTGTTTCATGGTAAAGCAGAATAGGCTGTACATATTTTATATTCAATTTAAACACATAAAACTGAAAACATCCTCTTGAGGTATAGATGTCTTTTCATTGCTATGGTTAAGAAAAAAATTAGTTTGTTTTATTTTACCTTTTATTTAAAACATTCACTAGTTCTTGTGAAAACCATAGATATCAGTCAAATTTGTTGTCTACTAGCATCTTTCCACACACATAGAAACATAAAGACAAACCTACATTATTTCAAAATATTGTTGTTTATCTAGAGCATATTTAGTTCATTATCAATCAGCATTAATATGTATCATATTAATCATATAGTATGATAGAAAAGGGTTGTAACATAATCATGGCAAAGGTCTGGCTCTCCCAGAACCCAACAATATATACAGTTGACCCTTGAATAATACGGGGGGTGCTGACCCCCAGGCAGTCAAAAATCCACATATAACTTTTAACTCCTCTCAAACTGAACTACTAATAACCTATTGACTGGAAGACTTACCATAACATAAATAGTTTATTAACGCATATTTTGCACATTATAAGTGTTATATACTGTATTCTTACAATAAAGCAAGCTAGAGAAAAGAAAATATTATTAAGGAAATCATAAGGAAGAGGATATTCATTTACAGTACTGTATGCTCTTTATGGAAAAATATCTGCATATAAATGGACCCGCAGAGTTCTAACCCATGTTGTTCCAGGGTCAACTGTACTATAAACCTTCGCAGGTCTTAAGGGTGAAAGACCAGGCCTGCTAGGGTTGCCACCTACGAGCACCAGACCTCCTGATCAGGAATTCAGCCCTGACCAACGTCAGAGTCCACTTATGGTTAATAGAAGCAGTTGTGGACTTTCAGTTATAAGATGAATAAGTTCTCTGGCTCTAATGTACAGCTTGATGACTGTAATTGATAGTACCGTGTTGTATAATTGAAATTTGCCAGGAACCCTTTCTTAAGGGTTCTCACCCGCCTTCCCCCCAAAAAAGGTAACTGTGATGTGATGGATGTGTTAATTAACTGGATGCTGGGGATCCTTTTACACCGTAAACATGTATCAAATTATCACGTGGGGCACTCTAAATATATTACAATTTTGTTTGTCAATTATACTTCGGTAAAGTTCTGCGGGGAGAAAAAAGAAAAAAATTAACCTTTCACGAGAAGAAATATAACTATTGTCTTATAATGTTATCACACTCTCATTAGTAATTATAAACAAATCGATACACAATTTGGAACAGGAAAAAGGGAGTATAAATACCAAGATCGATTCCTTTCCTTGTCACTGATTCATTCATTATCAACCGTCAACTAATGAATCTTGGATTTCATTTCTCTCATTAGAATAAAGGTATTAATTACTCCGTTCTATTCACATCCTGCACTGTTGCTCCCCCTCTTTAGGACTAGCGCTCTCTACATCCTGTTGTGCTGATGTGTGCAGATATAGATATCGGTACAGATGTAGATACAGATATAAATGTATGACAACTACAAATAAGTGAGATATTTATGTGTGATTAATGCTTCTTTTCCTTTCTCTCCTACAAATCCCACAAAGGCAAGAATTCTATCTGCCCCATGAGAAATGTGCTCCCAATCCCTGGAGCAAAAATGCTAAACCTGGAAGGCATTCAATAAATAGGTGTTGAGTCAGTGAGTAAAGATGTTCTGTGTCACCTCAATCCTCTGGCCTACAGAACTCACCTCATTACAAGTGTCCCTCCCACAGAGCTGCCTCACTCTGAGTCACTTTCTACCTCGTGACCTCCTTTTTCTCTCTCAAGTGAGCTCTAACCTTTTCCTCCCCCTGCCCCCCCCCCCCCCCGTTTTACCATTGAGAAAATGGTTGTGACTCCCAGGATGATGGGACCACAGTGGCAGTGCCAGATTACCATCCCAGTGTTCTGACCCCAACCCCTTCCAGCAAATCAAAGCACTGCTATTTCCATGTCTCGTTCTTCTGTGCTGCGGTTTTTAACCTATTCTGATTGAGTTCATTTTGCCTTCTTTCATTCATTCCATCGCTCTTGCAAGTTTTTCTATTTGGGTAAATTCAGCCCCTGGAGACTGTGCCAACAGATTCTTTTCTACAATGCATGCACTTGTTTGGGACTCCCCATTTTTTCTCCCAGTCCAGCCATTTGCAAGTGCAATGTGGGAGTACAGTCGCATTCATCTGATTGCAGGTATAGGCAAAAGTCAGTGAAGCAATAAATTTACTCCTGCAAAAGCAAAATAATTTGGGGGGAAATATTTCCAAGCTGTTTCAGGCTTCCTACTTTCTTAAACAAAGTGTGTTAATGCCATCCAGTCTGGTCTTGCTAAGTCAGGGGAACTATATATAGAGGCAGTGAGCTTAAAGTGCTGAGCTTCAATTACTTAAGAAATTCAAGCCTTTCGTACTCCACTGTTGTCACGAAAGTGAAGAGTCAGTGGGTGCTCAATAAACGTGTCAGTTATAATTGTTAAACACTGGGCTGGGACAGCAAGGCTGGTCGAGGTATCTCCTCCATTGGCATTTCTTCAAATAAAAACTCTGTCTGTTAAAATTGCTATAAGATAGAGCTCCCTGGACTGATAATGACATGGCATATATTGAATGGAATTTGAACCCCAGAAGTTCAAAGCTGTAAATGCCCGTCAATTCCTTTCTGTTATTCACTGTGTATGAAGAAAACTCCCCTCTTCTTCGCTCCCCAACCCTACAGCATGCAGCTTCAGAGAAAAAGCAAAGCTGTCACAATGATGGACATCTAGAAAAGGCTTATCCCATAATTATGGAAAAGGTCTCACTGTCCCCCGAGCCCAGGAGAGAGCAAGTAGCATTCATGATCCTGTAGCACCCAGAGTACTATGACTATAGAATGGCCTTTCTTTCATTAGCTCTCCCTTCCCCCTTGCTAAACAGGTGCAAAGAAAACCCCATCCACAAGTTGATACTGACTCAGTGGGTATGTAGAATCAAGTATGGTGGACTGACTCCAAAATTGAGAAAAGGGACATTTGACTCTAATATAGTCCGCGTCTAATTCTATGTAAGATATTGATAGAAAGCTCTTCTGATGAGCTGCCGGTGATGGAAATTGACCCAATTTTTTAAAAATTGATGTTAAATAAAAAAATAATAATGAGAACAGACAAATTTATAGTGTACAGTATTGCTGAAGTACTTTATGAGTAATGTATGACTTCCTAAACAACTCAGCAGTTATTTTGGATAACTCAGTAATGCAATAGCTATAAATTGAAAGGCTTGAGAATTCCCGACTTAAAAAAAAAATCCTAAACCAAGTGCAGCCGAATTAAATGTAAGTTAAATTAAGTTTATGATAACAAAAATGAACTAGCCTTGTGAAACTTCCGAAAGGAAACCTTTAAAAAGAGGATCTTCTCTCCCTGCGCCAGAATACAAAGAGTAACCTCAACAGTCTTGAAGTGTGTTGCTAACGTGCGCTTGAGATGAAGTGATGAAAATGGCACGCACCACCGCGGTCTTCCTTCCCAGACCTGTAACCCCACTATAATCATGAGACAAAAATCAGACAAACTCAAATTGAAGGACGTTCTATGAAATGCCCAACCAGTACTCTTCAAAACATTCGATGTCATCAGAAACTAGGAAAGACTGGGACTCCCAGGTGGCTCAGTTAAGCATCAGACTCTTGATTTCAGTTCAGGTCCTGATCTCAGGGTCATGGGATCGAGCCCTGTGTCAGGCTATGTGCTCAGCCTGGAGTTTGCCTGAGAGTCTTTCCCTCCCTCCACCATCTCCCACTCCTGCTTTCTTTCTCTATCAAATAAATAAGTCTTAAAAATAAAAACAAAAACAAAAAAAGGAAAGACTGAGAAACTGTCACAGCCAAGACAAGCCTAAGGATTCATGGTGATCACAGTGTGGGATTTTAGATGGGATCCTCTGGTAGATTAAAAAAACATTAAGGAAAAACAAAGGAAACCTGAGTAAAGTATGGACTTCAGTTCATAATCGTGTGTCAGTATTGGCTCATTAGTTGTGACAACTGTGCTCTAAGATGTTAACAGTATAGGAAATGGGGAGTAGGGTGTATAGTAACTCTCTCTATTGCACAATTTTTCTGTAACTAAAATTACTCTAAAATAAAATGTTTATTGAAAAATATATGACAGATGTAGTTTTTAAAAGGATCTTCTGATATAGTATTTGCAGAGGAAGATGCTTTTTCGTTTATAAATTATTTCCATAATTCGTGACAGTTCTCACATCTGCTACTATAAAATTCATTGCAGCTTCTTTGCCTCTTGGGAAAAAAATGCATTTAATTATCAGCGAAATTCAACTCCAGCTTGTTATGATGAATGATTTGAACCTGTCAGCTTTTTTCCCTCTAAAAACAAAGAACTGGAATGAAATACAGTCTTCTTCCTCTACTCCCTTCCTTCCACCTGCTTCATTTAATTGATGAAGGTTTGAGCTTTTATTAATCTTTTTGAGCTCCTCCGTAAGATGCAGAAAAAGCTAATATGATATCATTGTATCTTGCTAATGTGTGTGCTTTGTGAAATTGATACACCCTGCCAAGACATAAATTACTTAAACTTTGATAAATGTGTGGAAATCAGGGGATGTTCAAACAGATAAAGCACAGCAATTCCTCTTTTTTCTGCCGTTTTTAAACTCCATTTTGTGCTTGCGGTGAAATGTTTTTGCATTATTATTGTAATACGATGGGACAAAAGACAGCAGAAACCAATAGAGAGCTCCAGCAAGTACAAAAGTAACCAGGGGGATACAGCCATGTGTTTTGTAGATAACATCTAACAACGTTGTCTTGGACAGAGTGGTTTGCCAACAGGTTCAGAACCACCTACAGTCTCTCAGCATGTTGTGTCATGGAAATTGTCTGTTCAGGAACGAGGGCGCCTGCCAGACATTTTGTACTTTCAGGTCTTTTTGCTGACTCATTTGGTAGGTCAGAATCAAAGAGCCACAAACACATTTTGTTGGCAAAGAGAGCTCACCTGTGCCTGTGATCTGGCTATGACTCAGATGCCAGTGAGACTGGAAATATGAGGAAATGATTGATTGATGTTCTGGGGTTGAGAAGGGTGTTCTCTACTCAGTCATTAATTTATCTTATGGCATTGAACAAGTTGCTTGATTAACCATTAATCAGTTTCCTGGAGGCCTGAGAGTTCATACAACCCTTTGAAGACAGTTCTTGACTAGGAAACATGGTACTATCCATTGGACCATGTAAGAGCCATCAGTCATTGAATGCCTTTTGCCAGAGATTGGGCTCAGTAATTTCCATCCATTCTTTTATTTGGTCCTTGCAATCAGTCAGCAAAGAAGATATAGATGAGAAAATGGTTTCACATTGAACACTCAAGTGAGAGGTAGAAGGTCATCCGGCACCGGATCCCTTGGCTTTTTCCACCATGCTGCTTCCATACTGGGAGTATATAAATGAGTGTGGGGCAGGGCTATAGATCATGCAACCCCTAGGCATCCCTGATTAGATCTTTGAGGTTAAGCATGAGGCTTGGGGACTTAGATTGCACAACCATCTCTGTAGACCTGGCCTAGGAGAGGGTACCCTCTCAGCAGTGATGGGTTCATAAGAAAGTATTCAGGAAGGGCACCTGGGTGCCTCAGTGGGTTAAGCATCTGCCTTCAGCTCAGGTCATGATCCCAGGGTTCTGGGATGGAACCCCACATCAAGCCCCACATTGGGTTCCCTACTAAGCAGGGAGCCTGCTTCTCCCCCTCCCTATTCCTGCCACTCCCCCTGCTTGTGCTTGCTTTCTCTCTCTCTCAAATAAATAAATAAAATCTTAAAAAAAAAAAAAAAAGAAGAAGAAGAAGAAAGTATTCCAGGGAGAAGGCCAAACAAGTTATACCAAAGAGAGAGTGAGTTGGGAAAGGAAGCACAATTGTCAGCTTTCTAGGACAATTAGCAATACATTTAATTACACTCTTCTGCCCATGCTTCATTATCTGATAACCTTTTGAGATTTGCGTTTAGATTTGGAAATCAGTATTTGTGATAATGGTCATGTATTTATTTTACAGTAATAAACAGGGACACCTGGGTGGCTCAGTCAGTTAAGTGCCTGACTTGGATTCAAGTCAGGATCACAGGGTCCTGGGATTGAGCCCCATACCAGGGTTTCTTGCTTAGCAGGGAGTTGGCTTGTTCCTCTGCCCCTCCCCCCACTCATAGCCTGTCTCTCTCAAATAAATAAATAAAATCTTAAAAAAAAATAAAGTAATAAACAAATGAAGTTATACACAGCTTTTCTTAACTAGTTTAATATTGTTGTCAAAGCAAGTTAAAAATACATGATCTAGGGCAAAGCAAAAAAATTAAAATATATATATATATCTACTTTTTATCTAAAAATGTCTATTATCTAAAATATTGTTAGTATTTTCCTGAGAACAGAAGGCAATTATAGATCTGTGCTATTAGTTAAATATTTTTATTTTTTATATGAACCTACTTTACAATCAAAAACTCCTTGAACAGTTTGAACCTGTATTGTATTAGAATATATTTTTTAGAAATCAAATTATATTTTAAATTCTCATGTGGAAAATCTTTTCTGAAGAGTGGAAGAGCCTTTCTAAAAGCAAATAGTTACATCTAAGTTATCTGCTTCATAAATTTAGGGTTTTTTTTGTTTTGTTTTAATAGTCTCATTTCTTAGGGTTAGTCACATATGTTTGGATCAAATTGTTCATGACAGAAATGACTACAAAGAAAATCTTTTAACACTCAGTAAATGATCATTTAGTAGTATTATTCCCATTTTTGTTATTATCATTGAGTAATCTCAGAACCAGCACAGAAGTCCTAGAGATAAGAGGATTCCTTGACATCTCTCATAATGGGTCTATGATGAGTAAAAGGCCAATATCAGTTAACTTGCAAACTTACTTGTCATTGAATGATGGGTTCACTGTTTATAGGTTTTCAATAATGGAAAATAAGGAGAAAATCAGGTCAGCACTAAATGAGGAAAAATGATCCAGGTGGAAAAAATTCAGGAAAATGTATAATGTAAAGCAGACATTTTTAAGGGGGGAAGAAGAAAGGTCATGTTGCTGCTGGGAACAAAGAATGTTCTCATACTTCTGAGCAAAAAAATATTTCTGAATGGAAAATGGGTCTTAGTTCTAAAAAAGCATTGATCGGCAGCAATAAGGGTAAGAACTGAGATTTTTTTAAAACAATTTAGAAGGGCAAAATATCAGAAGGGATTTACCCTATCAGAGAGAGGAAGGAAGGCAAGAGTGAGGAAAGAAGTTTGTAAGTTGTACCAAGTAGGGGAGTAGCGATCAGGAGGTAAAGTTCTTGCGGACGAGCTTCTCAGCAAGTAGAAGGTGTGTCTGTCAGCATGGACCACGAAAGGCACATCTCTTGCAATACTGGAAATGGCTGAAAAATAGATAGTAGACCCTGGACAACAAGAATCACAACCACAAAAAAAGAGAAATTGGACCTTGATCAGCAAGGGGTTCTTATCTGCCCGTGTGTCCTTGGTCATCTCGCTAGGCAAGAGGCTGGCGGTGTCAGTTGGACCAGGCTGCATCAGTCAGTTCTCAGGAAACTCAAGTCATAACGGAAACCAGCACTGAACTCCATGGGCTAGTACCAATGGATTTAAGTGAGATTTGTGCACATCATAATTAAGAGTGTTCAAAATCAGAAAGCTAGTTGCAGTGTCAAAAATACTCAGACTATCTTGAGCCAGGAATCTAGAGTAAGAATTCTTCTTTTCTTGGGGAATATATTCACCTTTCACACCAACGGAGGAAGAGGAAAGAAATACCAACTCAGGATATCTAAGCCCCTAAGAAGGTGGCACGGATTTAGGTTCTCAAAACAGTAAGAATGTGCTTCGTGTCACTTTGTCCTTCTGCCAAACCTCAGTAATTTAAGGGAAGAGAATTTTTTAAAATACTAGACATGAGGAAGAAAAGCCTTCAGGAAATTAATCAAAGGCAAATATATATTATGAACCCCCTGCCCAACATACACAGAAAGAAAAAACCCACACATCCATTGAAGTCCTTAGTTTCCAACTCTAAAGTGATCTTGGGGATGAGGTGTAGGTGAAAATACTTTTCACGAAGCTCTATTAGAACTTAAACTTCTAAACTTTTATGAATATATAGAAGATAACCCCATGTTATTAAACTCTACCATATGGTCGAGTGCAATATTTATGATCCAAGCTGTGTCTTCTTTTTTTTTCCTCAGAATTGGATTGAAAGCAATAGTTTTTGTAATAATACTGAGACTAGTTTTACCAGGTGCTTTGCCAAGTTTGAAAGGGTTGGGGAAACAGTTCATAAATACAGCTTCACTTCTCTCTCATCCTTTTCATCATGCTGACAGTTTTCTGGAGAATCATTACCAGAGTGGTTTGTGCCATTAGAGATAAGAGGCTATCTGTGTTTCCACTAGAAACCTCTATTTTCCGGACTTTATAACTCATCCATAAATATTCACTCCAGGCAACAGTTTCATATATTATGATTCTGTTCCTCAAAATCAATGTTGACTTAACTAAATGATTTTTAGAAATTAAGGGGAGTCTGACACTACAAAAAGAATAAAAAGAAAAATCAGATGCAGATGTAGTACTGTGTTTCAGTGAGTGTGATCTGAACCGCGTTTTGTGAAATCCATAAAACATTTGCATTCTTTCTTAGCAATTCTTTCATGGTATATAATTCAGTTGTAATAAAATTTTTTGGATAATCTATAGTCTGTTATTAATTCAAAATACACATTTTCAGTTTGTTTCTGTTGTTGTAAACACCACAAAATTTGAAATTGTGTTTTTTCAACTGAAGCTTTTGTAGAACTTTCTATTACTATTCACACTCCTTTTTTGTTACAGAGTTTGAGATGGAGTTATATCAAAAGCTATGACATTATTTGACCTAAGCCTTTGAGTATAATAATACTCTTAATATTTCCAATATTACACTTAAGAGATTAATCAATATTTTATATTCATACGGTTTCTAGCTTCTTGGTAGAAACCTTCAGCATTCCAGAGTTGTCTTCACCTGAAAGAGAAGACCTCACAAATTGAATGTTTTTATCAAAGGAGATACCAAAATATATTGCTTCCTCCAATCTGGAAAGATAATATCATAAAGAGTAGGAAGCAAGGACTAAAACCACACCAGCCCATTAAAATGAAATACTTTCTTCCTAATTTGAATTTTGTACTCACAACTTCACATTGCTCGAATAGATGCTCATCCTGTTACACTGTTGAGCCCAGGTGTGTCGTCGAAATGCTATTTATCAAGAATCGAAATAATACTGCAAGCACTTCCCCTGTGCTTTGGCTTTAGTATGTGTGCTCAAAGCCTAACCTGAGGTGTATTTCTCTTTCTTCTTTTCGAACAGCTATTCTGTGACAGTAAGAAGGTGGTGCATGCCACAGAGGGGCTGGACTGGGAAGACAAAGATGGCCCAGGGACTTTGGTCGGAAATGTGGTGCACTCAAGGATCATCAATCCTCTGCGCCTGTTTGTTAAACAGTCTCCAGTCCCAAAGTCTGGACACCTGGCTTATGGGGACAGCATGGAAAACTTTTGGGATTGGCTGGCCAATGTCACGGAGGTTCAGGAGCCATTGGCAAGAACTAAACGGAGGCCGATAGTAAAGACGGGAAAATTCAAGAAGATGTTTGGATGGGGTGACTTCCACTCCAACATTAAAACTGTTAAACTCAACCTCCTCATCACAGGGAAAATTGTTGATCATGGAAATGGAACCTTCAGTGTTTATTTCCGACATAATTCCACAGGCCTAGGCAATGTTTCAGTGAGTTTGGTACCCCCCTCCAAAGTGGTGGAATTTGAAGTTTCCCCACAGTCTACCTTGGAGACCAAGGAATCGAAATCTTTCAATTGTCGCATTGAGTACGAGAAAACAGATCGGGCGAAGAAGACTGCCCTGTGCAATTTTGACCCATCCAAGATCTGCTACCAGGAGCAGACTCAGAGCCATGTGTCTTGGTTGTGCTCCAAACCCTTCAAGGTCATTTGCATTTACATTGCCTTTTACAGTGTTGATTATAAACTTGTGCAGAAAGTCTGTCCTGACTACAATTACCATAGTGAGACTCCATACTTATCTTCTGGCTGAATCTGTCCACAGTGATACAAATGAAGGTTGAATATATATTTAATTAGAAATGGCCAAGAACCAAGCTCAGCTCTTCATGGTAAAGGATCCCTTCTGTTTCTGGCAGTGAACCTTAGTTCCCCATTAGGTTTTCAAATTAAAAAGGAAAAAAAAAAAAAAGAAAGAAACATCTTTAAATGTGAAATGTGTTTGTTTTGGTCATACCTTAATCTAAAAAGTCAAACTGTGTATGAAGCCATCACTTTCACATAGGATGGCTAAGTCCTAGAAATATTGTTGTTTCTCTAAAAGAAGCATCCGTGATAGCAACGTGTAACAAGAAAGAACCGAATTATGCATGTGATAAACATTGCTCTTGAAATGAGCCTGCCTTTGAAATATGTTTTGGAAGGTTACCTTAAAAATAGCAGATTCAGTAAAGTAACTGAAAAGATTGTATTTGATAGATGAATCACATTTCTGACATCAGATTCTTTTTTTATTGCTGTCTTCCCCCCCTACCTCCACATCTGTGCTGTTACTGATATGAGAGATGAAGGGGTAAAATTTGTTTCAAAACTCATGTGTGCAGTTACAGTGCCACAGTGGAACTAAAAACATTATTGTCTGAGCTAGGGTGGGATGTGATTTAACTTAGCCCTGTGTTGATCAGTATCTTTAGGATTCTCATCCGAGTAGTCATATTGGTACATTGGGAAAGCTAATCTGGATGTATTTTAAGTCAGTCCCACAATAATGAAGACCATGATGTTTTTAGATTTTTTTGCGAAATTCATTGGTGTGACATTGTCAAAAATACTATAAAATCTGTATCACCCTATAACCTATAACCCCATTCTATTCGATAGTGTGATTTTATATACACGCCTAGAACTCCAAAATTGAGAGAAAGTGATTGTTCCCTAGGCAAGAATAGGGGACAAAATTGGAAGTGGACTGACAAAATTTCAGGATTATGGATTCATCATTTCTAGCCTCCCAGATGAAGTCCTCTTTGCGTGCATTTAATTATTTGAATGAGGGATCAAATTCTCCGTGGAAATAAAGAGCATATTTAAACATGACTGGTTATTATTAAATGCTAACAACCAAGATACCTGACTCATCACCAGGTTTTTGAAATCACTTCCAAATTAATGTGGCTTCACAGTCCGAGTCCTTGCCATCTTCTCTGAGGGCCTGTGGACAGTCATCCTGCATCGTAGAGCTGCATGATCTCTGAGTCAGCACAGAGAGAGGGTCTGGCTGGCCAGTAATAAGGTTCCTAGAACTTGTCAGACTTATGGAATAGTTACTGTTTTTACAACAGGTGTTCACTTTTGCCCCCTTATCTGTAAAATATCAGTGGGAGTAAAACCGTAAATTAAAAGAAGACAAGTCCAACCAACAAAAATGTTCTTACTACATTGTTTAAAAAACCAACAGCTCTTTCTCTATTTTGCATCTCCATTCCTTTCCTTTTACTGGTGATCTCTGTACAGTGTTTGATTTTGTCTTTTGTAAAAATTGTACTAGAATTAGTGTGTGGTAGTACAGGCTTGAAATTTTTGCTCTGAGTTCCTCGGATGCTTTTGTAATTTTGTGGTTGGTGTGACATATTTTGAGGCATCTTTTTATTTTCATCTAGAAACAAGATTAAAATACTATTTATTGTAAAATATGTGGGAACCATATATGTATATATACTTAGAATTTTCTGTGTACAGAGAAAGTATGTGTACACATTTCTATGTAAATAAAAAGAATTTGCTAAATCTGTCACATGACTTCAGGATGGCTTTTTTTTTTTTAAGACTCTTCTTGGTTTCGTTCTCACAAGGATTTGTGTGTGTGTGTAACACCAAGTGGGCATCAAGTTTTTCCTTATGTACATATTAAACAAAGCACCTTGGCTATGAAGATTTTAACGTAGAGTAAAAGAATAATTCATATATAGTATTTGGCACATAGCATGGCACCTGGTAAGAACACTACAAGTGTAAGCTTCCATTATGGTTGATATTAATTATTATTATTACAACATGAAATATATGTTAAAAACTCTCTGATGTTTAAATGTTGAGTGATATAAACATATCCATGCAAAGAGTAAAAATGGAGATCGGTTTACACAATTCTTAGATTTTAGCAGGGTTTGTGGAATTTAAAAAAAAAAAGAAAGAAAGTTTCTCTAGGCATATTTTTTAATTGGAGTAGAACATATGCCACATACATTTTTAAGTCATAATTTCATCTCAAAGACTACATAATTGTCAGTAATGGTACTTGGCACAATATCAATCAGATTCCATTTAAACATGCAAATGCATACATTTCTACAAAACCATTTTTGCCTTTGAATATTGCAGTTGAGGGAAAGGACATTCATGTAAGCTAACTTTACACTCAATTACAAATTCTTAAAAAGTTATAGACCCTTTTAAAAATGAAAATTTAATTATTGTACACCTGAAACTACTATAATGTTGTATATCAATTATACTTCAATAAAAAATTCTTTAAGTTAAAAAAAATTCAGCAGAAATTTAATCCTCAGGGAGTTGTCAGGCATCTCTCCAGGCTTGCTGCTTACTAGAAAGCAAACTAGTTTGAAGACCTTTTCACCCTCAGCAGAAACAATCTTTTTACTCATCACACTGAATCAGGAAAGAGACCATATATTTCCATGACTAAGAACAATGTGATCACACCAGCCACAGAGTCTCTAAGATCTGTAGAAAAGAAATGAGAGGAAGAGCCTGTGGACAGCATGCAGCAAAGCAGCAATCAGTAAAAAGGGAACAATTTTCTTCTTACTGCTTGGTACTTGGAATTTCAATGCATTCTCATGATTAGAATAACAGCAACAAAGAGTGTAGTTCTCTGATATGGCCACCCATAAGAGTACTGATACATATTGCATTACAGTCTTAATCTTTATTCTGCAACACCTTTCTTCCTTATTTTATATGACTCAGATGCTACATGCTACATTTTAGGCATGATTGCTACATTTTAAACACTCCACAATCTGGTTAATTCTGTCTTCATTCAAGACATGGTCCTGCTGTTGGAGCTGCAGTCCCGGCTTCCAGAGCCCCGCTATTCAGAGTGTGTGGGCATATCAGCAGTGTTACCTCTAAACTTATTAGAAACACAGAATCTCGGTTCCTAGCCCCAGACATACCAAATTAGGAGTTTTCCTTTATAACAAGATCCCCATGTGACTTGTACACACATTTAACGACTAAGGAGTATTTCCATAGAAAGTCTGGTTTAGTGACTGTGCTCTAGGGATTATACACTTTTTTATAGGATATCTACATCTTTTTTTTAAAACCTTTATTACTTTTTTTTATTTAAGTAGAGTTGACACACAATGTTACATTAGTTTCAGATGTACAACATAGTGATTCAACTTCACTCTACATTATGTTGTGCTCACCATAAGTGTAGCTACCATCTGTCACCATGCAATGCTGTTACAGCATCATTGACTATAGGAATCTACATCTTAATAAGCATCCCAGGTTATGCTGGTTCAAATAAGCTTCTGAAAATACCTTCCAAAAAAATATAAAGGATCGTTTTAACAACAAAACTTGAAGTAATAGATTGATAACCAAATATAAAGTGATCAACCTAATATTAAGATATAGAAGAGTAATGTTTTGGGCATGGAACCCACTTCTCCCTCTGCCTGTGTCTCTGCCTCTCTCTCTCTCTCTCTCTCTGTGTGTGTGTGTGTGTGTGTGTGTGTGTGTCTCATGAATAAATAAATAAAATCTTAAAAAAAAAAGAGTAATGTTTCAAAGAGAGTGCAACCTACCTATCTTCTGGTTCAACTCCCTCATTTGACAGACAAGTAGACTGAAGCACCATCACAATAAAGAACATAATATGCCCAGGAGTAAGTGGCAAATCCAATTGAAATGCACGTATCCTGACTCCTAATCCCAGGTTTTGTGTTACATAAGAAAAGTAAATGGAAACAGAGATTCAAGACAAAACAAAAATAAGTGCAGTAAGTGTATAACAAGTCATGATCCAAAAAGCAAACTGAACATGAACAGGACTGGCAAAGCTCTCTCTCCAAAACCTTCAGGGTTATAATTTCCTTATGAACATAATATTTTTAAAAACTAACCACTATAGAAAAATAAAGTCAGAAAAAAAAAGAAAAGAAAAAGAAAGTCAGGACAGAGCAATTATATACAAAGATGAGAGCCCTGGGATATATTAGAGGTATGACTGGCTAAGAATTAACAGCAGTAAAACACCACATTTGGCAGAATTTTCCAGAGATTATAACACCTGAAAAAATATTTTCATAGAACTAGGTAAATTGTATGGAATACTTTAATTGCCTGAAAGTCCAATTTTATCTTATAAAGAAACTTAAATTAATTGGTCTATAAAATAGAGAATGGAATCATGCATTTTTACTTGCAGTAAAACTAGTTAACCCCAGCTTAATTAATCAAAACTTTCAATGAATGGAAATGTATATGTGCTGCTGAAGTAAGCAGTCAATGAATGAAAATGTAATATGTCCAATAGTTAGAGACAAATCATAGGGAAACAAACTCTTATAAGAGATATTTTTTTTCACAAAAATCTTATAGAAGATAAAGAGTCATTTCATATTTGTCTTCATCTCCTCCCCCAACTGTGAGGTCTGGAATCCTGGGCATGTAACCTCTTCTATTTCATTTATAATCCTTCCTCTTCTTTGTCTAGCTCAGCTCTTTCCTAAATAGTATATAATCTATTCTCAATAAGAATGAGTCAATTGTTATGCACAGCACCTGGCTCAAAGTGTCTGGTATGGAGTGGTTACTTGACCAATATTTGTCACTTGATTAAAAAAAAAAAATTCCAGTGCAATACAAGGGTTAATCAAGACCCACTCTACCCATATAACGTAAGAATTATTGTGCACCATTTCCAACATGAACACATTGCTCCAGCTGAACACAATACCCATTGAATGCTAGCTTCCAGGACCTACAAACATAAAAGCTAGAAACAATTTAAAACTCACATAGAGTAAGTCTTGTTTCTTAGATAAAGAAATGGAGGCCTGATGAGGTTTAACAGCATGGTTGTTATTGTTCTTCCTGCCTGGGTAAAGCCATTCATTCTTTTTATTTTTCCCAATCACGGATGTTCCCCGCATTTGTACTAGAGACTGTCAGCTGCCTGCCAAAATGGACCTTCCTCCTCCTACTGCAATAGAAGGTCAAGTATGTGCCTGGCCAACTAGATTGCATGTCCCTGCCTCTCTTGCAGGGAGCTACAGTTAATGGAATATGAGAGGAAAGCAGGTGTTCATTCCAGGAGTAGACTCAAATAAAAGTGCACTCCAGCATCTCTGTGCTCCCTTCCCTTTGGCTGTCTCAGAGACTTGACCTGAGTGTCCTGAGATACAATACCGTGAAGGAGGAAAAGCAACTGCCAGTCTTAGTGCCTTTCCAACCATGGAGGGGAGCCACCCAGCTAACAAAAGCTTACCCTGGACTGCTATGTAAGAAAGAAACCAATATAGGGGTGCCTGGATGACTCAGTCAGTTGAGTGTCTGCCTTCAGCTCAGGTCCTGATCCCAGAGTCCTGAGATCAAGCCCCCCATTGGGCTCCCTCAGCAAGAAATATCCTTTTCTCTCTCTCTCTCTCCTCTCTCTCTCTCCCCCCACCTCCCTTTCTTGTGCTCTCTCTCTCTCAAATAAATAAAATCTTTAAAGGAAGAAAGAAACAAACAAACAAATAAACAAATCAATATATCCCTCTTGAAGTCACTGAATTATTCGGATGAATTTGTTGCTGCACCTCAGCCTGACCTAACAAATACAAACATTGCATAAAATCTTCTCTGTGAACTTGAGCCCACTCTGATCTCCATCTGTTTAAATTGTGTCTTCCAGTCTATGCTAGGCATCAGTAATAATTCTGTACACACGTTTTTAGCTTCTCTTATTATTTATACTTCTTCATGTGTCCTAGAAAGAAAATCGGTCTGGGAAAGCCAGAGATTACATTTTGTACTTAATTTGAAAGTCCCACAATGCCCAGATAAAGCCATTGCCTTTTAAATGGAATATGCATAGTAAGTTGCATTCAAAGATAACATAAGAAGTTATTTTCTTAAAAAATTGGTTTTAAGAATGACCTATATAAAAGAGTGATGGGAATTCTTAAAAGAGAGTGAAAACACAATTTAAGAGTCATGCTAATTCCACTTCAGCTACTGAGATGGGAAAGAGGTGTATCTGTTTTTTATTTTATTTTTTGCTAGTAATCCACTTACATAGATTCATAATTCCCAATTTACCAACACAGCATCCAATGCAAGATCTCTTTCCCACCCCTTTTCTATAGCCAAGCCTTTCCTATCTCAAGAGGAAAATCATAGTTTATACTTCTCATGTCTCCTGGCAGAGATATATTAATATATTTTGGAGTGCTTTAAATGATTGCAAATATTTTCTTCAGTTTTCCATTATGCTCCCTTTGGTGTGTATTCTGGTTAGCTGAAGCATTATGATGCATTTATTTGTTGTTTCCTTTTTAAATTTAATTTATCACTTTCAGATACCCAAATTCTAAAAATTAAAAATGCTATTCATAATTCCATCACTGATAAATCTATTTATTCTTATATTTTCTGTCTTGTCTTTATCCATATATATAGATATATGTGTATATATGTGCATAGCTTTTATGTAGTTGTAATTATGTACAGCATGGTAATTAATAAATAGAGCAGTATATCTCATGTATAAATATAACACTTGACTGGAAAAAAAATAACACTTGACTGGAATAAAAAGACACTAAGAACATTTCCTGAAGAAAGTATGTAGAAATTAGTGTATGGCTAGGTGTGAACTCAAAAATGGGATACCTTGAGACTATGTGTGTAATGAGATGCCCTCTGCTTTCTCTCGTTTTGTCATCTATCTTATGACAAATAGAGTGTAGAATGATTCTAGTCTGTGAAACATAAAATAGTTTTGCAGAACTTGCTGTATCAAAAAATATATTACAAATCTTAAGAGGATCCCACTCACAGTAGAATCTAGGAAGCCAATTCACTATCAGAGCCTCTATGACATCTCACATGGTAAGTGGAGCCTATCATTATCCCAATCCCACTCCACTCACTTTCTGAAAGGACCATGCAAATCACAGAAGTATAGGAGTAAACGAGTCTTTATAGATAAAGGGAGCTACTGTCCATTGAAGCCTACTATGGGCCCAGTACCATCCTAGATGCTTTACAAATGAGCACAGAGGTTAGAGTTGATGTAACCTGGATTTATGACCTGAATTTGCCACCAGCAAATTTGCACATAGCTGTGTGAACTTGAACCAATTACTCAACCTCTCTGAGCTTGATTTTTTTTTTATCTGCAAAATGAAGTTACATACTTGGCTCATAGTGGTGTTGAGGTGAATGTAAATATCACATATTGTAAACAATAACGAATGACAAGAACCTTAAAGCACAAGACTTTTATTATTTTTTTGCTATCAATACTTTTATGCATTGTGGATATACCAAAGTCTGTGCAAATAATTAGATTTCATTATTTTTTATTCAAAATCAATCTCTAAAGTTACCTGGTAAACCAGTGAAATCATTCTTATTAATGGAGCTCAAAGCTGTATACACAGGTAGACCAGTAGTTGGACTTCTCAAGTGTCTTCAGAGAGATGGCTACTTAAGGTGTATTCTTTTTTCTTTTTAAAGAAAAAATTAAAATGTAGACATGGTGTCTTGCATAAAGAAAATAGAAGATTTTAAAAACAAAAAAATAGTTCTTTTCATAATATTCATAATCTAAAGCTCAGATTTATTTTTAAGCAGAGAATAGATATTGCACTAAACAAAAGTAAACCAATTGTACTTAATTAATAAATTCTATTTAACAAAATAATCATCACAAAAGGAAAATTTATAAGTAAAATGATGGCCAGACATAGTGGGCACCTAGTGGGTAATCTTGCCAGCTCCCTCTTTTAATGATTTTATTTTCATATAATCAACCTAGTGACATTGCTAGATTCCAGCAGCTATTTCATACAATATGACCTTGCCTGTTGGACTGTTTCAGTAGCACTGGGAATAAGCATCTCTTGTGTGTTGGGCCAATCTGAAGATTTCTCTAGGGATTTGAGTTAGGACAGGATCAAGAGACAGTTCATCATGGAATATTACACTTAAAGACCATTGCGCATGATGTTTTCCAACATACAGGTAAAGAAACAAATGAAGCTATCCTACAGAAAGAGAAAGAGAGAAGCAAACAGAAAGGAACAGAGAATAGAACAGGCAAGTCCTGAGACTACTTAAGTCTCTCATTCTGGTTTATTTCCAGGGCAGACTGCAATCTCTGCCTTTGGGTTCAGTAAGACTACTCTATATATCATTGTAATAAATGTCGTTTTTTCCCCCCTAGAGATAACTGTATTATTCGAGTCCCTGCAGAAAACAGAGATCACTCAGTTGGAGAATCCTGTGGGACAAGCCTATTGTTTGACTTTAGGCTTGGTTAAGTTATGGTGCTTTAGCCACTTGAATGGGAGTAGACTTGACCTTTGCCCTATCCAAGCAGAAGCTTTAAATGTAATTGTGGGGTTTGAGTTGGGTTCTCCCTTGAGTTTTCTGCCCTGTGTCATGAAAACATCATATCCTTTCAGCGAGGGATGTAGAATCAGAAGACACCCAGGATCTGAGCCACTGCTAATCCAGAACCCTCATGTTGGAAAAAAGCAAAGGTCTATCATTTTAGGCTGCTAAAATTTTGCAGTTGCTTTTTGTCACATTAAAAGCTGACAAATACTGTGATGCACCAATAGATGTGCAACAGCTAGAAGCCATTACCATTATTAGGCTAAAGAAGTAAGGAAAGAAAGAGTATGCTGGAGTAGTAAAGAAAGTGCTATGTAGCTGATGGGAGCTGTGGTCAAAAAAACGCAGCCACCACTCAAAGAAGTGCAGAGGGAAGAAGTGAACATCCAGATCTCTCTCTCTTCTTGCCCTCATTCATATCCTACAGCACCTCCCATTGCCAAACCCAACCAGAAGTCGATTAACAAGACAGTCCAAGAGAATGAGTGAGTCCCCAGGGCTCAGAATCCCGGAATATAAGCAACACAGTGGCAGACACTAATCACTAGCCAAAATATAGCCAGTGGATTGGTAGAGAGTGGGAATGGCAAGTGTAGAATAAACCAAGACATAGCTCAAATAGATTTATATTATAAGCAATCAAGAGTTCTCTTAATGTGAAAGATAAATTTGACTTACATAAAGAATAAGTGAGAGAAACATAATGATTTCAGATAAATCTCTCGATAAAAAACAGACCAGAGAGACCACATGTTACTACTAGGCTATAAGCTACTTTCTTGGGGGAAAACAACTTGATGGGAACAGGAATCACACTGTATTAAGCAGATTACATGATACCTAGCATTGTTCCACATACTTTGTATGTTACATAAATACGTGATTAGGGCAATGATGATGATGATAGATTTGCTTTCCTTCCAGCATCAATTTAGGTGGTGTATTTCTATTTTCCCAATTATGCAACATAGAAAAAAAACCTTTATTCTACAGTACTCAAAGATTTTAGGTAAAGAAAAACGGAGAGCATTATTTTGCAAAAGACAATCCCAAGATGTGAGATTCTACTAGTGATTTATTCTACTACGTCATGGGAAATAAATGTCCTTTCCAACTGACCGAGACTCTTTTCATTTGTCAACTATTGATCCCCTCCCACAACCTCTCTTCTTAGCTCCATGATTCTTCTAGAGGTTAAACCAATGAAGCTGAGTCCCATTTATTTCTTCCTACTTTATGCTGTGGTATCACCATCGATAACATCAGAGCAGCCAGCCACTCATCTTCAGTGAGCAGCACTGGCAGATACTAGCTAGGGAGGAGGTTTTAGAGGTTGTCCAGGCATTTCCTCTCAGGACCCAATAATATAAATTAAAACTTGAAAATAACTATAGAATGCATATTTTAAAAAATTATTTCCTTTAAATTTCATGTCTATCTACAACTGCATTGCCCTTTGTTAGCGATTCTAAAGAAAAGCAAGAAGGAAAATCATAGTAGACATCAGCAATTGCATGTTAAATAGGAGGCTGGTGGGTTACAAGAGGAAGAATAAAGGGAATGAGCCAAAATTAAGGATAAAGAAAAATCTCCAAGACTCATATACACAGTGCTCCTGATAATTTACTTCTAGGGTCCACTGACCATGTTCCTTTTGCGTTTAGTTTCTCAAATCCTGCTAAAGAACTTTCTACTCCCTAAAGATTTGCACTTATTGTTTCTAATTCATGAATCACTGCTTCCTATTTCTGAACTATGATACAGAGATGCTCATCTCCCTTTTACATCCTCCCATGAGCTTGGCATGGTTCTGAATACCCCAGGTGTTTGGAGTCCTCCACAAACACTTAGAATACCCAGACACTAGTTTATATAGTAGAAGCAAGAGGCCAAAAGAAAATGTATCTGTCTAAATAATTGCTTTTGATTCCCTTAGATGGAAGAGTGATTTTATCATTTGAGGGATATCATCATTTGAATTGCTCTGGCTTTCTTGTTAAACTGGAAGCTACTCAATTAAAAAAAAAATGTTTCTTCTCAATTTTTTCTGGTCTATGAAACATTAACAGCAGTCATCTGCTCTTAGTGGTGCCTGACCAATATTGCTAATATACAAGTAGTTCTATCTCTATTTATTGATGCTCCATCTTATCCAAGAAATTGTTTAAGGTGGCTTATAGGAATGGCCTTAAAATATATATATATGAACTGTTATAAATCAATAATAACAACTGAGTTTTATGCTTCATGAAACTTTATTGTTTGGTAGAAGAGGTCTAAATAGGTCTAATGACTAATAAAATGACTAATAAAGAAGAGTGACATTCAGTGAGCAAAGTTTGCCATAAGTGTAGGAGGAGAAAATATGGATGTGCCATCCTAGTTTTTCTTTTTTTTTTTTTAATTTTATTTATTTATTGAGACACAGAGAGAGAGAGAGAGAGAGAGAGGCAGGGACACAGGCAGAGGAAGAAGCAGGCTCCATGCAGGGAGCCCGACGTGGGATTCAATCCCTGGGCTCCAGGATCACGCCCTGGGCTGAAGGCGGTGCTAAACCGCTGATCCACCCGGGCTGCCCCCATCCTAGTTTTTCAATGCAGAAAATGAAGCAAAGCTTAATGAAAATATAAGTAACTGATCATGTACTAAAGGTCTTCCCAAATATGACACCAAGGCAGAAACCATGAACAAAAGACTAATAAAATTGATAATTCAATTTTTAAATATTGAAACAGACTACACAAAAAAGATAAACATAAATTAAAAACTGGAAAATATTTGACAATATTTTCTTCTTTAATTGGAGTATAGTTGATACACAACGATACATAGTTTCAGGTGTACACCTTAGTGATTTGACAAGTTTATACATCATGCTATGTTCACCACAAGCATAGGTACTATCTGTCCCATTACAGCTCTATTACAGTATCATCGATTGATAATACTTATTAAATAAGCATTCATACCCTTTAAGTTTAAATACCTCTTCTAGATCAATAACCAAATTATGGTCTTCACAATTAAATATGGAAAGAGAATATTATCAGCTGCACCTAATAAAAAACCCAAATTATGATGTCTTAAGGACACAGAGGTTTTATTTTTCTCATGTAATACAAATCTGGAGGTATGGTCTCTTGGGCTATTATGGAATCATCATGATGTAATCTTGCCAACAGGGACCAGGAAACTATAAGAGGGAAAGAAAGAGGGGAGGAAGGGGGATGGATGGAAGAAGGAGAAAAAAACTTAGCTCAAGAGAGATGGCCGGAGGAAGGTTAGGAAGAAAAATGGCTAATAGATATATGAAAACAGTTTTCTTTCTCATCATTAATCAAAATAATACAACTAAGATATTTTTCACATAACATATTGGAAATTTAAAAAATATTTTGATATTCAAGTCAAAAGTATACAAGAAAGAAAATTATGCATCGTCTGCCTTTCTTGAAGGCAATTCGGCAATATCTTCAAAGCCTTTATGGTCTTGCTTATTCTTTGACCCTGCTGGTGGACTGCTTAGGAGCAAGTCAAAGATGAGAGCAAAGATTGAGCAACAAGGGTATTCACTGGAACACCATGACTAATATGAAACACTAAAACAACTGGGATTTTCAGACAGAAGCCTGGTTAAGAAAAATGAGGCACATCTATGCAATAGGATTTTGTGCAGTCATCTAAACTGATGATATGAAAGAAGATCCTGTTGGGACAAGTTCATCAAAGGCAGGTGAACAGTAGCTTACAAAGATTATTTTTAATTCTTTACAGCACATAAAATGGTGAGCTTTGGGATCCTCAATATTTTATTCCACAAGCATGGTTACAATAGTTTGAACCTGACAATCATTCTAAGGCAGAGGAAACCAGACAGCTGACCCTCCCCCAACAAACTTAATAAGGCACCAATTGCCCACCTTTCAGCAGCACTATTTTCTGATAGAGTCTACAAAATGAACTATTTTCAAAATGTATGCCAAGGAAAATAAATAAAATTATTTTTCAACAAACCATCCTTTTATTCCCCCCTATCTTTAGCCCTCACCCAGTGGTCATGGTACTTGCTTCCCACACTAAAAATCTGCAGACCCTTTGACATGACCACCTTTGTGATGCTCAGACTTCTCTCTTATTTGCTCTCTTTAATTTGTCTTTTCTGCTTGTCCTTCACACATTCCCTACTGACCCTCTTCAGTGAGCAACACAGCCCCCCCACCCAAACCCTGGAGGCTGGAGCCGCTTACACCAAGCCCCACCCCCAGCACCCTGAAAGTGCATCTCCACTAGGGCAGGTCCACCTAAAATCAGCGCACCAGGCCCCTTCCCCAGAAGACCAGCACAAACCCCTGGCATATACCAAGTCTACTGATCAACTCTAGGGGAAATAAGGTCTAGCTTCTTTTTTTTTTTTTAATATTTTATTTATTTATTCATGAGAGACACAGACTGAGAGAGAGAGAGAGAGGCAGAGACACAGGCAGAGGGAGAAGCAGGCTCCATGCATGGAGCCTGATGTGGGACTTGATCCCGGGACTTCAGGATCACACCCTGGACCAAAGGCAGGCGCCAAACCGCTGAGCCACGCAGGGATCCCCGAGGTCTAGCTTCTTTTAACAAGCCGACCAAAACATACCAAGTTAAAACTTGCCACACGGTGGACAACATCTGAACACCTCCCACAGCAGGCAAGGAGAAAGTCTGCGGGGGAGAGACTTGAGGGAAGGAGCAGCCAAATGCATGTTCCCTATGTTATGTGCTCTCAGGCCCCCTCAGCCATTCCCAGGCTGTTTCCCAAATGCAGTACAATTTATGTGTGCTTCTCTTTTAAAAGTTTCCCTGCAGCAGTCAAGTTGGGATGGACCAGTAACGAGTCCAGCAAAAGAACTACCTCCCTATTCTTCGATGTTCTCCTTCAGTTAATGTCACCTAAGATCACACCAGTTTTCTTAGTAATCATGTACATAGAGTCATGTCAGATTTACTATCAACACAAACCCCCCAGATTTTCATATATTTCCCCCATTCTAAACATGCATAGTTCCATTTGCTTTGGCCCCAAAGTTCCATGTGTTTTGGCCCTAAGGTTCCAGTGTGACTCTATTATATTTCAATATATTGCAATAAGGCATTCTTACTCGTGGAGGACATTTACCACAAGGAACAACTTTAGTTAAGAAAAACTATACGGCAACCCGTGTGGCTCAGTATTTTAGCACTGCCTTCAGCCCAGGGTGTGATCCTGGGGACCAGGGATTGAGTCCCATGTAGGGCACCCTGCATGGAGCCTGCTTCTCCCTCTACCTGTGTCTCTGCCTCTCTCTCTGTGTCTCTTATGAATAAATAAATAAAATCTTTAAAAAATAAAATTAAAAAAAAATTTAAAAAAGAAACTATAGCGTTTCTTTCTGGCAAAAATCAAGGAGTTGTTTCAAGTCTTTTCTAACTCCATATAATAAAATCCCGTCAGCTGCAAATAAAAGAATAGTCACCTTGGGGCACCTAGGTGGCTCAACTGATTGGATGTCTGCTCTTGATTTTGACTCAGGTCATGATCTCAGGGTTGTGAAATAGAGCCCCCGTGCCAGGCTCCGTGCTAAGCATGGAGCCTATTTGAGATTTTCTCTCTCTCCCTGCCCTCTATTCCTCCCCCTGCATGATCTCTCTTTCTCTCTCTCAAATAAATAAGTAAATCTTAAAAAAAAAAAAAAAAAAGAAAGAAAGAATGGTCACTTTTCTGTTCACTGCAGTGAGACACGGGAAGAAAACAGGCAAAATGCAATTAACTCACTCACCAATAATGTGTGTAAGAAACAAGTGAAGGAGAAGACATTTCAAAACATACCCTGGCATACCCCAACTGAAAATTTTTAACTCTTTCATCCCCAAACCTTCCCTACTGACTCCTATGTAGATCCTGTCTGAGTATCAACATAGAAGGTCCCATGCTGAATATTAGCACCTTAGTCCAAGGACAGGTCCATAAAATTACAAATCATTAAACATTATTTTTATTTAATTTTCTTATGAGGTGCTCATGAATATAACATAGTCTATGGCAGTATAGCCTTGTCTAGAGGCCATGTGCTCGTTGATAGATATTCTCTTGAGATGCAGCCTTAGTTACACGATGTCTGGCCAGGATACAATGTGGATGCAATGATAAAGAACAGATAAATTATTTGATTAAGCAAAACAGTGTCCTTTTGACTAGACTGCCAGCTTGCTTGGACCACTGATCTTTTCTTTGTTGTTCTCGTTCATTGTTCTTCCCTATCACTTAGCAAAGCTCCTGACTCCTGGTATGCTCACTTACTTGTGTGGTATTCAATTGAGAATAAGAGAAGACTACCTTTTGGGTCCATCCATTTAGGGCCATAATCCTAGAATTCTTAAAAGTCCACCTTTCAAAATGATTCTCTAAAAGCTTAGGTGATAGTCAATATTCTAGCAGGAAACACAAGATACACTGAAGAAGTATTTTGAAGAAAATTTAATAAAAGGACTATTTTTAGAGCTGTTGCAAGAATAAAGGGAGTACCAAGGGATATTGAGGCACCCAGGGAAAGCCTCTGTGGGAAATCCCTACTATTCCTAAGCCTGAAGGGGAAGGAAAGGAAACTGTTACACAGACCCAGTGAGTTAGAACTACTACAGAAAAAGACATTAAATAAGAGCTGAAGCCATAAAAGGATGAAGACACACCAGAGTCTGAGCCTGGAGCAGAAAGAAACAGAGAAAGAAACACCCGACATTTCACTTTATTCCTCTACTATAAACAGCTATTAAAATAATAATAATGAGGTAAACATTTTTGTGCATATTTTTCTACCTTTCTGATTATTTTCCTAGGATAAATTCATAATGGCAGAATTGATGGGTCACAGGTGAAGACTGTTGAAATATGGATTACCTCCAGGAAAAGTGTAGCAATTTTTACTATACAACAGACCCTCAGTGTATGACTGTGTTGTGCTGTTTCTTAACATTCTTGCTAATTAACCCCCCTGCCTCCAGATGTCAAGTTCTCTCTCACCTCAATGACTTTATTTCTATTGTATACCGTTTATATTCTATTATATTGTGTGTGTTCTAGTTATTTCTATTGAATACGGGCTAACGCTCCTGACCTCGTCCTGAAAGTGTTTTCTCACTCATCTCTGCCAGCTCCTATTTGTTCTACATTTCTATCACACTCCTGGCACCTCACCAAGTACAATGCTTTGCAATCATTTGTTCATTTTTTTTAATCTCTTAAACTAGGCAGTGAATTATTATTTAGGAAAAGGATGATTTATGAATAGTGGTAGTATAAATACTCAACTCTGTAACCTCACCACCTAACTGAAATGTAGGACACACGCAGAGCTATGTTTTAAGTGAAAAAGATATGGAAACTGACCACCATCGTAGTATGACCCAAGGATGGTCTGTCCATCCCCACGCCTTTGTTGTTCCATTCAGCCTGGTTCTAGTGTGAGTCATGTATGGCTGGCTCAGCTGTGGAGAAGAGTGTTTCTCTTGAGAGTTCCACAATGCCCCGCCAGTTATAAGAAGGTACCCGGCCCATTCTTTAAGGGCTGTTGTTCACCTATCCTTTGATTATTTTTTTTTATTTTTATTTTTTTTTTATTTTTATGATAGGCACACAGTGAGAGAGAGAGGCAGAGACACAGGCAGAGGGAGAAGCAAGCTCCATGCACCGGGAGCCCGATGTGGGATTCGATCCTGGGTCTCCAGGATCGCGTCCTGGGCCAAAGGCAGGCGCTAAACCACTGCGCCACCCAGGGATCCCTCCTTTGATTATTAAAAGCAGAAGAGATCATCAAGGAATGGGGAACCTGACTGGGGATTGGCCAAGCTCTAGACTAGGTGTCCCTCCAACATCTTTCTTCCAGGATCTGTTCACATTCATCAATATACTTGGCATATATTTTGTTATTCAGAAAAGACAGGAGAATTTGAATGCTATAAGAGTGGAGAGTGGATGGGAAAACCTGAGGGGGAAGTTAAAAACCAGAAGCAGGGATGCCTGGGTGGCTCAGTGGTTGAGTGTCTGCCTTTGGCTTAGGGCGTGATCCCGGGGTCCTGGGACTGAGTCGAGCATCGGGCTCCCTGTGAGGAACCTGCTTCTCCTTCTGCTTATGTCTCTGCTTCTCTCTATGTCTCTTGTGAATAAATAAATAAAATCTTTAAAAAGAAAGAAGAAAGATAGAAGAAAGAAGAGAGAAAGAAAAGAAAAGAAAAGAAAAGAAAAGAAAAGAAAAGAAAAGAAAAGAAAAAGAAAAAAAAGAAAAGAAAAGAAAAGAAAAAGAAAAGAAAAGAAAAGAAAAGAAAAGAAAAGAAAAGAAAAGAAAAGAAGAAAAGAAAAGAAAACCAGGAACAGAAGGACATCACTCCCCATTCAGCCAAAAAACTACACTTGAGTCTCTATGACAAAATATAAAGGCAAGAAGAGACAGGACTGTTTTCATTAGTGTTTGTTATTTAATGAAAGTATTGAAAAGTCATCAGGGCTTTGGCGAGAGCCAGAAGCTGATGAGCCCCTGCACCTCTGAGTTCCAGCTGTGTGGCCTTGGGGCCAAGAGGTAGACAAAGGCAGAGAAGTGAAGGTGGGCACTGTGCCCCATGGCTGCAGGGTGTTCACTGAGCGACACTGGCTCCTGACCGGCAGCTCTCATGCACCGTGTGGCAGTTGTGACAGTGAGGCCTTGGCAAGTGGTTCTGCAGGTGAAGAAAGTGGACAATAGAGGAGGAACCACAGAGGGCGAGTGGGTTTGACCTAATAACTTCTTAGAGCTTTTTTATTTCTGAGTCCAGAGTCTATGATTCGAGCTTTAGATATTGAAATGCTCCTGAACGTGGTCCTCAAAATTCTTTACTGACTTTAGTGACCTCCTGAAATCTCTCGGTTTCATTCACTAACATGCTGATAACCCCAAATTTTTTTTTTCTTAAAGATTTTATTTATTTATTCATGAGAAACACAGAAAGAGAGGCAGAGACACAGGCAGAGGGAGAAGCAGGCTCCCCGAGGGGAGTCCAATGCCGGACTCAAACCCAGGATCCCCAGAATCACAACCTGAGCTGAAGGCAAATGCTCAACCACTGAGCCACCCAGGTGCCCAACTCCAAATTTTGTACCTCCAGCCCCTATCCTGCCTATCCTCCCCCTGTGAGCTTCCCACCTGCAGTTGCCCACTTGATATCTTCACTTGGCTATTCAATAGGTGTTACACACACAGTGTCTAGAAGAGAAGTCTCCATTTCTGTCCCCTCCTCCTTCTCCAGTCTCCACCATCTCAGTAAAGGGCAGGCAGTAAAGGGCAGAAACTAGTAAAGGTCTAGTTTCTCAGACAAAAAATTTAGCAAACTTCATTGATTCCACTTTCTGTCAGGCTCTGCGTCCAATTTAACAGTAACTCCTGTTTGCTTTTCCTTCAAAACTGTGTTCCATCAGACCACTCTTCAGCACTGCACCACAGGCGTGCCTTAGTCCCAGCTATCATCACGTCTCCCGTGAATCATCATCATAGCCTCCCCTGTCCCTACTTTGTAGACTCCAAAGAGCTTTCAAGTTCTTTTGAAAATTGAAATCCAAGCATATCACTCGCTTGTTTAAAATCCTCCGGTAGCATGCCAATATACTCAGAAAATAATACAAAGTCCATTTTATGACCTAAAGGCCTTACCTGCCCTAGTACATCCCCACCTCTCAAATTTCATCTTCTCTCAGCAACAGTCTGGCTCGTCTATGCTCTTTATGTATGCTGGCAAGAGATGGGCTAGCTGCTTCCCAAACCTGGACCCTCTTCTTCCCAAGCATACAGCTAGGTTGCATTTCCCAGCCTCCTGTGCCAGTGGAAGTGGCATGTGACTGGGTTCTTGCTGACAAAATAACAAAATGAGTGATACGTGCCATTTTCAAACCTGGTCAGTTAAAACCCCCCACAACATGTTTCCCTCATCTGCCAATGGGATACAGAGGACTCAGGATGCTAGAGAGTGGTAAAGCCACCAGGGGAAGGGTCCTGGGTCCCTGAAACAATATGGGGAAGCACATCCACTAAATTGACACTGCCTCTGCCATGAGCAAGATATAAGCATCCTTTGGGGGCTTCGGGGTGGCTCATTTGGTTAAGTGGCTGCCTTCAGCTGAGGTCATGATCCACGGGTCCTGGGATCAAGCTCTGTATCAGGCTCCCTGCTCAGTGGGGAGTCTGCTTCTCTCTCTCTCTCTCTCTCTCTGCCTGCAGCTCTCCCTGCTTGTGCTCTCTCTCTGTGTGTGTCAAATAAATAAATAATATTTTTTAAAAGAGAATAAGCATCTTTTGTGTTAAACCACTGAGTTTCCATAATGGGCACGGGTTGTATTAGTTTGGTTCCCAATCTCTCCAAGAGCATCCCAGATATAACTTAAACCAGCCCACGTGTAGGGCAGAGAGAGCCAGGCCACTCCAGATTCATAGGTGGCAGGTTTAATAAACAAGGGAACTTATTTACGAGGCTTGTCTTGGGTGGCCACATGACAAGTAGATCTCTTCATCCACTTGTCAAATCTTAGAAATTTACATAGACGTCTTAACTGGGTTCGGTTGTGTATACCATCCAGATAGTCTCAGGACCACATCACTGCTTTGAGGCGGGATCCTTGGGACAGTTTCCAGGACCAGAAGGGGCAAGCAGAATGCACATTTCAAGGGTAGGGAGGGGAGTGAGGAGTCTCTGACTGTTGGGGTCCAGTTCCAAGGTTATCCAGTGTTCATATACATTAAGTAACCTCCTCCAACATCTGTTAAAACATTTAGTCTCCCCTAACTAAAGCATGAACCAAACTTTTTCCTGTGTCACTTACTTCCTCTGCTTGAAAACTTCTTTCTGTGTTCATGTGGCCTATTTCATTAGATCTTTGCTTAAGGGACGCCTGGATGGCTCAGTGGTTGAGCGTCTGCCTTTGGCCCAGGGCGTGATCCTGGGGACCCAGGATTGAGTCCCACATTAGGCTCCTTGCATGGAGCCTGCTTCTCCCTCTGCCTGTGTCTCTGCCTCTCTTTCTCTGTCTCTGAATAAATAAATAAATAAATAAATAAATAAATAAATAAATGAATAAATTCTTTAAAAAAAAAAAGATCTTTGCTTAAATGTCACCTCCTCCAAGAGGCCTTCTCTGACTACTCATCCAATCTAACCTAGCCCTATTTCCCTGTCTATTATCTTCTTACATGACACTAATTTTCCTCAAAGTGCCTATCATCACCTAACACTGTTATGTATTTCACTGTTATGTATTTCATTTTTATTTTTATTGGCTCTCTCACACTACACTATAGGATCCATGAAGACAGTACCAGCTGCTTTTTTTCTCTTTTTGTCATTTTTGTATATCTCATGCTAGATCAGGATCGTGTATTCAAAGGTGAGTAGCTGGAAATTGTGTGGCATCTTTGGGGGAGGCAACTGTATTTTGTTACAGCTTGAAAGGAATTCAGTGTGTGTGTGTGTGTGTGTGTGTGTGTGTGTGTGTGTGGTGCAGGAGAGGAGAGTAATAGGAGCTCTCTCACTACCTGAAGGAGTGAAAGAGTGAATGAATGAATGAGTAAATGAGGGAATTTTAGCAGCTCTTCAGCAGCATGGCCTTGTTTCAGCTGCTATCCCCACAAATCCAATTTCTGCTCACACACCCCATTTTCAGATATGCAGCAGCGCCTACCTCGTCACTCTCCATCAATTAAGCTCTCGCTTCCCTTATCTGAACAGCTCCAAATGAGGCAGCGTGCCTCCTGAAAGGTGAAATCCTGTCATGGCTTTAAAAGTTAAAGTGAAAAAGCAAAGGGAAACTCTAAGAGTGAGACTCTAAACTGTTTGGGAGTCTGATGGGGACAGAGAAGAACACGGTAGCCCCAGGGCCCCCACAGTAAGTGCGTCCCAGTTCTCCTCTCTGGAGAGTGAATGAGTAAATGAGAACTTCCGGGCCATCAGAACCTCTAGTCCTCCTCTAGTCCCCGGCCCCTTGGTTGAAAGAACATTAGTGCAGTTAAGAGTTGGACAGCCTTAGGTTCAAACCAAGTTCTAACCCCATCAAGTCCTCCACTCAAACTGAGGTCATACTCATTAATTGAACAATATTTATTTATTCCATGTGCAACTCTATAGTAAGTGATGGAAAAAATATCCACAAGATAAATGTATAGAATGCCTCTAGGAGTTTATAACCTAGTAGGAAAGACAGGCATGAGGTCACAATCTCTTGGTTACAACTGTAGTAAATTCCCTGATGAAGAAGCTACTTGTTCTGCGAAGGTTGACATTGGTCCATAGCCTGTGGGATCAGGAAACATTTCTGAAATATAATTGGGCTGAAACCTAAAGGATGAAGGATTAAACAAACAAAATCAGGTGACAAGGCAGGAGGGTGATGAGAGTATGCAGGGTGACCCAGGAAGGCCCCTAGATTATTTAGAAACATGGCCCAAGGCCAGAGTGGCCAGTACATGGTGAGCAGAGTGGAAACCCATGGAAGGGAAGCAAGGGCAAGATGGTACCAAAACTGTAGGCCAAATTTAGGATCTCAATATGGTGCTAAGAACGATGGGAAATCATTGAAACATTTAAGCTAGGGAAAGACAGCAGGGCATAATCAGTTCTGAATGTTGTAACGATGGTTCAGGTCTCTGTGAAGAGGATGGGTTGTTAGAGAGCAAGCATGGAAAAGAGGGTCAACTAGGTAGTAAGAACCACAGTATTGAAGTAAAGAGTAATGATTTCTTGGACTAGAGTTAATAAAGATGGAAAAAGCAGATGGACTTGAGAGATATTTAGGAGGCAAAGTCACTATGTCTCCTGGTGAATTTGGCATAGGCAGTGAGGGAGAGGAGTGCCCCCAGAAAGACTCCTGGTTTGGGTTTTTTTTTAATTTGTTTTGTTTTGTTTTTAGACTCCTGGCTTTCTAATTTGAGCAGCTTAAAAGATGTGCCACCATTCACTAAGATAAGATCCACTGGGAGCAAGACAGGCTAAGGGGAAAGATTGTAATTGTGATTTGGGACATTGTGACTTCGCAGTGGCAGCACTTAGGAGCCCATGTGTGCAATGGTGAGAACAGGACTAACCTAAAGAGTGATTATAAGCCTGGTGCATGGCCCACCAGAGCAAATGCTCTTTCCCTTTTCACCTCCTGCCTTCAGTCACTAATTCATTCCATACCTCTCAAGCAGGCTTCTAGACACATGAGCGAACCCTTGTTATGGGGTTTACTTCCTAGAAGGGTAGACTGATGATAACATAAGCAGACGGTATTCTAGGCAAATGCTAGGAAGATAAATAAGGCAGGGTGAGGAGGAGAGCTGGGGACTGCTTTTTGTAGAGTGGCCAAAGAAGTCTCTCTGGGGAGGTGAGAGTTAAGCATAGACCTGAGTGCAATGAGGAAGCCAGCCATAAATGCAATGATGGCAAAGAGGGGTCCCAGCAGAAGGGACTGAAAATCATAAAGACCCTGGGAGGCCTTTGCTTGGTTGGTTCTAGGGCCAGCATAAAGACCTGTGTGGCTTGAAATCAATGAACAAGGGGAGCCTGGTAGGAGTTGAGACCACAGCTGGGCTCTGGCTTTCACATGGAAGCTGCTGGAGGACTGTGAGCTGGGGAGTGACAAAAGCCGTGCTCTCCAGGGCAGAATGTTTTAGCCTATGCCAGAAGCAGAAGCCTTCATCAATAGGACCAGCTCTCTCTAGTGCTCCTTTTTATTTTATTTTTTCTATTTCTACCCCAACTCTGTGAATGAATATAGAACAGCTGTAGAGGGGATCCCTGAATGGCTCAGCGGTTTAGCGCCTGCCTTCGGCCCAGGGTGTGATCCTGGAGTCACGGAATCGAGTCCCACATTGGGCTCCCTGCATGGAGCCTGCTTCTCCCTCTTCCTATATCTGTGCCTCTCTCTCTCTCTGTCTCTCTGTCTCTCATGAATAAATAAATAAAATCTTAAAAAAAAAAAAGAACAGCAGTAGAATCCAATATTTTTTTTAAAATGACATTTATGGAGTATTTACTGTGAATCTCCCAGGCCCTTTCACATGTGTTAAGTGGTTCAGATAGAAGCCTCCTTGCGTTTACACCCTTGCTGGAGATCAACCACTTGGCTCATGTGCTTGTACAGCATTTTATTTGGTGTTCATGTCAACCGAGGAAATGGATTTTATTACTTCCCTTTCCCAGATGAGGGAACTGAGGGTCAGAGAAATTAAATAACTTATGGAAAGTCACACAGCCAATAGATGGTGGAGTCAGGATTTCCCAATGTGCCCAAGGTTTGCTTGCACGGCTCAGTGATAAGATGTCCCAGCGGCACTGGAATCCCCCACCCGAGGGTGTTTTATATTAGAAGGAATGGATCTGAAAACAGGCAGATGACAAACCAGCACATAGTATGTTAGCATTTCAAAAAAAAAAAAAAAAGTACATCACTAACAATGAATGGAAAGAGAAATTCTCAAGCATAGAAGTGGGAAGAATTTTCCCAGCAGAAAGGATGCAGAGTATACATATTGTTTAAACACCCATTCGACTGGTTCCCCCCTAACTACACATTAGAATCATGTACGAGGTGCTTGTGTGTGCGCATATGTTCACATATACACATATTTCCTGTGGCCCTTAGATCAGTGAAGTCACTACTAAAAGACCCCAGGTCTATTCTACTTTACAGCCACGATGCAAAATGCTGTGAGGTTTCAGTTGTCAAACTGTATCATCCACGCCCCTGGCCTCCTTCTCCTCTGTTGGGTCACCTGTGGGGAGCTGGGGAGTCTATATGTTAAATAGTGAGCCAGTGATTCCAGTGCTAGCAGTGCAAGGACTGAGAAACACTGGAAGCACAATTCTATAAATGGGAGCAATGGTCATATTTGCCAGAGGCAGCCGTTGCACCTGCAGGCAGGAAACAGGTAAAAGGCAGGGTGGGTGCTTAAAAGGAGAGGCTGCTGGAGGTTAACCAGAGTGGAAAAAGTCATGACTCAGCAGAGCTCAGTGGGGACTTTGAGGGACTCTCCGACTTTTAACCCGCCTAGTTGGAAAAAAAAAAAAAAAAAAAGGAGCATCCATTACTATGAACAGGAAGTACAGGATTCATAGCATTTTGTTTTCAGAAAAAAAAAGTACTTTCTCTTTTCAGAGTTACCATTTTCCAAGTGGTTTCTAAGTGCTTTTAATATGGAGGGCAATAACTTGGGCTTTTTTTTTTTTTTTAATAGTGCAGAGCTAATTACCAGACGTAGCCGTACTGCAAGCATTTAATGCCTACATAAAACATGGGGCCATAATGAAGATAATTGAAAGTATGACTTTCATCAATATTTAATTAGCATTTGGTGCTAACTCATTATTTCGGTACAATTAATTTGACATCTTGCTATAAGTCCTGAACAGATTTCAATCCAGAGGGCTGTTTTATTGGCGAGACATGTGTAACATCACACATGCCCCTGCCCAGAGGAAACAATATGAAATATGGGGGAGATGATTGACAGTTTAATATAGTTCTGAATAGCAAAGCCTAATATATTAAAACCAAATAAGCATGTTTACTTAGCAAGGCGAATCCAGTACTAATGAAACTCCGAGCCTTGCTTGCCAGTCAGGGCTAGAACCCCGCTGTTTCAGCACAACTTCTGGGGTGTCATCTGTTGCAGCAGTCTGGGGGCACTATGCAGAGTAAGGGCATGCTGTTGGTCACCTGTGAGCCAAAGCTGACAACTCACACACTTGAAGGATCTAAGAAGCTCAAGGACGCATTATCCTGCTAAAGGCAAGGGATGCCACAGCAGGAGGGGGGTGAAGAACACAAGGCTCAGATCCAGGAATCTGGGTTTTATGCCAGTCCTATGATACGGCCACTTGTTAGCCTTTAGGCAAGTCACTGAACGATCCTGGGACTCAGTTTGTGTATGTGTGGAAATGACAAATAAGCCTGATTAGATCAGTGACCCTCAAACTATCTGTGGTAAAGGTCCAGTTTTGCGTCTTATACTTTGTTTTGTTTTTCTAATTTTCAAGTGGTTGTGAATTGATATGTCCTTAAAATACAATTTTTAAAAAATGAACAGAAAATACTGTGTTCCCAATGCTGTTCTGGGCACTGGTGCGATGAAATACCAAATAAAAACACAAACAAATTTCCTGAGTCTATGAACCTTATATTCTAGTGGGAAGAAGAAAAACGGTAAGAAAACCAATAGGGCAAAAGATAATTTGGGATAGTGCTGAGAGATGGGAGGAAAGAAACCAGGAAATGGGTTAGAGAGCGATAGGGCATGATGGGCTGTTTTCACTAGGTGGTCTCTGAAGGGAAGCTCTGAGGCAAGGATTGAAAGTTGAGTTTGAGGGGTACCTGGGCTTAGTTGGTTAAGCGTCTGACTCTTGATTTCAGCTCAGGTCATGATCTCAGGGCCCTGGGATCAAGCCCCACATCAGGCTCCTCGTCAGTGGGTAATCTGCTTCTCCCCCTCTGCCCCTCCTCCTGCCCCCTCTCTCTCCTTCTAAAATAAATAAATAAATCTTAAAAAAAAAAAAAAAAAAAAGGTTGAGGTCAGATGGTAAGAAGAGCAAGGCATGCCTACGTCCTGAAGAAGAGCGCTCCGGGCATCTTTATTGCCTGCCAATTACACATCAGCCTCCAGCCTAGATACGAGGGTTGCTGATTGATATCAAACACTCCTTGCCTCTGAAAAGGTCATTTTCTAATTAATACTCATAAATAATTAGAAGATTTTGATGTAAGGGATTTGGATATTTTATTGGCCTCTTGATGTGACTAATGGTTTAAAAAAATATATTAACAGATAAAACCTTTATTGAGCACCTGTTATGTGCCAAGCCTTTTTCAAAGCAATTTTCATATACTCATAGACAGTATAAAGTAGGTTTGATGATGATGATGACTATGTTATTACTATTTAACATTTAATAAAAAGGCACAGAGTAGGGGCACCTGGGTGGCTCAGTGGTTTAGTGTCTGCCTTTGGCTTAGGTCATGATCCCCAGATCCTGGGATCAGGTCGTGCGCTTCTCCCTCTGCCTATGTCTCTGCCTCTCCCTCTGTGCCTCTCATGATAAATAAATAAAATCTTAAGAGAAAAAAAAGGGGCAGGTAATTTTTTACCTACTCACTCAGCAGGCAGTCTGTTTGTCCCTCTCCATCTGCTCTTCCCCACCACTCGTGCTCTCTCTGCCTCTCTTTCAAATAAAGAAATAAAATCTTAAAAAAAATAAGCATGTGCAGTTTATGTTAGGTTTTCAACAAAACGGTTTGAATAGTTTATGTTAGTAGGTAATTTCCCAAGGTCAGTTAGCAAGTAAGAAATTAAACCCCAATAGTTTGATGCCAGACCCAGCACTCTAGACCTTTTGTGTTAATAAAAATGTTTTTCCTGTACAGAGTGCAGAGGTCAATATGGTTTTTAAAAGGACAGTCTTTTTATTTTGTAGCTGTATTTTTCTATGCCTATATTTTGTTCAGTTATTTTGCAAATGGAAAGTTATATATTCTTCACTAATTTATAACTTAAAAAAATAATAGAAAAAAACAATAAAAAGGCATATAAAGTAAAGTCCCAATTTTTAATTCGTAGGCCTAAAAGAAATACAATTACTCTTTGAAATTGCAATAATTGTTCCTATACTCTTCGAGTTTTGTACTTATCTATGTGGATCAGTGAACATTTGGGGATCAGACTTGGGCGCTGCTTTAGACTTCTCTCGGGAAGAACCAAGGAATTGAACAGATTTTGAAACAAAATGAAGAAAAAGTGAAAAGCACTCTGACTATAAGATTGGCTACTTCTGAGAGAAGGAGGAGCGGTAGCGCTGGCATATAAGGGAGGGGACTGTGGTTTTTCTTAAGATTTAAGTGAGAAACAACCGTGTACCTAATTTTGAGTCAGCCACCCCTCTGAGACTTCCTGGGCCACACGTTCAAGAATAACACACTTACTTTGAGTTCTGCTGGGAACAGAAGGGGAATAAACTAACTGGACAAATTGGGATGCTAATTGTATGTATGATATATCAAAACCTTGGAAAGGCAGAGGGGTTGGCTCTATGATATGCTAAGATGGGTGCTGTGTGTGTTTTGTTTCAAACCGTTTTGTTGAAAACCTAACATAAACTGCACATGCTTATTTTTTTTAAGATTTTATTTCTTTATTTGAAAGAGAGGCAGAGAGAGCACGAGTGGTGGGGAAGAGCAGATGGAGAGGGACAAACAGGCTGCCTGCTGAGTGGGGAGCCTGACCCAGGGCTCGGGGCTCCATCCCAGGACTCTGGGATCATGTCAGACGCTTAACTGACTGAGCCACCCAGACACCCCTAAACTGCACAAAGTGCACAGTATGATAACTTTTGACGTGCACATACGCATCACCTCCAAAGCCACTTTGGCCCCTCCCTCCTAACCTTCATCCCTTTCCGTCCCCTCCATCCTCCAACCCCAGTTAACCACAGCTCTGCTTTCAATTTATGGGCTAGTATTCATTTCTAGAAATTTATATAATTGGAATCAATACTATTACCTTTTTTAAATCTGATTACTTTTACTTTGCATAATTATGTTGAGGATTATACATGTTATTATATTTATATATATTATATTTATTATATATAATAATTCATGTGTGTATATAAATACAAGTCCTTTATCAGATATATGCTTTTCAAATGCAAATATTTTCTCCCACAGTAGAGTGACTTTTCATTTTCTTAATAGTATCTTCCAAAGACTGGATGTTTTAAATTTTTATGAAGACTAATGTATTTTTCACTTTACAGATCATGCTTTTAGTGGTATATCTAAGAAATCTTTAACTCAAAACCACAGGGATTATCTCCTATGTTTTCTTCTATAAATTTTGTAGTTTTAGATTTTACATTTTGCCTTTGATCCATTTTAAGTTAATTTTTTATATAGTGTGAGGGATGCATGAAAATTCAGTTTGGTTTTTGTTTTGTTTTGTTTTGTTTTTTTGTTTGTTTTGCATACGGGTATCTAATTGTCCCAGCACTATTTGTTAGAGTATCTTTTTTTCACTGAATTGTCTTTGCATTTTTATTAACAATCAATTGATCGTATGTATATAGGTCTATTTCTTTACTCTCCATTTTGTTCAGTTGATCAATTTGCCTATCAGGAAGCCAACACCACACACTGCCTCCACTACTGCAGCTCTATAATAACTCATAGTCAAGAAGTTTGACTTCTCTAACTTCGTTCTCTTTTTCAAAGGTCTTTTGGCCACTCAAGGTCATTTGCATTTCAATATGAATTTTAGAATCATCTTTTGAATTTCTGCAAACAAATCTGTTGGAGTTTTGAAAAGGACTGTGTTGAATCTGTAGATATGGGAACAGACTCCTCAAATGAGTCTTCCAATCCATAAGTGCACTACTCATCTCCATATATTTAGGTCTTCTTTCCTTTGACTCAATAATGTTTAGTTTTTAGGGTATTGGTCTCTCACTCAGCTTTTGTCAGAGTAATCCCTAAGGATTTCATATTTTTCCATGTTATTGTAAATGGCATTATTTTCTTAAATGTAATTTGACTGTTGGCTACTAGGATATAAAAATACAGTTAATTAAAAAAAAATAATTCTCACTCACCATATGTCCAAGAAAACTAAACAGAGTTCTCAAAAGATGGTAGAATCTAGGAAATGCAGTTGCCTTTGAGAAAGAAGATGGTTAGCAGGACTTATCATGCAGAGCCCTAGGTAATGGATTGTTTTCTCCCTGTGCTCAGGAGAGTGGCCTAGGGCACTGGGCTGCCTGGTGGCCCTGGATGTGTAGGAAGCCATCCCATGGATAAGAGATGCTTACTTCCACTGGGGAGATCAGCTTAATGCAAGGTATCAGTTGTCATCCCTGTTAATGGAACCAGGGCAGAGTTTTCTGAGGAGCCCTGGGCTAAATATTGAGTTCAAAAGGCAGGAAGAAAATGAAGTCTTGAGGGAATGGGACCACTGGAGCAATTCTGGCCCTCGTGTAGAGAATTCACATCTCAAGAGGAGGGAGTCCTAGGTTGAAATCTTTTGCTGGAATAACCAGCTCAGGAGAACAGCTTCAGCTACCATCCTGAATAGGAGAGACCCCAGCCACCCCAGTTCCCTAATATACCTAAGTTTGGGGTACCTGCAGAGTATGGAGGAGACAAAAAACAAGAGTCTTACAGGTAGGGTATAACAGTCCCTATCAGCAGAGGACTGGGCTGCTAGCCATGTGGCCAAACTAGCAGCAGGATCAACCATTGCACAGATCATGCCATCAGAGAGATGTAGCTGTTTCTATAGAAGCAGTCATAGCAGGGAGCATCTACTTTTATTTTATTTTATTTTATTTTATTTTATTTTATTTTATTATTTATTTTATTTTATTTTATATTTTATTTTATTTTATTTTATTTATTATTTTTCCTTTTATTTTAATTCCCAAATAGCATATAGTGTTTTATTAGTTTCAGGTGTACAATATATGATTCAACAATTTTATACATTACTCAGTGCTCATCATGGTAAGTGTACTCATAATCCCCTTCACCTGTTTCACTCATTCCCCCACCCACCTCCCTTATAGTAACCACCAGTTGGTTCTCTATAATTAAGAGTCTGTTTCTTGGTTTGTTTCTTTCTGTCTCTTTTTCTTCCATTTGCTCATTTGTTTTGTTTCTTAAATTCCATATATGAGTGAAGTCATATGGTATTTGTCTTTCTCTGACTGATTTATTTGACTTAGCATTATACTGTCTTAATCCATGTTGTTGCAAATGGCAAGATTTCATTCTTTTTTACGCATCTTCTTTATCCATTCATCTATTGATGGATACTTGGGCCGCTTCCATAATTTGACTGTTGTAATAATGCTGCAATAAACCTAAAGGTACGTGTATCCCTTTGAATGGTATTTTTGTGTTTTTTGGACAAAAATCCAGTGTGCAATTAACTGGATCATAGTTCTATTTTTAAGTTTTTGAAGAACTTCCAAACAAGTAAAATATCAAAATTTTAAATGAAGACAATGTCACATCGAGCCCTATTGGAGCTTGAGGTAAAAGGAAGAATGTGTCCCCTATATGTATGCTTTTATTTTTTTTTAATGCCTAGTTTTTTTCCCAGAATATTAAAGTAGTCAAAAAAAATATTGAAAAAACTGAAAAGCATGTGTATTAAAACTCATAATATTATTTTAAGTATAAATATTTTATTTACTCTAAAAATAATTTGTTATAATTTAACTTTAATGGAAGCAAGCTCACAATAATATTTAAAAATTTAATCCTTGGCCTTGTAGACATCACTGTCCCAGAGCTGCTTGTGCCTCTCAGCCATGGTCGACCCCATCATATTCTTTGATATCTCCATAGAGTGAGTCCTTAAGCAGTGTCTCGTTCCAGCTGGTTGCAGACAAAATTCCAAAGACACCAGAAAACTCTTGTTCTCTGAGCACTGGGAAGAAAGGATTTGGTTTCAAAGGTTGCTACTTTCCCAGGATTATTCCAGAATTTATGTGCCAGGATGATGATGTCATACACCATAATGGTGCTGGTGGTAAATTCATCTATGGGGAGAAATTTGATGATGGGAATTTTATCCTGAAGCACACAGGTCCTTTCATCTTGTCCATAGCAAATGCCAAACCCATCACAGAGTTCCCAGTTATTCATCTGCGTTGCCAAGATTGAGTGGTTGGGTGGCAAACATGTGGTCTTTGGCAAGGTGAAAGATGGCATGAATATTATGGAAGCCATGGGGTGCTTTGGGTCCAGGAATGGCAAGACTAGCAAGAAGATCACCACTGCTGACTGTGGACAAATCTAATAAATTTGACTTGTGTTTTATCTTAACTACCAGACCATTCCTTCTATAGCACCCTTTCACTCCCATCTGCTCAAAATATCCTATAATCTTTGTGCTCTGACAGTTCCATGGGTTCCATATTTTCCTTACTCCCTTCCAAGTCTAGCTGGATTGCAGAGTTAAATTTATAATTATGAAATAAAAACTAAATAAAACAAAAAATAAAAATCTAATTCTCAAAAAAGATTTTAGACATTAAAAAAATATAAAAATATGGATAAATGGGTGGGGGATACACTTTTCCTTTTGCCTCAGGTTCTAGCTTGATTCAGCACAGCATTACTTTGTGAGAATAAAACCATATGAAGAAAAACAAAACAGAGAGAAGTGACGGCAGGGAGAAGGTAAAGAGCCAGAAAGAGAACCACAGAAAGGGTAACATCCTTTGCATGTGTGCAGCTGACTGTATCAGAAGCAAGCTCTCTACCTGGACTTTTCAGCTATGTGCATTAGTTTCTGTTGTTGTTATCACTGTGTGATTTGTGTTTCTGTCACTTGAAATTCAAAAGCCGTGTGTAAGCTGGGTCTTTGTTTTAAGTTGGGTTCCTGAAGCAGACCTTGAGACGAGATGTGAGTTTAAGTAGTTTACTTGGCAGGTGATCCCCAGAAAGTACCAGGGCAGAATGAGAATGTGAGACAGGAGAAGGAAGGGAGGGGGAAAAAAGGAAGCTTTGTGAAGTGGGGTGCCACTTAAACACCTCTGGGGCTCTCTGTAGATCACATCTCAAATTCCCCTCACCCCACCTGAGGTGACAAGCTAGAGTATTTATCTCTAGCTCCCATCTGCCATTGGCCCCTGGGGGCTCGGACTCCCTAGCATTTCAAGTCTGTCTCTTGCTCAGGTCAAGACAAAGATGTTAACCAAAGAGTATTAGGTACTCGCAGTAGAAGGCCAACCAACCGTGTGCACTGGAGTGTTCAGTGCACCTGAGTGTTCAGGGCTATGGTGAGAGCACCTGCGATGTCTATCACAGTCTTGAAGGATGAATGCCTTTACTAAAGACACATAGAAAAAAGTTTCTCTGTTTACAGGTCAAAGTGGGAAGCTGGTAATGTACAGTGGAAACCTCATAAGATTTGGATTTAGAAAGAGCATTCTTGAAAGTTATATTATCTCCAGATCTTACTGGTTGTGTAAATTGGACAAATCTCTTAATGTCTGTGATTCATCTGTATGCTTTCTCTTCTGCGGAATGAATAGAATAGTGATAAAACTGACCTCAGAGCAATGCAATGAGGATCAAATGAGATATGGAATGGATGAGAAATTCCTTTGAACAATCAATTTTAATTTTTTCTGTTAGGAGGTCTTAGCAAAGAAGTTTCCATGTTGTAGGGTATTCAAAAATCACTTAGAGACCTTATTGAAAATAGAGGGACATCGAGAACTTCTGATTCAGGGCACCTGGTGTATAACCTTAGACTCCACATTTAGTGTTCCTCTGGAACACTAAAGCAGGTGGCCTGTGGGTCACACTTTTAGAAACACTGCAATAGCAGAGAATATATAGAGGGAGAAAGCAACTGGCTATGACTGAAAGAGAAGCCTGAGTAGAGAGGTGAAGGTCATGTAGGACACTAAAGGGAACTTGGATTTACCATGTGAGCTAAGAGGCAACATGTCAAATGCTTTAAAATAGGGGATTAAAGTGGTTAGTATCATACTGGAGAAAAATGCCTTTGGCTGCAGCATTGAAGATCAATTGGGGGGGCAGCAAGGTGAGGACTGAGAAAATTATGAGTAGGGGGGCTGGTAGGAAATGAGATCGGGAATTGGGGGAATAAATGTGAGAACAGAGAACAAAGGACATGGAGAATGGGGAAACAAATGCTAATAACAGATTTTAAGAGAAAAAAGCAGAACACAAAAATGTGTATGAATACTTTTTGGTCCTATTTTGTTGATACATTTGTGTGTATATATATGTAAACACACATACACATTTACACAGAAAAAGGAAAAAAGGAAATGCAACCAAATGTTAATGCTTATCTCGGAAGAGTAAGCTATAATGGGGACTTTAAGGATTTTTTTTAAATGCATATTTTTCTTCCAAAATGCTCCATAATAAACATGTATTACTTTTATGATTATGCAAAAATGAATGAATGAAAGAAAGGAAGGAAGGAAGGAAGGAAGGAAGGAAGGAAGGAAGGAAGGAAGGAAAACTTCATTATAAAACAATTTCACACGGATGGCTGAGAAACAGCCAAAGAGGAAAATCTATAAAAGAACAAGGCATCCTACTTAGGGACTTAGAAGCAAATTCTGGTGAACCTTTGGCACTATTAGTTAACTTTGATGTGGCTTTTTAGGTGTTTTTTCAGCTACTACTGTAACCTCATATGCCTTTAAAATACAATTAAATAAAAGTTACTACAGGTTGATTGATGGCTGGAATCTTGCTTGGTTGCAAAGTGAGTACAAGTTGAACTATGTATATATTCCACATTCAAGGGGTGAAATGCTTTTCTGTTTCTTTAATGATTTTTAACTTTAAGGTAGTCAGATATACACAAGGGAGGGGACAAAAATCCATAGTTTTCAGAACTGACAAGAAAATGTGTAAAGCTTAGTAAAAATTGTGCCAAGTACCATGATGTGGTAATATATCCAAGAAAATCCAATATATCGAATAGTTCTTAAATTAGCATATGTTAATTTTGGTTGAATGAAACTTGATGCTTGATTGGAAGTGAAAAAGAGTAAATGTAATTCATAACAGCAAAATTGGGGGTAACATAGCATGGAGCATTCAGGATTGGCAATTTTTCTACTTTTAATGAGCTTCTGATGAAGCTCTCATATTCATACTGTCATTTTACAGAGGAGGTCCAAAGGTTTCCTGGGCTCCTTAACACAGCCAGCAGCCCTGAAAAATCCTCACAGTGCCTTTCTGTTGACATCTAATACAAGGAAACCAGGAGAACTTCAAAGAGAAAAGTCAGACTGGCTTCAAATAGGTAAAGTGCTAGTCACCTCACAGTGTTAATGAAGTGTATAAAGAGGGGTTTTCATGAAAAGTGAGGTTGAGCAGGGGCATCATCCTGGTGGAGGAGTCATAGGAGGATTTGTGCTCTGCTGTCTCTCCAAGCAAGGAAAAGACCCCAGCAAACTTCCAAGAGAGTAAAGACTGGTACATATTTAGGCAGAGCTTGTAAATAGGATTGCAAGGCAGAGTTTATATGCTAGAGAATATGGGAACAAGGGCAAAAATCTAAATAAAGCAATAACAAAATACAAGCAGATCTCAAGTAAACACTATGGAAACACCGGCTGTTTGCTGTTTACTACCCAAGAGGTCAAAATGTCTCCCTAGAGTCTTGTCCAGCAAAAGCAGTTCCTAATTTAGTGATTCCTACTTTGTAGACTGTGGAATTCTAAAGAACCAAGAATTTTGCAAGGAGTCTTTTTACCTATAGATACGCGAGTCTTCTCATCTAAGAGAATGTAGAAATGTAGAATTACCTGTAAAAATGTAGAATTACCTGTAAATGGCACTGACATTGTTTCTCACCTATATTTATGTGCGTACCACTATTTTTCAAATATATGTTGATTTTATTGAAATTGTTAGTAACTTTGGAAATTTGATCTTTTTGCAATCAGCACACACCCAAAATATGGCAACTGTGGTGTGAGAAACTTGTGGTGTGTTAAAGTTTTTGACATTCAAGGAATCTTTCCTTGCTCAAAAAAGCTAGGAAATCCTGCCTTAAATAATTTACAATTATCAGTATTTGATAGTAAATGAGTTTCTGATAATAGCTGAGAGCAGAGGTTCTTGATCTTGGCTGCATGTTCTAATTACCTGAGGAGCTTTTAAAAACTCCAATACCCAGATCATACTCAGAATCTATGAAGTGAGATCCCAGCATCAATATATTTAAAGCACATGTATTTCAATTTTAATCTCTTTGAAAACTGAAAAGACACACATGGTAAAAATTTCAACATATAAACAGGTATATGCAATGAAGTGTCCCTCCCACCTCTTATTCCAACACTTTTATCTTTTTGGACACTACCACTATTACCAGCTCTGGGCAATGAATGATGCAGATATAGCCTAAGCATATATAAGGATAAAAATTGATATTTTGGGCAGCCCAGATGGCTCAGTGGTCTATTTTTTTTAAAGATTTTATTTATTTATTCATGAGAGACAGAGAAAGAAGCAGAGACACGGGCAGAGGGAGAAGCAGGCTCCATGCAGGGAGCCTGATGTGGGACTCGATTCCAGGACCCCAGGATCATGCCCTGGGCCAAAGGTAGGCACTAAACCGCTGAGCCACCCAGGTGTCCCGGTTCAGTGGTTTAACGCCACCTTCAGCTCCAGGGCATGATCCTGGATACCTGGGATGTAGTCCCAAGTCAGGCTCCCTGCAGGGAGCCTGCTTCTCCCTCTGCCCATGTCTCTGCCTCTTTTTCTCTGTGTCTTTCATGAATAAATAAAATCTTTTTAAAAATTGATATTCTTTTTATCTCATGAATTATTAACAATGATCCTCACCAAACATAGGCCAGCCTATACTGTACGGATGGATGTAGCATAAAGCCATGATCCCATGGGTTGCAAAGAAACAAAGCTGCTAACCTGATCAGAATCAGTTGCTTCTAGGTTTTGCATAAATATTCCTTTGCTATTTGTTCATTAATTTTGCCATCTGTTAACTCTCAGTGACAGACAAGAAGTAGTAGACACCAAAGGTTAAGAAATACTTTGGGAGATAAATTTTAGTTTGAGAAAATTCTATCAGTTAACTTAATTTTTATGCAAATAAATGCCACTGTTCATTGCCTTGAAGGATTTGGAGTAGTGCTTGGGTAGAGAAAGGGTGTTTTATCCTGGCTCCATTTCTTTAAATATCCAAACCCTAGAAGAAAGACAGTGAGCCAAGCACAAAAAGCATGTCCCAGGATTTGTCCAAGATTAATCAGAATTTGCTCTAAAGACCATGCCTTGGGATCCCTGGGTGGCTGTGGTTTAGTGCCTGCCTTTGGCCCAGGGCATGATCCTTGAGTCTCGGGATCGAGTCCCACATCAGGATCGCTGCATGGAGCCTGCTTCTCCCTTTGCCTGTGTCTCTGCCCCCCACCCCTCTCTCTTTCCCCCTCTGTCTCTCATGAATAAGTACATTAAATTAAATTAAATTAAATTAAATTAAATTAAATTAAAAAAAAAGAACAACCATGCCTTTATCTTTTCATCCCTCTGGCAGTCTCTGGGTGTCCTCTTTCAACAACCCACCGTACCCTCCACCCCATCCTCTAAGGGCAGGAACAATATCTTGTCCTCAATGCATCCTGAGTCCCTATCACAATGGCTGGGCCTAGAAGGTAAGACCCACATGAACAGAGGAATCCCAGCAGATCTACTAGCAAAAAGGGACAACTCTCAAGTTGCAATGAATAGTGAGTGTGAGTGCTTGAAAATGGCACAAAGGGTGATCTGCAAAAGTCACCAAAGAATATATATTGTCCCAGAAGTTTTTCAGGGGAAAGAACAAAAATCAGAAAGCATAGGTTCAAGTTCCAGTACTGGAACGATCTCTAAGGCCTTGAGCTGAACAATCTCTGTGCCTTAGGAACTGGATATTTGGAAGCCTGGGTTTCCTTAGAGATGTGAGGTGGATGGGAGCATTGTGAGAAAGTGGCCACATGCATCAGACTTGACCATTCAGAACAGTGTTTGTCTTATATCTGGCTAGGAGTTCTCCATAAAATCTTATTTGAACAAAGAGTTTCTTTGCTTTAAATTTGGTTTAATTCCACTAAACTGATCATTTCTGATATTTCCTCTGGCTCAAACATTGTAGGATTCAATAATTTCTAGATTTAGCGGCTATGAAATTAATATTTTAGACTCCTGAATTTTAAAATTTAGTTCTTCTTTGGCCTGGGAGTGACTCGTTTTCTAGAAATGTCATTGAAAACATTATAATAACGTTCTCACTCTGAAACCCTAAATGCACATAGACATAAATGCATTAATGGCTTTTCATTATTTCTTAAGAAAATCAATAATTCTCTTTTCTGGTTAGATTTGTATAACAGCAAATAGAATTTTCTAGGCATATGAATGACCCGCAAAGACTTATCTCTTCCGGTGAAAATTTCCAGTAAAAATCAAAATACAGAAAATATTTTTGCTTCCCCCCAACTTCCCAACAAGCCAAGGAGGAAAGTACCACTTTTCTGATAGCACCCACTTCACTTCATTTAAAGATAACAAATGAGAGAGACACTATCCTAATAGGAATCAGAGGACTGAGGATTAATTATTTTCCCGGCAGCTGACTCTCCCACCCTGTCGGAGGGCCGGGTTTTCCTCAGGGAGCTCTCCTGCACGGCTGATAATGCTGCCTTGTGCAGAGAAACAGCAGCATCTGCAGTTGTCACCCTAGACTTTCAAAGTCTCAGGGCTGAGCACTTAGAAAAATTTAAATTCTTAGACATATTGGGAGGGGTGCTGGACTGGCATCTAGCAAACCTGAGTTTTGGTGCTGGCTTCTCCATGTGACTTGCCCAAGTCTCAGATTTCTCATCTCCTAGATGGGAATAATGATCCATGTTCTACAGATCTCAAGGGATTTTCAGGAAACAAGATGCATGAAGGTTCTTTATTGAGGGCTGTCTTAGTCAGCTGGAACTACTGTAACAAAATACCTTGGTTGGGGCAGGATGGATGCACTTAAACAACAGACATTTACTTCTCACAGTTCTGGAGGTTGTGAAGTCCAAGATCAAGGTGTCAGCTGATTCAGCTCTTGGTAAGAGCTCTCCTCATCACTTGCAGGTGGCCACCTTCTCATTGTATCCTCAGAGGGGAGAAAGAGAGAAAAAAAAAGAGAGAGAGAGAACTCTGGTCTCTTCCTCTTCTTATAAGAACACTAATCCCATCATAGCGGAATGATCCTATCAGCATTTATTCCAACTTCTTTCTAGGATGTCTTTCTGGATTGCAGGCCTGGAGGTTAAAAACATTTCTCAGATGACCTTGCAGCTGGTGATTATGGGTATGACTTGGACTTTGCTAACCACATGTGATGATGAGAGGCTTGAGTATGGAACTGAGTGTAGCAACAAGCCCAGTTTTGCTGGTGTCAGCTGTAACAGAAGTGGTACAGTTCCATGGCAGGCAGCTGGAGTGGCTGCCTCCACACAAGAAAGGCAGTTTTGTGATTGTGGTAGCAGCAGCAGTTCCCTTGTCAGCAGGTTCTGTGGTGTGACCTTCTTCCTTGGAGGTTCTGCTAGTTGGTTCTCTTAGTCCTTCCAGTGATTCTGTAAACCATTTAATAGTTGGCTGTCAATCCTACCTTAAACTCACTAGAGTCAGAAGATATTTCAGTTTCTCCTTGAGTCAGGGGCTAAGGACAAATAGGATCTCAGAGAGGTAGAAACAGGTGTTCAAAGTGATGTTCAAATGTTAAAAATTTCTGTGTGGATTAAACAGAGAATGTCTCAGTACAGACCAGCAGGAGAAGTAGATTGAGGAGCTGATCACTGGACCAAATTTGAAGGTTCTTGTATGTCATGCTAAGGACATTATGCTTTTATTCTGTAGCTAATAGAGAACAACATATTCATGAGTGTGTGTTTCTGAATGATCCTCAGCCAGGATTACAAACAATCTTATAATTTTAGGGGCTTACAATAGGGAGTACTTCTTTGTCACTCATTCTGTCTACCTGTCTAATACAGTTTGATTCCAGCTCAACTCCACTTGGCTTCACTCTAGGACCCACTAATAGTGTACCTTCTTTTTACTTGGAACATTCAGGTCTTTCAACAAAGGGAGAGACAAGTTAGAAAACCACTTGTGGTTTGCAACATGGACAAACCTGGAGGGCATGATGCCAAGTGAAATAAGCCCAGAGAAAGACAAATACTGTATGACTGTATACTGTATGTATATGTGAAATCTAAAAAAGTGGGACTCATAGCAACAGAGAGTAGAACAATTGTTGGCAGGAGCTAGGAGATAGACAAGAGATGTTGGTTAAGATTATAAATTTTCAGTTATAAGATGAACAAGTTCTGGGGATCTGACTACAGCTAATAATACTGCATTATAAACTTTTGTTAACAGAATAAATCTTAAGCGTTCTCGCCACACACACACACACACACAATGGTAACTAAAAAGAAAGAAAACTGCAGGCAGGTCCTTAGAGCCTCTGCTTGGATACATCACAGGACATTCCCATTCCCATTTTATTAACCAAAGCAACTCACACAGCCACATCTGATACCAGAGCAGGGAAAGATAGGAAATCCTCTCCCTCCTCCCTCCCCCTACCTCCACCACAACAGAGCAATGGGAAGGAACATTTTTAAACATAATAGTTTGCCATACTATAGAAGTCTTGCAGAGAGGAGATTGTAACAATGAGCTCTTATTCATCCCATGACACTGAACATTCATTGGCTTTTATACATTCTGTTGTGATGGCACCAGAATGGAGGGGCTGATAAGATAGGCAAGGTCTTTGGCTTCATGGAGCACTTAGGCTCATACTTACTACATGTCATGTACTGTTATAAACACTTTCTCATTATCTCATTTAATCCTCATACTAATATTATCCCTCATTTATAGATTAGTAAACTGAGGCTTACTGAAGATTTTACTTCATTTTTTAAATTTATTTTTATTTTTTATTTTAAATTTGACCAAGTCCAGACAGAATGTGGTAGACCGGATCTGCCATGCACTTACCCTCTGTGGTAAATCATCACTTGGCTGCAGTAGTCATAAGGAAGTATGGTGGAGACCAGTGAGATGGAGAACAGGGAAAGGCATCAAGGGCAGATAACAAGTAGTAGACATGAGTAGTGAGTGGGAGGAGTCTCAGATGAGTGAGGGCCCTTGACAGATAAGTGAGTGGTTTAACTTATCTTTAATATAAGTGAGTCAGAAAAAAAAAACAAAAAGAAAAAAATATATATATCTGAGTCAGAAGAAGCCGATTTGTCAGGGAAGATGGTGAACATGATTTTGGACCATTAGGTTTTTAGACATCTATGCGTCACCCAAATACATTTTGGAAAAAATGGTTCGGAAACCAAGAAAGAAGTAAGGACTAGAAATATAGGAGCGTGGTCATGTAGGGTTTTCACTGATGTCATGAAGTAAGAGATTGTATACCATGTATAGATTAATTTAAAATGGTTAAGTAGCTAATTCCAATTGCTACAAATCAGAGTAACCTGATGGATTTTTTCTGTAGCATGGGAGATATTTTTCAGGTGATGCTTAATTTGAAAGTTATCTTCTTCCTGTCAAAAGTCACTCAGTAACAGGAGCTAGATCAAACACTGCAGCGTATGTGTTAGAGAAGAATAAACCTCTTTATGCCTCACAATTAAATGGATCTTTACTGTAGCTAAGGGGAATCGAAATAAGGAAGGAGGTATACAGAGTTGACATATACTCTGCACTTTGTGTCAGAATTAGACAGAAAATTCTCTACACCTAGAATATCACAAGTAAATATGTGGGTCCATAAATGTATGAAATATGGACCAGGGTGTATGCCAAAAATACTCACCAAACATCATGCAAGACTGAGGGTCTGACAGGAAGGAAAGGGAGCGATTCCTCTGAGACACCCTTGATGAAGGCTTTCCCCAATGCTCTCATTGGATAAATGTGAGTTATTCCAGAAGGAACTGAGGATACAGTGTTTTAAAGTTGGAAACTGTCATAATGCGGTTTTTTTTTTTTTGCAGTTCCTGGTGTTCTGCTCCAGAAACCATAATTTATCTTTGTGGCCTACCTTTTTATTCTGGAAAGAACCCTTCCTTTTCAGTCCCGCAAATGTAAGGTGAGCACCAAAACACTGCCCTCAGGGAAGCCTATGTGTAGCAAATATAAATATTTAAGACTGAAATACTAAGTAAACTGCATAGCAATGTAAATTGGGTGTTTTAGCAAAGTATATCCCTGAATCATTAAATTCCTCAGACTAAAACAGGAGTAGATTGTCCTATGCTTGAAAAATGTGGCTTTCCTGAGAAAGGCATGTGAATTCGCAACTAAACAATTATTTATAAGAAATGAGCACCAAGACCGGGCTGCTTGAGGAAATGAAACAGACTTGCTTTCTGTTCTCACTGGAGAAAACTGGTGCTGATGGAGGCTGCCCTTGGCACCTTGCTCCTGGGATGGGATGGGTGGTCTCCACAGGTGTGCTGCATGGCTCAGTGAACCAGACTGGGAAAGGAATTGTGGGCCAGACCCCATCCTGAGAGTCAGGAAGTGATCCACCTTCTCTTAAGAGGAGTAAGTTATCTGACTGCCAAGTATCCTTCCAAGAAGCTAGTCTCAGGGCAAAAACAAGGTGAAGGAGGTCCTTTCTCTCTCCCTCTCCCTTGGATTGCAAGTACTTTAAAATTGGGAAAGAGGATGGCTAGGCCAAAATCCCAAGGAAAGTTGGGGTTTGGGTGCATTCTGAGGGTGGGGGGTACATATTGAGTGGTCTCTGCACAGGGCTGCAAGTCAGCACCTACGTGACAAGGACCCATTCAAAGGATATTTCAGTCAGACCAATTCTCTGGAAGCTAAGCTTAGTCCTTCTAGTTGCCCTTGTTAAGTTCTAGTCTGTGTAGTACTTCTGTTCTCCCCTAGTTTAGAGCTAAGTCTATTCAGAAGTCCAATCACAGTGTGTCCGTGCTGGGAGGGTTTACAAGACAATGGGTGGGTCCTCCCAAGGCCAGTGGGGATTTCAATAGTGGTCTCCATCAGAGGAGAGCTGCAACCAGCAGAAGAGCCATCACGTGAGGCTAACAGCAGCAGAGCCCCCTGGGAGGGATTGTGCTTTTTTCCTAATTCTTGCAAAGGTTCACTGAGCTAGGGAAAGCCCTGACTTCTTTGCTGAGGAGAACCTCTCTCCCCTCAAGAATGGCCCCTGGGACCCTTCTATTTTCTACAAGGAAAGCAGTTAACAAAATTCCTCCATGTCTCCAACTTGTCCTTTCTATCCAAGGATGTCTGAACACTCAGATACTATGTTCCCCAAGGGTACTCTCTGGCACAGCCTCCAATTTCTAACCTGTGAAACCTAAATCACTCTCTTCCTTTCAGTGTGAATGCCAACCAAACATCCCCACAAAGAATATCCCTGAAGATGCTATCTTTTGAACAACACTTTAAATGGTGAAATACAATTCTGGACTCATGACTCCTGGTTTTGAAATAACTGTAGATGTCTTTACTGGTTTTTCTTTCCCTTTATATTCTAAATCAATGTTTTTCTTTTTCTTGGTTCTCAGATTTTGCATGCGATAATTTGGCATAAGGTACCTGGAATTTTTTGTTATCCCCATAAAAAATTTCAGGCCAAGCTATTAATGTTATGTCATAGGGCAAATGTTATCCTGAATAGAAACAGCTCAAATGGAACACTTAAGTCAGCTTTCAGGTAGCAGGATCATACTTGAAATTTGAGGTTTATTTACATTAAAGTTACTAAGTGAAAAATTATTTGATTTTTTCTACCCATGTCAGCCAGTGTGCTTGCTTTTTGCCTCCAGGTACTCATGTGAATCTTTCTTTGTACTTTTTAACACTTAGGTCCAGAGAAGCAAACAGGAAACTATAAGGGGGAGAAACCTTGGTTGAAAATGAGAAAACTTAGATCATTTACACCCTGTTTGAGCACCTTCTTACTGTTTGTCTTTGAACATGTCAATTAAACCTCTTACTTTCTATTTTCTCTTATCTAAAGGTAGTATTAGTACAAAGGTATAAAGAGAGTAATCTGAAAAATTCTTGAAATTATAAAGAGCTTGCTAATGAAGTATTAATTTTTTCTTCATATGCTCTACTTACCACATTTCATGGGAACACTTGTGCTGACAGGAGTTTGGACTTTATTTTAACTGGATTTCCCTAGGATTCCTGAGAGCATTTGGCCTTTCTTTATGTTATTTGGTATAAATGTGAAAAAAAAAATGTGCACACAATAAATATTTAAACTTCAAGTCATATTTTGCTTTTGAGGTTTATGATAATTCCTGGGGGAAAATATTTAGACAGTGTTTTATCCTGCATTCCAGGGGGCAGAGCCTGAGGCAAAATGTGTGTGCTAATATTTATCAGAGAATACTATTCCCAGGTGGCAGGAATAAGGGAAGGGAGAGAGGCAGGCAGGGGTCACCAAGCTGGCTGCCACACACTGGATCTTAATGAAGACTCTTTTATGAAGCCTTGTAAATCACTGAGACTCTGGGTGGCCTGCTGTCTGGTAGAGAAAGGGAGAAGCATGTATTGCTTCTCCACTTTCGTTTCTCAGTGGCCAAAGGCTTGCCTCCCAGGTTTGCTCCCCCACACGTACAGTTTTACCAGCCTGAGTAGTCCAAACACCTCCCAACTGTAACCAGGGTGCCTCCCCACTGGAGCTGAGAGCTTCTGGCTGCACCTGTGTGAAGTCAGGGTGTGCTGCAGTATACCTGGGGGGCCAAGAAAGCACCCAAAGCCCCAGTGGGAAGCCTCACTGTAAGGATCTTAAATGGTGCCTAAGCAGTGGCAGCTCAGACTTAATATTTACTTTAGGGATTATTTTATTTTGCAAAAATGTAATTCATTTGTATTTATTTTCTCCATCACTTTTCATAACAAATATAGGCAAGAGGCATTTATCAAAATGGCGCACTTATTAATTCTTATAGGTCCTATGGACAGAACACCCAAAATACCATACAGCTTCTGAAATATTTAGAAATATTGCAAAGCCTCAGGAAATGCTTTTTTGGGGCTACATTTGAAGACTGAGTTTTCCCCCTGTTATGCACTACATCCACAGGTTTTGTGAGCTCTCAATCAGGAAAAGTGACCTGCTAAAAAGGGCTAACCAAGAGATTCCACGGATTTCTCAGCCATTTAACCACTGTCAGACTTCTAGGACTCACTCTAAGGCACTGTAAGGGTAGGCTTTCCTTTTCTACTTCCACAAGTTTTCTCTGAGAACAATGTTCCCACCTTCCCAATTAGCCAGGCCTCCAGACTCCCCTAGTTCTCATGCTACTCCATGCAGAACTCAATTCCCATCCAGCCTTGAGTTTCCAGATACTCTGTCCATGTTCCTGGGCAGAGCACACTTCTCTCTTATTCATTCATTTAACAAATATACTATGAAGCATCTACTCTGTGCCAGGCATTCTTTTAGGCTCTGGAAATGCAGTGATAAACACAGACAACTCCCTAACTTTTGTGGGACTACATCCTAATGGAGAAAGCAGGTAAACTAATAAAAAATAATTTTAGATGGTGATAAGTCTATAAAAGAAATAAACAAGATCATGAAACAGTCTTGTAGGCTCTGAGAATCTAATCCTGGCCTAATTTATTCATGGCTGGCCACTCTTCTAATGTCTTGCTACAAGCCCAAAAGTATGATGCCTGTGAATACCTTTAGGCATCATAGAGTCTCTTACCTTTGCATCTTTGGTGTCCCTCAAAGTGCCCATTAACCATTAAATGCTAATGAGAGCCCAGGTCTTAGTCTAACAAATATGTGTTCTTGAGGAAGGGTAGATGATCACTTGAGGTACAAGAAGACTTCTTCCAACACTCCCACTCAGGTAACATGATGCCTAGAGGTTCTCCCCAGGAATGTTCCTTGGGAGATGTCCTATAATGAAAGCTCAGTGGTTTTGAAAGAATTTGGCCTGTCCACTCTCACCAGGAATTTCTTCTTTTATTATTAGATCTAGATTAACATATTTGGAATAAAGACTCACAACCAAATTCCAAATTAGCTCAATTTTTAGACTAATAATTTTCTCCCCAATGTATTCCTTACACTCACGAAGGAAAGAGAAAAGATGGAGGAGGAGGCCAAACAATACAAACAAAGTAAGGTTTTAGAAGGCTTTCTGCTTTTATTATACCTACACATTATTGGTCAGGATAGGCTAGCCTATGTTGCGGTAAGAAATAATCCCATAATCTCAGTAGTTTAATTAAATAGAGGTTTCTTTCTTGCTCACAAAAAGTCTACTGTGTGTCCATATAACACTGTAGAGCCACTTTCCTCCATGTGTGACTCGGTGACCCAAGCTGGGTATCTCAACATGAATCCGAATCAGGCACTGTACCAGTTTATCTAGCCTTGGTCTGGATGTGACACACATCATTCCCAACCACAGGCCGTTAGCCAGAACCAATCATGTAACCCTGCCTACCTGTGAGGATGCTAAAAAAAGTGAGGCAGCAACTGGAATGTTTGTGAAACACCTCTCTCCCACGGTGGTCATGAAGGGTATCATGGAAAGAGCATAGAACAAAAGGGGCATTCATGAGCCCAGGGAGCCTGATCTTTGCCTGCCTCACACTACTACTACTACTACTACCAACGCCAACATAGGGAGGTTCAGGTGCAATTTTGCGCAACAGGTAGAATAGAAAGGACACCTGGAAATGTATCTCACTTTCCTCCAGATTTTGCCACTAACATCTGCTATCCATGGCTATGGTTACAATAACCTCTCCTAGAAGCTATAATTTCCAAGACAGCTTACCCAAAATACCAACGTTCCCCCGAAACAGTTCAAAATACTTTCATGACAAGTTCTGGAAATAGGGCCAAAAACATGTTTGCAAATAATCTACTTCAATCAGTTTGTGAGATAGTTATGAATGTAAGCAGTTTGATTTTGTTATCAGATTTTACATGTTGCTCAAATTCAGAGAGACTGGACACCATTATTTAATATTCTCCTTGGAAAACAGGAGGCTGACATCTGCCCAGTTTTTCACAGATTCTGTTGTGACCAGGAATAGATTCTGCAAACCACAAAACTCCTTCCTTGGGAGCCTGTTCTTGTGGCTGACGGAAAGGAAAGAAACTGTGTACATAGGCATTTGCCTGTGCTTTTGTGTGTGTGTGTGTGTGTGTGTGTGTGTGTGTGTGTAAACATGGACAATTAGCATCAAAGGCTCTTTTTTTTTGTCAATTCTCCCAACAACATACCACCAAATTAGGGTAGTAAGACTTCATTGGCAACTTCTGGAAAGGGAAGAGGATTGGGGTAATGGAAGAGATAGAAGAAAGCATGCCCATTTTCAAGCTAATGCCTACCAAAATATGGCAGATCATTCTTTTCCATTCTTAGGTACTCTTGGATGTCACTCATTCATTCATTCAATAAATAATAAGGACTGCTGTTAGTCCTTAACTGAGGAATGAAAAACACTGAGGAATCAATGGTCAGTAAAATTAACACAGTTCTTGCTCATGAAGCTCAGTCTAGATGGGAGAAAAGTAGTATACAAATAATTGCATAAACAAATATATAGCTTGCCAGTAGATGGCCTATGTTTGTTTGGTATCAAAGTTATTTTCTGCTCTTCCCCTGATCTGTTGCATTTCCTTTGCCTTCTAACTTCTTGAGACGTTCAGCCAACAGAAAACACAGTCAGGATTGGAGGATTGTATGAAGGGAAAAGCCATGAGATATTTCTTCTCCCTCTGTCTCTTTTGGACAGCCCTGGCTGTGGCTCTAATTCCCACTGTGTGTCTTCTCCCTCAAGATTCCAGCACCTAATCAAGCATCCGCAACTTTTGGGCTCTGAAAATATTCTGTCCCCATCATTCCTCCAGCCCCAAGGATGGTAGTGGTTTTCATCAACAGTTGCTTCCCACAAGTCCAGCATCTTTATAACCAGTTCCCTTAATTTTCCTCTAACATGTGTTTCCTTTTGGGGGAATCACACAATAATAAAAATTGTGAGGAGGGCCAAAAAAGGAAAGTATGTTGTACCTAGAAATTATATAATGAGAACTCTATTGTAATATTAATGGTCAGAGGAAGCTTTTCTGAGTAGGTGACATTTCAGCTGAGATATGAAGGCTGAATCAAAGTTAGCCAGACAAAGCATGTGATGAAGAGGGTCCTTAGGCAAGAGAACAGTGTTAGCAAAGGATCTAAATCAAAAGAGCTAAGAGCTGTTAAGGAGTGGAAGTACGGGTGGCAGTACCTGTGTACAGGGGTGAGAGGTGAAAGTGTCATAGAAAGGACAGCAGAGGGCAACCCTGCTGGTGCAGCAGTTTAGCCCACCTGCAGCCTGGGGTGTGATCTTGGAGACCCGGAATCAAGTCCCACGTCAGGCTCCCTGCATGGAGCCTGCTTCTCCCTCTGCCTGTGTCTCTGCCTCTCTCTGTGTCTCTCATAAATAAATAAATAAATAAATAAATAAATAAATAAATAAATAAATAAAAAAAATCTTTAATTAAAAAAAAAAAGGAAAGGACAGCAGAGTCAGGAACAGATTGGATCATGCAGGCCTGGTGGGCCATGTTAAGGCCTTCTGTGGCTATCATAAAGACAATGGGAAGAAACTAAAGGCCTTTAAGCAAAAGACGAAGATGATACACATATTTTAAATGGTCATTCTGTCTATATAGTAAAGATATAATAGAATGTAGATGTGAAGAGACCAGTTAGGGTGCACAGAAATAGCTCAGGCAAAAGATGATGGTAGGTCCAGCAAAGGATAGTATTAGAAACAGAGAAAATTGGACGGACTCAAGAGATATTTAGGAGATAAATCAATTGGACTTGGTGATTGATGAGTTAGGGAGGGGTGATAGAGAGAGGGATGCCAAGGGTGCCTTCTGGAGTTAAGCTTACACAGGGGGGTGGATGGATAGTGGTGCCATTCACCAACACAGAAAACACTGGAAAAGCAATGGGTTGCATGTGCATGAATGGAGTAAAGAGGAGATCAATTATAGGTTCAATTTTGTTCATATTGAATTTAAAGTGCCTTAGTGGTGTCTAAATGCATTTGTCTCTGGTAGGCAGTTGAATAGATGGGGCTAGAGCTCTGTGGCAGGCTAAATTTTTATTTCCAATTCTTCATTCTCCTGTAATAGAATTTTACACCCACACCCTTTGCCATGTAATTTTACAGTTATCCTCACCAGTGGGAGGAGCATTTGCCCCGCATTGATCTTGGCTCTGGCCATGTAACTTTCTTTGATCAGTATAATATTAGTGGATGAGATGTAAAAGGAGACTTTAAAACATGTTTTCATGTTTGATTTGTCCTCTTGTGCTCTTTTGATCTTCTGAGACAAGAGTATGTTTTAGGTAGCTACTGGCCTTCCAGCCTATGCCCCAGAATGAAGACACATGGAGCTGACCTGAACAACCTGAAGCGTGGGTCAGCCTGACCGATCTGAGCACTGCCTTGCTCAGCTGATGTGAAGATATGTGAGCTTTTGAAGTTATGCATCAAAAACCAAGGAATATTGCCAAAGAAAAGGCAGACAAGTCCAGACAAGAGACTTAAATTTGAGTCATTGACCTATAGAGATGGTAATTATAACCATGGTATAGATGAGACTCTCAGGGGTTACAACTATTATGAAATTTTTGAACACATCCACTTGGGATAAGGCTGGACAAAATTTCTCTAACTGGCCTGTCTTTGGCCCAGGTAGTTCATCTCATCTTAATATCTTTAGCCCTTCCTTTTATGGCACCCCAATCAAGTCTGATAATCAGGTACTCAGTCTCCAGAGCTGTGTCACTGCATTCACACCCAAACTCTTCATTTATCCATCTTTTGACTTATACATCTATGATGCATTCTGAATTATGCATTCTGAATTGGTATATGATTGAGTGACAATGGCTTATGCCTCTCAAACAATTTGCTTTTTAAATAGGACCTTCAATGCATTGGGCCAGAGTCAATCAGAGTATCAGGTTATATGAAGTTGAAGTCTTCACCAAGGGAAGCCTCCATCTACATCATCAAGAAAACTGCCTACAATCATTAATGTAGAATACCATTCAACATTCTCTAACTGCCAGTGGGAAGATTGAAACAGGATCATTTCTGAAGACTCAGTATAGATTACCAGATACAAGGAAGAGAAGGTGGATATGTGTGTTAGGCAAGCTGTTGCATGGTTTATTCAGCTGAGGAGCTTACATAGTTGCTTCAGCTTAGAGATAGCTCATATTCTTATCTCTCTTTCTCTTTTTCTTTTATTTCTTTTCTCTCTCCACCTGTTAACTGATTCATTCATCAAAACTCTTTACTTAGGTTTCAATAAAGGAAACAGGTTAAAATACTTAGATAAATCTCTTGTCCTATTCTGTGCAAATCCTCAGCTTATGAACTACCATGATGGAAATTTGTATTCATTTTCCTCCATCCCTCTGCTTCTTTCTGAAGAAATCTCTCTCATATTCATTATATTTGCAATCTACTTCACTCTATTCCATAAAGGACTCCTTTCATCTTTCTGAGGACTGTTTCTAATAAAAATTTTCCTCTTCTCCATTTTAAATCAGCCTACAATGGAGTTGAAGCCCCTCGATACTTCTAATGCAAAAATCAGGAAAGACCCGATGGCATTCACAGCTTCTTCAGTGGGTGTTTAAGGGGCACTAGGCACATATTGGAGGGTCTGGCTTGCAGCTCCAACTCTTACACCAGGAGCTTTATCACTATAGATAGTGTTGTCCTTTTCTTCAAAATGGATACAATATCATGTTATTTGCTATATGTGACTATTGATCTAATTAAATAAGAAAAAACTTTAATATGGTTAAATATCGGGAGCTATAGCTATTATGAGTGTAACTGAACAAAAGAACCAGTTCAACTCACAGTAACTTTAGGAGTTGGGTTTATTTTTCTCATAGAACAAGTCTAGGGTAGGCTTGGTTCAAGCATTAATAGTCTCTTATTCCCCCTTTATCAGGAGAGCATGAACTTTCTCAGAATGTACTCCCAACAGACTTGCACTTATTTCTCATGGGCTCAAAGTAGGTCATATGGCCTCACCTAGCTCAAAGGAGATTGGAAAATACAATGTTTGGAGGTCAGCAAATGGCAAGAAAACAGTTAGAAATATTTGGGGCCGAGTGTCATTTAAAATTATCTACCACAGAAAGCTTTGAATTAAAGTTACTTTAATCAATACACTACAATCTGATACCAAATCTAATGCATGGATTTCTTTTCCCACACCAAACAATTCTCTGACACCAGTTGGGTTTCCTGTAGCACAATTCTGACACCATCTACCTGGAGATAGCAGAAGATCCCACAGGTTCAGGGCTCAGTCCCACAAGACTGATTTCTACTTCAGATGTTAATCACAAGTCCAGGTTATCACCTGTATCTGACTGACTGACTATAGATTGGACCCCTTCTTTGGGTTTGATTGATTTGCTACAGTGCCTCACGGAATTCAGAAACATTTTGCTTACTAGATTACTTATTATAAAAGGATATAACTCAGGTACAGCCAGATGGAATAGATGGACAGGGTAAGGTATGTGGAAGGAGCATGGAGGTGCCATGTTCTCTCTAAGTGTGACGCTCTCCCCAAACTTCCACGTGTTTACCAACCTGGGACCTCTCCAAACCCCACCTTTTGGGGGTTTTATGAGGCTTCATTACATAAGACAAGATTGATTAAATCATGAACCATTAGCAGTTGATTCAACCTCATGCCCTTCTCCCCTCCCCTGAGATCAGCAGGCTGGAACTGAAAGTTCCAACCCAACAGTCACATGGTTGGCTCCTCTGGCAACCAGGTCCCACCTTAGGTGCTTTGTAAAAGTTTAAGCTTGCAAAAGAACAAGGTTATTCACGAAAACTCAGGTGTGGTTGAAAGGAGTTCATTATGAATATGAAGACATTTTTATCACTCTTCTCACTTAGGAAATTCCAAGGGCTTTAGGAGCTCCATGCCAGAAATGGGGACAAAGACCAAATATTTATTTCTTCTTATAAATCACAATACCACACTCCTAAAAATTCCCATTTGAGAAGTTGAAGTTCTTCCATAGGTACAAAATGTCTATTTGTTCAGAAAGAGCAAAAACTAGAAAGAAGTTACTTATATCCTAAGACCCATTGAACATTGTGCCTCTTCCTCAGCTGTGCTTCCCTGAGATTGGCCCAAAGCAATCAGGTGACTCAGTTGGCTTCATAAATAGAAGTTCTCAACAACAGAATGCTCTTCTCTGGCTCAGAGATGTTTAATCTAGTGCTAAAAGTGTGGTCTCTGAAGTCAGATGGGCATAGATTGAATTCTGACCCTGCCCTTTTCTAGCTGTTGATCTTGGGCAAGTTAATGCTTAAAACCTTCATATTACTCATTAGGAAATGAGAATGAGAGTGTTGCTTACCTCCTCTTACCACTATGAAGATTAGATGAAAAGCACTAAATACAATAAGCCATTGTATACTAACCACTCAGTAAATGGTTTCTCCTATCAACATTAATAGTAAAACTTTTTCAAATTTACAGATTTCCCCAACTTCATCTCAAAGATCCAAGTTAACAATAAAAGTTATGCTGAATAATGATCTATTTTTCCCTCCTTTGCATCTAAAATTGAACTACAGTTTCTCTTGCTGGAATCCATCCTAGATTCTTTGTAACTGTTAATGTTTGAATGACAAACTCCCCCATACATTTACTAAGGCCTGTGAAGAAAACTATACCATTCCTGAGTTTGGTGATCAGTCCAGATAATATATCTAGTAAGCTTATTAGTTGCCTGTGGTAGTATCTTGCCAAATTCAATTTGCAAAGACAACAACTTTATAGCCATTTCTTTTAATCTTGTTTGTAATATTGCCTATTAGATAGAAGCTGTACCATGCCAGATCTTGTTCATTTCAAAGCAAATTATAGGAGGTGACTATTGTGCACTAAGAGAGAGTCCAATGTTTCACCAGCAGGGCCACAAAATCAGACATCTGCTTTTTGACAAGCTGACAGATCCCAAGAATTGAAATTTGATGAATCTTAATGCTGTCTGTCACATACTACAATGTTCTTCAATTATTTCTTTGTGAAAGAATGACTAATGATAATTCCTACTAGAAGATCATTTGCATATTCAAGCTCCATGTTTTGCAGAGAAGAGAATGTTGATTTGTGGAGAGGGCAAACTCCTTCCCTCCAGATGAAAATGCTTCTTTTCTAATACAGCTATATTAGGCTTGCTGTTAAAACCCAGGGAGAGATAAAATAAAAATCAGGAGCTAAGTACAATCTATTTTGTTTCTAAGGGAAAAAAAACAGTATTTTTTTTTTCATATTTTGGACTAGGTTTCTTGAAAACGTGCTCTGCAGCTGCCATTGTTCATAAGGGAAAAATGATCTGGATACAATTGGCCTAATCAACTCTTAATCTGGGAGCATAAGTGGTTGATTACACCTAGTTTTACCCATGCAAGCAGCTGCTAACACCAGAGTCCTTTGGCAAATGCTGCCCCTAACTTAAATGCCAGGTAGGTGGCACTGAAGACTTCAGGCACAGGGGCTCAGACACAGAAGCTGAGCCATTGCATCTGGTGGAATCATCCTCAGAGCAAAAGGCTCTTGCCCAGATGAATAAGTGCTAAGATAGCTGTCCTGCCTAGAGCATGAGCAGCTACTGGCCAAGGTTGACTCTTTCCAAAAGGTGGAGTTGGAAAGAATCAACCAAAGCCATGCCAGCGTGATTTGTTAGACATTTTGGTACTGAGAACATATTAGGAAGACTGGCTGCTGCCATAAGACTGTGCATGGTTCTTCCCAATTGCAGAGGAAACAATAATATGATGCAAGGTTAGAAGAAGCAGTAGCATCCTCCTCTACTTGGCCACATTTTTTAAAAATTTTTATTTATTTATGATAGTCACAGACAGAGAGAGAGAGAGAGAGAGGCAGAGACATAGGCAGAGGAAGAAGCAGGCTCCATGCACCGGGAGCCCGACGTGGGACTTGATCCCCGGTCTCCAGGATCGCGCCCTGGGCCAAAGGCAGGCGCTAAACCGCTGCGCCACCCAGGGTTCCCCTTGGCCACATTCTACTTCAGCATAAAGCCAAACCTTCCCTGGGCTGTCTACAAAGTCCAACAAAGTTGGAAGCAGTGACTGGTACATGAAGGATAAATAAGAAATGTCCAAATGAACAAAGAGGACAGGGTATTTCTCAAAGGAAGACTCTCATGAGTTCAACCTACAGGCTTAAAAACACCATGATAGTTGTATCAGTTTTGTAGGGCAGCTGTAGCAAAGCAATAGCAAACCTGATATCTTTTTTTTAATAATAAATTTATTTTTTATTCGTGTTCAATTTGCCAACATACAAAATAACACCCAGTGCTCATCCTGTCAAGTGCCCCCTCAGTGCCCACCAACCAGTCACCCCCACCCCCCACCCTCTTCCCCTTCCACCACCCCTAGTTCGTTTCCCAGAGTTAGGAGTCTTCCATGTTCTGTCTCCCTTTCTGATATTTCCTACCCATTTCTTCTCCCTTCCCCTCTATTCCCTTTCACTATTATTTATAGCAAACCTGATATCTTAAAACAACAGGAATTTGAAATCAATTTGAAGTCTGAAATCAAGGTGTCATCACGGCCAGGCTGCCTCTGAAGCCTTTTGGGAAGAACCTTTCCTAGCCTCTTCCAGCTTCTCGTGGTTCTTGGTATTCCTTGGCTTCTCGCGTGGTCTTCTTATAAGGACACCAGTCATCGGATTTAGGGCCTACCCTAACTCAAAATGACTTTTTCCTCTTACCTGAATTATATCTACAATCACCTTATTGACAAATAAGGTCAGACTCACAAGTATGAGGTGTTGGGACCTCAACATACCTTTTCAAGGGAAAAATTCAACCCACAACATTAGCCCATGAAGAACAAATAGGAAGAAGCACTAAGTGAATATAGAGGAGAGGGTATTTAGAAAGAATATCATGAGTCAGGCTTGAAACACCACTATACTTGTACAGAAAAATAAGCAGTGCCATAGTCTGGGCTCTCCTCCCTCACTGTTTACTCCCAGCAGACCTGATCCTCGGTGCTAAGACCTCTGGCTCTGGTTACTCATTTATTGCACATGTAGAGAGGTCATTAATGTAATCACAATACATCAGCTCTCCCCTGACATTTGTAGGGCTCCAGATAAGAATACAGAGACTTGCATCACATATGTCTATTATTTAACAAATTGTTAAATAAAATATGTTTTGTTCTCTTGTTTTGACAAATACACCATCATTACACAAAATTTTAAAAGAAAATGGAAAGCTATGTTTTTGATTTAACTGAAAGTTAGCAAAATGTCAAAGATGATCCACCCGAGTGTTCTGTTGGAGGATTGTGATGCTAGGATGAGTAATAAAATAAAGATATACGTAATCCATAAATTATCATATATTTATCCCAAAGAATTTATTTTTCTTGCCTTAATTTCAGAAAACGTACTAATTATGTTGTTGTTATCAAGCTTTTCACATAATTTGTGTTTTATTGACAGGATTGCCAAATTATACCAAATTCCTTGAGTGATTATTGTTCTTAGGTAGCTTCTATGAATTTTAATCTTAAGAAACTGCTCTGCTGAGGCAAGAGCAACTGATATCTTCAACAAAATGCTTAAAACAATGCCTAGATTCAGAACGAACCATGAATTTTGCACATCATGTTCAAACATAGTTCATTTACATAGGAAAGTTTATCATTGTCACAGAAAAAATTATATTTAATCTCATTATTAAAATTGTTGTCACTTCTATATTACAGTTTTGGCCATTATTTAAAGCAATATCTAGAGCCATTTAACATTTATTTAATTTTATTTCAAATATTTCAATATTGAGATGTTTACATAGAAACCTGAAAAGAATTGTATCTTGTAAGATTCATTCAGATCTCTTCAAACAGGATTCTGTTTTAATCTCTAATAGCCAGAGGACAATCTACTTTTTTTTAAGATTTTATTTTTAAGTAATCTTTACACCCAACATAGGTCTCAAACTTATAACCCTGAGTTCAAGTCACATGTCTACCCACTGAGCCAGCCAGGTGCCCCCAGAGAATACTCCTCTTAAACATTAGCTTCAGGATTATTTGCATATATTATCTTCTTCTCCTTGAAGTCATTTTTGTTTCTAACTTCTAACTAATTTTCTCATATTTTATTGACTTGTAACTTTCATTGTGCAACTCATGTGTGGTCCCTTTTCTTTTGATTATAAAAATATATTCTGTATTTAAATACACATGTATATGCATATGTATATACATATGTGTGTGTACATATGCACACATGTGCATATGTATAAAATATTTGGATTATTTTATAAAACAAAATGTTTATCTATCACTATGTGAACTGAGGTGGATTAAGTGCTAATTCATGTATCTTCCCCCTATACAACAAATTGGAACAGAAAGAGAAACAAGAAAATGAATGCTGGGCACTACCAGGCAGATATTTTGGTAGGCAAAATCTAGGATATTTATGCTATCAAAGAAGGAAGATTGGACAAATGAATTTATTCACCTTTTCTTTTATCTAAATACTCTTCAAATCCAACTCTTCCTCAAACTCCAAATTGGTTTGAAGCAGTGACTCAAACTCTAAATTTTCACAATTAACTATTCTTTCAGAGATACAGTATAAGAAATTTGGTGTCTCAGGAACCTGATATATGTGTGCTAAAACATAGAAGGCTCAGAGCCAAAGAAACTCTTACTCCAGTATAAGGGAAATACTGCAGTCATCAGTGTCCTGGGACACCACTCAGCTTAGTTCACTGGCTCACTGGCTCACTATCATAGGGACCTGTCAGACAAAAGTGGCCACGATAATCACATTCATAAACTAGGGACATCTAAACCACATATGTGCATGTACACACATACATACTGACTTTAAATCATCCATGAATGTACCTTAACTGAAATGATACTACCAATAATACAATGATATTAATAATAATAATAATAATAATAAGGAGGAAAGGGGGGGGAGGAGGCTACTATTTATCAAAGAATTACTATGCACCAAACTTTGTGGTTTCTGCTATAAACATACTATCTCATTTATTTATTATTTATTTATTTAAAGATTTATTTATTTATTTATTCATGAGAGACACACAGAGAGAGAGAGAGAGAGAGAGAGAGGCAGAGACACAAGCAGAGGGAGAAGCAGGCTCCAAGCAGGGAGCCTAATGTGGGACTCGATCCCAGGTCTCCAGGATCACGCCCTGGGCTGAAGGCGGTGCTAAACCACTGAGCCACCCGGGCTGCCCTACTATCTCATTTAAAAACAAAACAAAGATCCAAAGAGGTTATAACTTACACAAAGTCACAGCTGGTAAGCATCAGAATCAGATTCAGATCACAGATTATTCTGACTCTAAAGTTCATGTCCTCATCCACTATAGTGCATGACTTTAACAGGGCAAGACAACATTAATCATTACTCTCTTTTTTCTCTATGTTTTAATTTTTTAAATGAAAAGAATTTCATGAAAGACAACACTTCATGTTAAAATATTCAAGAAATATAAAACTGTATGTAGCAAAAACCTAAGGTAATTATTTAACTTCCACCAGGACCCTTTTCTCCTTCCCAGGTAATGACAGGGTGTAGCTTAGTGTACATAGACACATATATGGTTTCCTTTCACATCAATTAAGTCAAGAAATACGTGTAGTTTGTGACTTACCTTTTTTAAACATAGCAAAATGTCTTGAGATATTTTACATCTATATCACTAGATCTACCATATTATTTTAAATGACTAGCATTTTAATGGTTCCTCTATCAACTGGAATTTACAACACTTATATTTTCTGCTATTCCAAAAATGCTTTGTTGAATAGCCTTATACATACAAACTGGCATGTACATTGATTTTGAAGAATTGATTAATAGGATTTGAATTGCTAGTTTGCAGAGTATACTTATTTTACCATTTTGATGGAAATTGGCAAGTTGTCTTCCAACATTACTAATTCATATTCATACCAAGATCATACATGACTTTTTCTGCCATGAGAGATGGTTTTATTTAAGGGAGTGTATTTGGAACTCTGGAGCTAAACCATTTCTACCTATATTCAAATGGTGCCCAGAGTTTATATAAATCTGTTTAATGTATCCAGCTATCTGTGGTTGAATGAATAAAAAATCATTTTTCCAAAAATACTAATCTCTGCACAAATCCTTACTATGACATATGGCCTATAACCTTTTCTTCTATAAAAACAAGACCCTCGGGATCCCTGGGTGGCGCAGCGGTTTGGCGCCTGCCTTTGGCCCAGGGCATGATCCTGGAGACCCAGGATCGAATCCCATGTCGGGCTCCCGGTGCATGGGGCCTGCTTCTCCCTCTGCCGGTGTCTCTGCCTCTCTCTCTCTCTGTGACTATCATAAATAAATAAAAAAAAAAAATTAAAAAAAAAAAAGACCCTCAATTAATTGCAAATTAAATCTGAATTTTGGTTCTGTCAGGCTTAGAGATGCTAGTGATAAAACTTGCATTAATATTGCAGTCTTTAATTTTTTTCTTCCAGATTTATTGAGGTATGATTGACAAATAAAAATTGTATGTATTTACATTGTATAATGTAATTTTTCCAGGTGTACAAGATGGTAATTTTAGTATACATATACATTGTGAAATGATTACCACAATCTAGTTAATTAACATATCCATCATTTCACATAGTTACTGTGTGTGTGTGTGTAGAGGAGGTGTTGAAAGACATCTTAAGATCTCTTCTCTTAACAAATTGCAAGTATTCAATATAGGATTATTAACTATGATCACCATTCTGTATGTTAGAATTTCAGAATTTTATCTTTTAACTGAAAGTGTGTACTGTTTGACTAACATCTCCCTATTAAGCCCTGTCGCCCAAGTCCTGTCAATAACATTATATTCTCTGTTTCCACAAGATCAATGTTTTAGGTTCCTGAAAGTATGTATAAAAATATAACCTCTAATAAGAATTATAATTGTCATATGATCCAACAATCCCACATCTAGGTACATATGCAAAGGAAACAAAATCAATATCTCAAAGAGATATCTGTACTCCCATGTACATAGCAGCATTACTCATAATATCCAAGATATGGAAACAACCCAAATGTCTGTCAGTGGATGAGTGGATAAAGAATTCCATTGTTGTATGTGTGTGAGTACATTCAGGAGAAACATTTTCATAGAACGAGTAGACCAAGTCTCTGAATATAGTGCAAATCAGTATGTGATCAACATCCTAAGAGAGAAGCTCTAAGCATTCTAAGATGGAAAAATTAATTCTAGCTAAGGCAGCATAGGAAAAATTAGAAGGAGAAAAAGAAGGAGGAGGAGGAGGAAGAAGAAGCCAGCGTAAACATTTGTCAGCCACTGTTATATGCCTCACATCCTTCCCTGACCAACTAACACCAATACTCATTCCTACCTCTCTCATGAGACAGTCAGTCTTCCACAGGAACATGTCACAACTTAACAGCTAAACTACAGGAAGATTCTAGCACCCCAAATAGTATTATTTGCAGGAGTTAGAAAAAAAATGTCAGCAAGTCAAGACAATTTAAATTACTTGATATAGGTTGAATATTTATTTAGTACAAGTCATGATTTCTTTCAGATCACATGAAAGAAAGATTCTAGCACCCCAAATAGTATTATTTGCAGGAGTTAGAAAAAAAATGTCAGCAAGTCAAGACAATTTAAATTACTTGATATAGGTTGAAAATTTATTTAGTACAAGTCATGATTTCTTTCAGAGCACATGGTCCCTGACAGCTATTTCTTAGAGATTTGTTGCATAGCCATGTTGCTGTGGACGGGTTTTAAACATCACCCTAAATATATGCAGTTGTTTTATATTTAGAATATATATAAAGTAGAATTTATAGAATATGTATAAAGATAGCCTAGGATGCTATAGAGAGACAAAAAGAAACTATAATTGTGTTCATGAATTACACTTACGCAAAAAATATTTCCTCCAGTCAGTAATTGGTAGAACTAGTTGCTTATGTCTGTTCTCATATTAGGTAATTGTGAACTTGATCCCAAGAAGTAATATGACAGTCAAGAATAGTTACTGACATGTAAAAGGCAGCATTTCAAATCCAGCTTTGATGGGTGTTTAAATAACTGTACATCTGAAATCTCTTGTCTTGTGCAGCTCTTCAGAGCTCCTTCCTATCTACTAAGATTGGATGCTGTCTGATTCACACATAGCTGAATAAGTCTGCTAGTAAATTGTCTATGGAAAACTTTCCCTTCACAAGAATTGACATCTTATTTTTTATTGAATGCTACATCCAGCATAGAACACTACATTCAATGACTGCAAAGTACACATGGAATACTCAATAAGACAGACCACATGCTACGGCATAAAACAAGTCTGGAGAGATTCCAAGTGAAATTACACAGAATACGTTCATCAGTGACAATGGAACTAAGTTGGAAATTATTAACAATAAAATGTCTAGAAAACTCCTAAGTACTTGGTAATGAAACAACTCATTGCTAAATAATCCATGATTCAAATAATAAATCATAAAGGAAATTAGAAAATATTTCAAGTTCATTGATAGAAACATAATCAAATCATATGAGGCAACTAAAACAGTGCTTAGAGAGAAATTTATAGTGTTATTTAAATGCTTATATCTGAAAATGACATAAACATAAAATAAATTGTGTAAACTGCTATAAAATAAATTGTGTAAAATTCCACCTTAAGAAGTCATGAAAAAGTAGAGGAAATCAAACCTAAAGTAAGGAGAGGAAAGAAAATCATATGGATCAAATAAAAATCAATGAAATAGAAAACAAACAATAAAAAAGTCAATAAAACCAGAAGTTCATTCTTAGAAAAGGTTAATAAAATGGATAAACACTGAGTAAAATTGGATTGAGATGAAATGAGATAAAACACAAACTACCAATTATCAGAGGGTAGGTGAGCTTACAGACATTAAAGAGATTTTTAAAAGGATATTATAAACAACATAATACCAATAAATTGAATAAATTAGGTGAAATGGACAAATACCTTAAAAAACAGAACTTACAAAATGTACTAAAGAAATAAAGCAAATTATATAGCTTTATATTTTTTTCAAGTTGTATATAATTAAAAATAATCCCACAATGAAAATTTTAAGCCTAAATGACTTTATCAAACATTTAAGGAAGAAAACAATGATCTACAAACTGTCAGAAAATAGAGTCGTAACATTTCCTAATCTGTTTTTTTGAGGCCAGCATAACCTAATTTCAAAATATAACAAAGATATTATAAGATGAGAAAATTACAAACCAATATTCCTGTTAAGCATATATAAATATCTTTAATATTTGAAAATCAAATCTAACAATAATAAAGAGAAAATAGGAAGCAGGGTTTACCTCAGGAATAAAATTTAGTTTTAACTTTTGAAAAACAATATAATTGGGGGCAGCCCTGGTGGCTTAGTGGTTTAGCGCCGCCTTCAGCCCAGGGCGTGATCCTGGAGACCCGGGATCGAGTCCCACATCAGGCTCCCTGCATGGAGTCTGCTTCTCCCTCTGCCTGCCTCTCTCTCTCTCTCTCTCTGTGTGTGTGTGTGTGTGTGCCTGTAATAAATAAATAAAAAATCTTTAAAAAAAAACAAATATAATTCACTATATGAAGAGAATAAAGAGAAAATGAGGATTATTACCTAAAAAATGTATTTGGCAAAAGTTAATCACCAATGAATAATAATAATAATAATAATAATAATTAAAAATTCTGAAAACCAGTTAACACACATGAATTTCCTCAATCTGATAAACTGTATTTATGAAAAGTCTGCTAATATCAAACTTAATGGTAAATATTGAATACTTTTCCTATTAGATCAAGACTAAGGCAAGGATGTAACTCCCACCACTGCTATTCTACATTGTATTGGAGGTCTCTGCCAGGGATTAGAGCAAGAGAAGTGTAACAACTGTATTATGATTGAAAAAGGAAGAAGAAAAACAGTTATTTGCAGATGATATGAGTATACGGATAGAAAATCCTACAGAGAGGCACCTGGGTGGCTCAGTGGTTGAGTCTCTAGCTTTGGCTCAGGTCGTGACCTCAGGGTTCTGGGATCAAGTCCTGCATCAGGTTCCCCACAGGGTGCCTACTTCTCCCTCTGTCTGTGTCTCTGCCTCTCTTTGTGTCTCTCATGAATAAATAAATAAATAAATAATCTTAAAAAAAAAAGAAAGAAAGAAAAGGAAAACTCTACGGAGCTATAGAAACCTATTTGAATTAGTATATTTGGCAAGGTCACAGGATTTAAGGTCAAATTACAAAAATCAAAAATCATTTGCATTTCTAAATACAACAAACAATTCTAAATTATTTTTTTAAATATCATTATCTTAGCATCAAAAAAATCAAATAACTAGGAATAAAGATAACAGGGAACCACTGAAAATAGAAAACACTTTTGAGAAAAATGAAAGAAGCCTTAAAAAGTGAATAAATATGCAAACATGCATGGAATTTGAAGGGTCAATATTGTTAAGATATTTGTAAGTGCTCCTCAAATTTATTTATAGATTCAGCGAAATCTCACTCAAAATATGACCAGGCTTTATTCAATGGAAAATGACAACTAATTATAAGATTTATACTGAAACAAAGGATTTAGAATAGTCATGACAATCTTGAAACAGAACAAAGCTGGAAAACTTTCACAACATGATTGCAAGCCTTGATATAAAGCTATAATAAAAAAATAAAATAAAATAAAGCTATAATAATAATACAAAAAAAGAAATCAAGGTATTGGCATACAGATAGATATATATTTCAACAGAACAGAATCAAGACCTGAACATATTGGTCAGTTTGTCAATGACTGATTTTTAAGAAAAGTATTCAGGGAATAGGGAGCAACTGCTTCATGGGTATGGGTGTCCTTTTGGAGTGATGAAAAAAGGTTTTGGAACCAGATGGAAGCTATGGTTGCACAACATTGTGAATGTACTAAATGCCCATTAAAATGGTTAATTTTATGTCATGTAAATGTCACTTTAACAACAGCAACAAGAGATATCAAGTGAATTCAATGAGGTAATGAAAGTATTTTCAACACAATAACACTTGAACAACAAGATATTCAGTTGAAATTTAAAAAAAAGAAGGACTTTGATAATTACCTCATGCCATTCACAAAAATCAATTCAAAATGAATCATAAATCTGTATGTATAAGCTAAATTCCAAATGTTATAGAAGAAAACAGAAAAAAAATGTTTCCATGAACGTGGGGCAGGAAAAAAATTTTTTGACAGGAAACAAAAAGCACCAAACCATTTTAAAAGATAGAAAATGGTATTTCACCAAAATGTAAACTTTTTTGCTCAAGAGTCCCCATTAAAAAAATGAAGAAATAAACCATAACCTAGGATGGAAAAAATACATATATTTGGCATAGGATTTGTATCTGGAATACACAAAGAAATAAAAATTAATAATAAAATTAATGACAAATAAATAATACATTAAATTGTATTAAAAATAAAATAAATAATAAAAATCTTAAAGTGGGTAAAACTCCTGAACACTTCACAAAAGAAGATATATGGATGACCAACAACAGTTAGTGTTCAATGTCATTAATTTAACAATTAAGTCACAATGATATCACTTAACACACTAATGGAGTGGCAATAACTAAAAATGTAGACAAGAATGTGGAATAACCATAACTCCTATAATTTGCTGTGGGAATGTAAAAAGGTACAACCATTTTGGAAAACTGTGGGTTGGTGTCTTATATAAAGTTAAACCTACACACAACCTATAATCCATTAATTCCACTCAGAAGTAGAAATGAAAGTCCAAAAGAAATTAAAATATTTCAAACTTACAAAACAAAACCTGTACATCAATGTTCATAGCAGTGTAATTCATGATAGTTCTTAAATGGAAACAATTCAAGTGTGCATCGACAAGAGAATTAATAAATTGTTATATAAACATATAAAAGACTATAGCTCAGAAATTTAAAAAAAGGGATCCCTGGGTGGCGCAGCGTTTTGGCGCCTGCCTTTGGCCCAGGGCGCGATCCTGGAGACCCGGGATCGAATCCCACATCGGGCTCCCGGTGCGTGGAGCCTGCTTCTCCCTCTGCCTGTGTCTCGGCCTCTCTCTCTCTCTCTCTCTCCGAATAAATAAATAAATAAATAATCTTTAAAAAAAAAAAAAAGAAATTTTAAAAAAATTAACTACTGATACATACAACATATTAATAAATTTCTACAGCATTATGTTGAGTGAAAGAAACCAGATATAAAAGAGTACATACTGTATAAGTTCATTAATATGAAATTCAAAAACAGGCAAAATTAGTCTATGGTGGTAGAAATCAGATAGTGGTGTTGCCTCTGGAGGAAGAGGATTGGCTGCAAAGGGGCATGAGGAAATTTTCTGGGGTAATGGAAATATTCAATATGATTGGGGTAGGTTGACAATAAGAAAAACTTATTATACTGTACACTTGAGATCTATGCATTTTGTTTTATGTAAGTTATATCCCAGTTAAAAATAGGAGAAAAGAAAAGCTATCTGAAAAAAAAACTAGAAAAAATTTCCAAAGAAAATTAAAAAAACGAGCGCTACAGAATAAGATGGATAGATTAATCCTCTTTATATATATTATATATACAAAACCATATATAATGACATATATAATATATATAGTAACACCATAAAATAATGAAAAAACAAATGGCAGACCAAAATACAAAGAGTTGCAGCATATGAAACGGTCTTAATAATCTTAAGATACAGAATTTCTTTCGAATCAGTAAGAAAAACATAAGCAGTTCAAGAAATTTAGCAAAAATGCTGACTAAAATAAAATATTAATATCCTTCAGTTCAGAAATTGCACTTCGTATTTTCACATGGAAATATATACAAAGAAGCAATATTTACAAGATATCCATTGTTTATAAATTTAAAAATTCAAGAAACCAAATGTATAGTTCATTATCCTAGAATTCTATTGACAAACTATAGTATAACCATATTACAGAATTAATCAAGGTAACTTAAAACAGATGAGGTAGTTCTATGTATAGTCACACTGAAAGATTTCCAATACATGCATTAAATAATATATAAAGCAAATTAAAATAAAGAAATGTTTCGATTTCAAAATTGATGTTTGGGTTTACAATAAAACAATTTTTAAAAGATATTTAGCTCTACTTCCTATTCCCCTACTCCTTCTTGAACGACTTAATCTCTCCAGTCATAATATGGGTTAGAACAAGATGGAACACCATAGAATAGAAAGGAGAAGTTGCAGTGTCCCAGAGTGGAAGGCCAGAGTCTGAACAAGGTGACAAGGATGCCCATGTGAACTTGGGAAGTGGTGTGGTAGTACAGATAGGAGATTGGCCACACGCACTCAGGAAAACTGATAAAATAAATAAACCTGTTAAGGATAATGTAAGACACTTTAATCACTGGTAAAGAAGGGGTCTATCACTATGAAAAGGAGAGCACTAAAATGCATCCTGTGGTTTGGTATTGGATTTGGAAGTATCGATGTAAACCTGTGGTTTTCAAAATAGAGATGGATATAGAATAAGTATAGAAAAATACGTAGGTATATAAATGTATATGCATATACATATACACGTACATAAACATATATTCTCTAGCTCTGCACATTAAAATGATTTGGGAACAGAAACAGTCTAGTCACAATAAGCAAACCAAATGCCTAGATTCTGACTTCTAAAAACCATTCTCCACTAAAAGGAACTGGAGTTCCTTGAAGAAATGGCTGATTCTAGGGCTGAGGCAGAAATATAAGTCTGAAATATCTCACTGTATTAGGAAGAAAGTGCTTAAAGAGTATCAGGAGACGTGGCCAAAAAACCACAGAAGTCACCATGATGAAGCTCTCACTGGCCAGGTCAGGGACAATTTGACCAACAAAAGAAATGATAGTTATGTCTTATAACCCACTGAATAAAATAGAAAAGCATCCATGTTCATATGGATATAAGTAATACATAAGAAAAAAAGTAAAAAATTTGATGAAAAGTGGGATACTTAACTTGGTTTCAAAGTAACTCTTCACAACATGCTTACCTAATTACAAAAGTATAAAAGAGTGACATCATAGTGGAAAAGCCTGGCAGGCAGCACCTTAATTAAATGTCAAAGTGAATATAATCAGTAATGAGACCACCAAGAGTCATTTACCACTAGATAAGACACAATGAGAAGGACACAGATTTACTTCTGTGATACTCTTGCTAGTGTGTTCCTGGGTGTAATCTGAATTTAATCAGAAGAAAAAAAAATCAAATTAACCCATATTGAAGGACATTCTACAAAATAACTGGCCAGTAATCTTCATGAGTCAAAATCATGAAAGTTGAGGAAAAACTGTAGGAGACTAAAGACATTATAACTAAATGTAACACGTGAGGCTGAGCTGGATTCCTCTGCCATAAAGAACGTTACTGAGACAACTGATAAATGTGAATGGAGTCTCAGACTAGATGGTTTTAATGTTGATTATCTGATTTTGATGATTCTCTTGGATAACATCCTTGTATATAGGAAATTTGCACTAAATATTCAGGATTATAGAGTATCAGGTCAATAATTTCTTCTCAAATGATTGAGGAAAGCAAGTCTTTGTTCTGTACCTGCAAACTTTTACATCTGTGATTGTTTTTAAAAAATTATTCTTAAAGACAACTATGTAAAACAATAGTACATAAAGTACATTATAAATATGAAAATAGAAAAACAAAACTGCATAGTTTTACATACAGACCTGTGAAAACAGTGAGTTGCATTTGAGAAAAATGGTTGGTTGGAGAAGTTAAGAAGGATTCTTGTTTGTGATTCAAAATATTTGTGTTGCTTGGTTTTTTATACAGTGAATAATATATTCATATGTTGCTTATATAAAGTGGGAAAGAGGACATAAAACTGTCACTATTTGCAGATGATATGATTATATACTTGGAAAATAAAATTAACTTGAAAACTACTAGAAGCAACAGAATTCAATAAGGTAGTAGAGTAGAAAATTAGTATTCACAAATCAATAGATTTCATATATAACGGAAACAAGTTACAAAATGTAATAGGAGAAAAAAAAATCCCATTTCTAATTGCAACCAAGGAAACAAAACAAAAAAAAAGGTATACCTTCTAGATGAAAAATAACAAGATGTTGGTTCTCTCCCTAAATTAACTTCAAAATGTACTGTAATCACAAAAATATCAAAGGACACTTTTAAGAACTAAAAGAAACAAAAAACAAAAAAAACCCAGTTATTCTAAAGCTTATGTGGGGGCAGCCCGGGTGGCTCAGCGGTTTAGCACTGCCTTCAGACCAGAGCGTGATCCTGGGGACCCGGGATTGAGTCCCACGTTGGGCTCCCTACATGGAGCCTGCTCCTCCCTCTGCCTGTGTTTCTGCCCCCCCGCCGTGTCTCTTATGAATAAATAAATAAAATCTTAAAACATGATAAAGCTTATGTGGAAAAATAACATGGAAAATTCTGAAAAAGAATAACACTGAAAAGAGACTAAATCTATTATATGTTAAAACAGATAATAAATTTTGCATAATGAAACCAATATGGTATACTGCAAGAATAAAAAAGGAAACAAAATAAATATGGAACAAAAAAAAAAAAATCCAGAGATAGACCTACATAAAAGTGCATCTGAAATGACAGGGGACAAGATGGACTTTTTCAATAAATGATGTTGGAAGAGCTAGATAGCCATCTAAAAAATAATGTTGGTTCAAATCTTTCATCTTATAAAATGATAAATTCCACACGAATCAAGTAATTATCTAAAAAGTCTTTTAGTCTTCAAGTCTTCTTGAGCAAATTTCTTTACAAACTTGGAACCTTTCTATGACTCAAAATCTAGAAGTTATTAAAGAAAAGATAAACAGAGGGGATCCCTGGGTGGCGCAGCGGTTTAGCGCCTGCCTTTGGCCCAGGGCGCGATCCTGAAGACCCGGGATCGAATCCCACATCGGGCTCCCGGTGCATGGAGCCTGCTTCTCCCTCTGCCTGTGTCTCTGCCTCTCTCTCTCTGTGTGACTATCATAAATAAATAAAAATTAAAAATAAAAGAAAAGATAAACAGATACACTCACCTCTATAAAAATAAAAACTTCTACTCAGTAAAAAACAAAACTACAAGCAAAGTCAAAATATAAATAATTGACTGGAAGAGTATTTATAGTTCACATTAGAAGTATAGTGCCAATTTTCTTAATATATAAAGAGCTTCTAAAAAATATATGAATAAGACCCATAACTTAACAGTAAAGGGAGAAAGGAGATGAATAGCCTCTTTTTAGACTGGGGTGGAAGGTGCACCACAGGGAGAGTTCCTTAAATGAAAACAAAACAAAACAAAACAATACAAAACAAAAAAACACTGAGTTTTATTCATAGAAATAGAAATACAAATTAAACCCCAAAGCTAAAATACTATTTTCCTCCTGTCATATATGCAAAAATTCCAACCACTTAATGATGGCTAAGCTTCATGGAAATGGCTTTTTCATTCATTGCTTGGTGGGAACATAAACTGCCCCTGCAGAAGCAATGTAATGGTAGTTATCCAAGGTGCAAATACTCTTACCATTGGACCCAGCAACTCCATTTCTGAGAATGTATCTTAATCCCACATCTGCACACATAGGAGGATGTAACGTCAGTATTACCTACTACAACACTGTTTACAATGGCAAAGGATTTCCCTGATATCAGTAATCATCTTAAAAATACCACCAACCTGAAAAATCCATTATTTGGGGATGATAAAATAATCCATATAATATTCTTACAATGGAATATTTCTTTACTTTTTTTTTTTTTTTTTACAAAGGAGAGGTGAGGAAGATAAGAAACTAATACATAAATTGTGGTGTTAAGTTTTTTTTTAAAAAAAGCAAAGCATATAACAGCAAGTACAGTCAACTTTTTTTTGCAAAAAAAATAAAAAGGAAAAATAAAGAATATGTTGGCTTTTGTTTTTTGCTTATATTGATTTAAAGATATTCTGGATGAAGATGCAATTACCATTAAAAGGGGCAATGGATTTGGAGATAGGGATGGGAACAATTTTTCACTATATTACTCATCTTAACAAGCTAACTAGACATGGGATTATGCTGTATGAAACTGGCAATATTTAAATAGTCTGATTTATAAAAAAATTATATCATTTCTAATACTATTGCTGTTGCCATTTTATAGATTTTGAATGTATATGAGAGTCTTGAACATGGGAGATGCTGATATTATTGGTATGTTGTAATATGATCAATTGCATTAAGAAGTCAACATTTATAAAGATGTCATCTGAGGAGTTGGTACATTTCCTCTTATGGGATAATGTTAATTCATCAACTCTTTTTGCCTTGGCTAACTAGAATCTCAAAAATGTATGGACATTAATGATTGTCATGCTTTCTCTTGCTCTTTTCTTAATTTTTGTGCATGCTTTAAATTTTTTTTTTCTGTGATTAAGTTTATCTATAAAAAGTATAGTACAAAAATGATTAATAGCTTAAATAGCTAGTGATCCTCTCTATCTAGGGGAAATGGAAGCTGTACATAGTAGTGGGTACATACCCGGACAAATTAAGCTTTGATGTCAGATAGTCACATAAGAGGTACTAAAAGTCAATGACTATACTGTAATCAAAGAGTCAAGATATACACAATATTTTTGTTGCCACATGGATCTCTGAAGATGTAAGGGATGTGAATTAAACATAAATAAAAATGCAGGTTGGACCTTGAGTTCAGGGGGCTGGCGAGACATATGATCTTATCCAAAGTTTTTTAAGGTTTTTTTAGTACCCTGAGTAAATATTTTCTCAAAATGACATGGTGAGCAGGATTGGGGTGGCAGCTCTCCTAGAAGCAGAAAGATAAAACTTCATTTCATAATTCTGAGAAACACTTCCCTAAATGCACACTTACTTCTGTTCGTGGCTCATGAAGTGTCCTTTCCTTATGAGATGTTCTCTGATTTCACCAATGGTTGCAATCCAGTCTCAGATCCAAAGGGTCTTCAGGAAGAAACTGTTCTCTTGCCTGAGGTCATCAGTAGTCATCTTGTCAAGGTGCACGGAGTCCTCCACAGGACCCAGGAGAGAGCAATGAGAACCAGCAAATAACTTCTCACTCTCTCCAGCCTTCCTTGAATGATAATGAAATCAAAGGGAAGGGGCCAAGGAGAGGAAGAGAGAACAAAGAAATGGAAGGTAAAAGGAGTAGGAAAGGATCTGCTAAAATTTATAGGTCTTAAGACTTTAAGTAGGTCACTCAATCTGAGACAATTTTGGAAAGAGGTTCTCAGCATCTTTTTTCACAAAACTCAATAGCCTATAAGACACAACATTGACCAAGAAGACAGGAAATCACTTAAATGTAGATGAAATATAGAGATACATTTTATTCCAAGAGCTACAAAAGGAATAAAAATATAGCCATTATATAAAGCCCTTTCTACAAATCTGAAAATAAACATTTTGGAGAAGAGAAGGAATGAAACACTGCCTGATTGGAAAACGCAAACAAGCAGGTGTCTGATCTAGGCAGAAGGAAGACAGACCATGTAAGGATCGTTTAATTTACAGATTAGCAAAATGCTGCAGCTTCATGTTTGCTCTGCTGTCTTTTCATTCCCATAGTTTCTAGTTCAGGAAGTTGGTTCAACATTCTTGTTTTGATAGTTGAGAAACGAGGGCATAGATCTTATTAAAAAGACCAATGGTTTCAGCCTTGATAAAGATAAAAGTCAAATTTAATATCCACAATATTAATATTTCATTTCTAATCACTGCAACAAACAGCACCTGGTTTTATCTCAGAACCAATTCAAGCCCAGTTTGATTTGTAAGACAAAAAGAGGATGTCCTAGGTTTATCCTTTATTTAAAAACAAAATTAAAAAAAAAAAAAGAAGAAGAAATTAAGAAATTCTCTACTTAGCACAATAACAAAGAACATCACAAAGTTTTCTTCTGGTATCTCTAGATCCTGTGTCCTGGCTGCCCCATTTTGCTGGAAGGAAACAAGACTTGAGAGGTCTCCTGCTAATTTGAAAGAGAAAGTCATTAAGCGCAAGGATGCCCAAAGGCTTTGGCCAGCATCTGCTCTAGGATGCAGCTGATCCATTATGGATAATTAAGAGACCGTAGCTAGGTACTAAAAGAAAAGAAGTCAATTTCTGAGAGTAGCCTGTCTGTGGTATGATTCATTCAAGTTTAGTGATTAACTAGAAGCTCTTAGCAGCATTAGGAGTGAACTAATATCCCTTTCTGGAAAAACTGTTCTATACTGCATTATCTCACTGTCCAGGCAGTGTCAAGTTTTATGAGGTTTGAGGTTTATACAATTCAGGGAGGTGCCTCCTTAAGAGAAAAAAAGAACTAAAACATTACTACAAAATTTATTAGAAAAGTATCTATTTTGAATGAGAAACAAAATTACAATAAATTACAAACTTTTCATAGCTTATATAGACATCACAAAATCAATATAAACACCATATTTTTACTAATTGCCTGACATATACTTTTTTCTTACAGTTTGCATAAACTTCGAACATTTTTTCATATTGACAATTTTGTGATTTATTGTCTTTAAAGAGGTAACAGAAACATAATTCAGCCTGAAACATGGCTGATGAGATTTGTTATAGTACTGATAGTTTTTTAAAAAACGTCAGCTTCGCAACTTGTTATTGGTAATGAGATGCATTATGTCGGGATGCATAAAACATGACTTTGCACCGAGTTGTATTGCATCTTCAATACTGCTACAGGTTTTGTGCTGAAATACAAACATTCGGATAAATTTCACACAAATTCCATCAAGAAAGAAAAGATGATCATGCATTGATAATTATATATGATGCATTAGTGAGTATATTAACACGACTTCTGTTTTTTTCTAGGTATTAATGAGAACTAAATTCACCTCTTGAAAATTTACACATTTGAAAGTAGACTTTTCTACAAGCCATTTGGCTCCATACTTTCCAAACATTGTTCCTCCTTCATTATTCATTACTTCAATGCCAGGTGCAATAGGACATGTTTATATCATGATACAAATTATGGTCCTGTACTTTTTTTTTTTCCATAGGTTTTAGGCAGGTGGCACAATGGGCAGTAGGGATTATCCCTGGAAGCCATTCCTACCAGAACAGCTAGCAGTAACTTAACTATACATGAACATTTGTGTCCCACATCCATACATCTCACAAAGCTCAAACTAAATGTATTCTCAACTCATCTTTCCTTGGTAGGAGCCTCAAAAGGCTGTGGCCACTCCAAAACCCTCTCAATACAAGGGGAAGAGTGACAAAGAAAGTCGAAGTGAAAGGCAACTATCTTAATTCCATTAAAACATTTTGCAGTTTCTATGAAAACACATGAATATTCAATCACATTACCAGATTTTCTCCCAGAACCCTGGAAGGAGTTCATCTGTGCGAGTGAGGGAGCTCTGAAGCTGAAGCTTTATTAGTTTCATGATGAATCCGCATTCACAAGCTGGCCACGTGAACAGTTTGGAAATATTGGGTCTGCCTCTACATTCACGCTCACAGCCATAAACCTGAGTTAAGGCCTCAGCATCTTTGTTCTATAATTGCTTTCCTGCTCTTCTTTCTGTCTCTAACTGGAACTTCTCTCCCTTTTCCTAACCTTCCATGTTAGCCTCATCTTTCTCCATTTTATTTTCATACTTCCCACATCAGAATTTTAAGATGATTGCTAATTGTGTCATTGAAAAGAAGAAAACTTGATTCTCTAAAGAGCAAGTTTCCTTAAATTTAGTAGAGCTGGTGTTTGGTTTAACTGCTGATGGATCAGTTGATGGTGGTAGTGAGTGATGAGAATGACTTCCTCCTGTAGCCAGGTTTGTGCTTGTATGTATGTCAGGTATGGCAGTTGCATTCATAACCACTCTGTCATTCAATCTTCACTACATTCCCATATGGTAATAAAGATATCAATATTTTAAGACATGAGGCAATGAACTCAGAGTTTAAGTAATTTGTCCAAGAACACAAAGCTGGTAAGCAATAGAGGATTCAATCGCAGTGATACTAACTCCCAATTGCTTAGTAACATCTATGTGGGCTGATAGCAGGAAACACTGGTGGTCAGTAGACTCAAATTCTAATCAGGCTTAGACCAAATATTCTTCAATGTCGATGCAGCTTTCTCTAGACACTATCACCAGGCATATCAAATCCTTTCTCTAGGTCCAGAGCACATCCCCAGGCTCTTCGAGATAGAAAGTTACACACAGGAGACTTTGTTTTGTATCCCCATTTGCTTTTAAGCCTATTTAACATTTTAGTTGTTTTTGTTTGTTTGTTTTTGTTTTAGATTTTATTTATTCATGAGAGACACACAGAGAGGCAGAGACAGGCAGAGGGAGAAGCAGGCTCCCTGTGGGGAGCCTGATGTGGGACTCAATCCCAGGACCCTAGGATCATGCCCTGAGCCGAAGACAGATGCTCAACCAGAGCCACCCAGGGGCCCCAAGCCTCTTTAATATTTTGACAATATACTATCCAAAGCAAGGAAGAAGCTCTGAAATTATAGTGATGACATAGAGTTATAATTTTCCTGCAGATGCTAACAGCTCTCTGATATCCATTAAACAAAGCTTACTTTGGTTATTTAGGGAAAAGAACACGTCTTCAAAAGACTAAGGTCTTTTTTATAGGGGAGTAAGCCTGAGACTAAGTGGAAGAAAAAAGAGAAATTATGAAAGGAAACATGCAAAAATAAACTAAGTAGCAGGCTATAAGGATCAACATGACAAGAAAAATAACCTTAAGTAAACAAATGGAAATTTTTTAAATAATTAAAAAAAAATCCTCTGTCATCACTGCTGGGCCTCAGGGAAAAGTTGGTGATACTTTGCTTGTATTTTTCTTTCATGCTGACTTCTTCAGACATAACAGAACCAGGACGCCCTTCAGTTTCTTACCACTAAACACAGAAACCTATCATCATCTGCTCTGATTCTATCATCTTTTCCTCTTGTTCAGTAGACCAGAATAACTATCTTTTCTTATATTTAAGGCCACTTACTTTGTGGATTATCATACCAATGTGTGTAGTCAGAAATCTTACCTGGTACATTAGCCTGTTTCTTCCATACTCATGTTTTCCTCTCACTGGAATATTTCCATTAGCTTTACAAGTGTTTTAGTTACGAAATTTGTAATTGTGCATAATATAAAAACTCAAATGGTAAAATTAAACCTGTTAGGAGAAAGATCAGTCCCGTACTTTAATGCCACTCTTGCTTCCCAGAGGCAAACTCTGCCAACTGCCAAATCTTTCCCCTGGAACTTACCTTCCCCTTTCCAAACTTCAAACTTACAATTATTCATTTTTTACTTAACTTTTTACTGTTTAGTTTCAGACATTAATTTCCCACTAAGAAAGATTAAGAATGTAAAATCACAATTTTTGGTTATGACCATATTTAGTGTTTATATCATGATGCCGGTATAAAAAACATCGTTTTTAGGTGGGCCACATAGTATGTTCTGATTTCATTCCCTCTGTAGAACTTATTTTGGTTCTCTTATGTTTTTGTTTGTACATTTGTTTACTTTCCAGGTTATCAATCACTAACTCATCCAAAACTGTCTTCAGAGCTCTCTAAATAAATATGATAGATAGATGGAAAGTCAGCTCTATGGGAATAAGAGCACTGAAATAGTAAATATGTGGGTAAATAGAATATATTTAATTTTCCTTTTTAATTTTTTTAAAAGAGCTATTTGCTGTTTAGAACGATAACTACAACATGATATTGTAGGGTTTATAATATACATTGAAGTAAAGCATATGACAAGAGTGGTGCAAAGGATAAAGCAGTGATAAATGAAACAGCTGTACATGTTTTATAGTTTACATGAAAGGATGCAACATTAATTGCAAGTAGACTGTGATATGGACACATAATGCCTAGAACAACTACCAAAAATGCAAAAGTACAGATTAAAAAGTAACAGAAGAAACAAAAGAATGTTAAAAACATTTTTTTAAGAAACAAAAAAGAGCAGGAAAGGAGCAAAAAAGGAACAAAAAGCAAGGGAAATACAAAAAGCAATATCAAGACAACAGACGTAAATTCAAACATATTAGTAACCATATAATGTAATTTATGTATTTGTTGTTTACACACACCAATTAAAAAGCAGACATTATTATACCAGATAAAAAAGTAAGACACAACTAACTATAGATTGTCTATAAAAGACTCACTTTAGATATAAAAACACAAACAGGTTGAAATTGAAAGAGTGGCAATATATGCATCATGCTAATATAAGCTTAAAAAAGCTGATGTAGCTACATTAGTATTACTAAAGCAGACTTCAAGACACCATCCTAAGAGGTGGAGGACTATTTTAAGATCAAGTCATTAGAAAAACATTAAAATTCTAAGTCTGTATCAAATAAAAGAGCTTCAAATACAAGAAGTAAACATTGATGGGACTCAAAGGAGAAATGAACAAATCCACAGTTATATTTACTAGGCTACTGCTACCTTTAGGATGCTGCATTAGTCTTACACATATGATTTCATTTACTTTTCGCAATTCCTCAGGTTATCTGGTTTATGATAGTTTAAGAGAAACTACTTTTCAGTATTTACCTCATTCATGTGTTGTGGGAATTATCAGTTCCTAGAAAGTTTGAAATCATTTCAATATAAAGTCAATCTAATTCCAAGCCTTTTTTGAAATCATTTCGATTTAAAGTCAACTTAATTCCAAGCCTTTTGTGAAGGTAATTATATAACTGTTTCCATTTTTTTTCCCTTGATCTAGTCAATTTGGGTAATTTGGAATTTTAAAGGGCTTTCCTGGACTTAGTCCTACTGGGATTCTCTCACTTGGATTTCTATCCCTAAGACAAGACACACAAACACAGAGGCACTACATATCAAAAAGCACTACCCTTCTCATCTCTACTGAATTTCAGTAAAATCACCATTCCCTCTTACCCCTGGGCAGTCACAATTGTTCCTTTATAGGAAGTGCTCTTCTTCCTCTATGCCTGGCTAGCAAGTGTGGACTGTGAGATGTGCTACACAGCACCCTTTACTTTCCTTTCACAAGGCTTATATTTTGTTACTGATTTTAGTAAATTCCATCAGAACGGGGCATTTCTCTCTTATTACATTCCTAGCTAGCACAATCTGCTGAATGAGTTCATTGCTGAATAAGTTCTTCTTGCAGTAGGTTTGCTTAACATATTCCACTTGCCATACAAGTTCTGCTGTATCTTTGTAATTTTATCTTTGCCTTCTCCTTTTTTTGTGTGTCCTAATTGGTTTTTCCCACTTTGCCACACATAAAATGTTTTGTTTATGCTTTGGAGGATATGTATGTATTCTATTTTAAATTGTACCAGAGGATAGAGTTAAAGCTTCTTAATTAAAAAAAAGTCCTTAAATGTCTATAACTCAAAGTTTAAAAACCAGTAAGAAAACATTTTTAATTCCCATGTATGCAAAAGGAAGAATTTTATACTTTTATTTCCCAATTCCAGTTCCCCATCTTCCTCTTGTCCGGTTTCTTTTTTATTTATACAATGGATGACCACTTTTACATTCGTATTTTTAACACTTTTATTTTTACATTTTATATAGGTTTTTACTTCTAAACCAGCCAGGGTTCAACAGCAAGGTAAGATGGCCCCTTTGCAGGGAGGCTAATACCTGTCTCCATAGTCTTCCTGAAGGGAAGGAGAAAGGGCAGGCAGGGTTTGGAGCCTACCAGGTTGAGGTGACCCGGTTATGGTCAATTTTTACATTTATATATTTGTATATGTTACAATGTTAGAGCTCCTTCTAACAGTTTAATACTCATTGCCAGTCCTCTTAAGCCTCAACTTCCTATGCCTAGATCCATTTTTATTAATATTCATCATTGCCTATGCTTCGGGTACTGTTAATATACTACTTCCATGTAATTTAAATGTTAACTTTAGAAGTTACTACATAGCTAAGAGCTTTTGAGTCAAAATATTTTTCAAAGTATTGTCAGACAAATATGACTTTAAAATATTTATTTCTTGGATGCTCACACTATCTTTCCAATTTTCAAGTCACCCAGCGTCTCTAGGTTTGGGTTACTACTGATGAATTCTAACTGGAGCACTATAAATTTTCTCATTTCCAAAAATAATTTTTTTAAAAAATATTTATTTTTAAATAATCTCTACACTCAACATGGAGCTCGAACTTACAACCCTGAGATCAAGAATCACATGCTCTACCCACTAAGCCAGCCAGCACCCCAAAATTCATCTTTTTTAATGAAAAATGATTAATATTTTTAGTCACTGTGTTCAATTAGTCCTTTGGTAATATCAACCAGATTGTCTAGTAGAAATCGTAGGCTCGACAGGCTCCAAATCAACTTTTTTCCCCCCAAATTGTTGTTACTCTTGTGATTACTGTACCTGTGGACGGTACTACCCTCCACAGTTAAATACTGTCTCTTCCTTCTACCACATGGAATTATTTCCAAGTCCTTGCAGTATTTCCTCATAGATATCTTCCTTTTGCTCTATTTCAGTGCTCCTAGCCTACCAGAGCACTGGCATTCATCTCTTCAGAAATCCCCTTCTTACCTTTTCCTCCAGCTCCTTGTAATTCATCTGAAGATTGATTGGTCATGACATACGGCACCTAAAATCCCTCAATGCTTAGGTTATATTGGATTCCTCTGATAGGTTCAAAAAATCATGATCTTCACATTCCGATTTACTCTTCCCTTCTCTTACACATAAGGATATAGCCATATTCATCTTCATTACCATACATGTTCTATATGAACCTTGGTCAACCTCTGTGATTTCACGTAATGGGTTGGATGACACTCCCACTAAGCTAACTTCTACTCAACTTCAATTTAGAAGACACTTCCTCAGAGGCTTTCTGGGATCTTCATCTCCATCCCAGATAAGGTGGCCCTCTTGTACTCTTATCTCAATTCACATACTGTATTACATAACTGTTTTCTTTAATAATATAGACTTATAAGGATATGGGCTATTTATAGTTTGTTTATATTATCAAGTTTGGTACAGTGCCTGGCACTCTATTTAATTACTTGGTGATAGAAATTAAACGGAATCATCTTTATTTTCATCTATTCTTGTTCTTGTGATCTGCGAGTTTTCATAAGCCTTGTCTTCTTTTGATTCAAATTTCTGCTTTACATTTCGGCATTAATCAAGTTTGATGCATCTAATTTTGCTTCTCTTTTTTAACAGCACATCATTTCTATTTTTCCTGATTTCTACCCATTCCACCATTTTCATGAACTGTACATCTTTTTGGCTAAAATTAAGCATATATTCTAATAACCTGCTATGGCAGTAAACCTGTTTTTGAGCAAAGTTTTGTTTTGGGGTTTGTGTGTGCTATTCTGTTATTCCTAAATTCTACAATTATTTGGGTATACCTGACTCCTTTATAAAAAACATTAAGGATGAAAGGCAATAGAAGAGGTGAAAAGGAAGCATTCGTAACCGAAAAGACAAACTTTTTTGCCACTATCCACTACAGATACATGCAAAGCTCTCTAATACCAAAAAAGGAGCAATAACATATCACAACAAGATTTCTACCAATGTGTCTATTTAAAAATACAAAACAAGTAACACTCTTGGCATTCTCTTAGAAATAAATGATTTTTGGGTGGTAGAACAGAGGAAACACTACATTCCAATGTTCTAAAAACTATATTCAGAGTGCTGGCTGTTGCAAAGTAGAAGGGGAATGGTTATACATACTTCATTTAAGGTTTAGAATTATGACCACTACCTGTCCTATTTTACTTTAACTGAATAGACAATGCTCTTAAGTTTTTTATTCTTCTAGGGGTAATTTTAGTGTGCGTGTCTGTGCATATGCGTACGTATCTGCTGGGTGTATGGAAGGTTTTCCACTGTGCATTTGTACCGCTACTTTGCCCATGATTTTTATGCATTGATTCGGTTACTGTTACTAAACTGGGCCAGGAACACATTGCCCCAATTCTGTCCTTTTTGAAGCCAGTAAATAATTAAGTTGTCAGTTAAAATTGAGAAGGGACAGGAGGACCAAGGAAAGGTGATCTTTACTACATTAAAGTTACATGACATTAGCATAAATCTTTGAATAATAATGCCTACATCAAAGCACATATAGGTATAATATCTCAGTTAAGGAATAAGTTTTTAGTAGGTTCCCCAAAATGGTAGTTTTCCTATGTAGGAAAGATTACTATGCTTAAAGTTACCATATCAAAGTTACCACATGGCTCTTTTGCAAAGCACCATAGCAATCTGAAAATGAAAAAGAGTTCGTATTTTCAAATAAACACAAAATAAACCAATTAATTCTGAATAAGTAGTAACAACTTTATTTTAACTCAATGTGCTGAAATGCAAAAAATATTTTCAGCAACAAGATACAAAAAGTATGTATCTCATCATTAACATCAGCTGATTAAAAATGAGGCTGAAAAGTTCAATATAAGTCTTTACACATTTGAATCTTGAAAATCAAGTTCCCCCAAAATTAATTTCTAAATAATTTTAGCAGAATTTTATTTTCAAAAATGGGACTCACTTAAGTTATATCTTCATTCTAAAAAACTGGATGTGAAATTAACTAGGTTACAGTATACAATGATAAACTCTAACAAACAGAAAGATTTAAATATAAGAATTCCTTTTCAAACATAAAATCCACATACTGCAAACAGAAGACACGGTGTGGTGATTTTATTCCTAGTGAAGAGGAAGTCTTCCATATGGTAGGCACTCAATATTTGTTCAACTAGACCTAAAATTGACATCATTCCATGAACACTTAAATAAAGTAGAGCTTATAATCTGTATAAAAGAGGTTTGCAAAATACTCATGTGCTGAAAGTGCAGTCTTTATAATCTGAAAACAGTAAAACCCCCCACCTCCTTTTGCAAGAATACACTGAATATTTTTATTTTATCCATCAAAGAGCAAGAATGTCTGAGTCAGAATAATTCACCTTTCAAACACCTTGTTATGAGGAAAGCTTGCTGAGTTGGATTTTAATAAAATAATTTACTAAAGTCTCTAGTGTCCACGGGGTAGCAAATACGATCCACATTTTTATAAAGAATTTTACTTAGTTTTACATTTATGCACAAAACTTACATGGGTAAATAAATCAGTAATTATTTGGCAATTTAAATTCTAACTTAGGTCTAGTTTAAAAATAAGCTAATAATGTTCATGACAAGTTTTTAAGAGGTCTTTGCAAATATTTTAAAACTTAACTTTAAAACTGATGTCCTAAAAAGGCACTGTTTTCACATTTCATCATGCAATAAATGGTCACATTTGAAAATTATAATTTCCTGTCAACCAATTGTACCCCAAAATAAAGCACATTTAATGAAATATTTCAACTAACCTGAATTCTCAACATTTAACTGAGTCCTATTTTCAGAAATTCACTCTTCTGAACATACCACACACAAGTCCAAGCAAACACAAGTACGTGCGCACACACACACACACAAATGACATAATACATGCATGGTTCTCCAATTACTATTTCAATCAAGACAATGACACACGAGTATTCAAGGAGGTAACAATGGCAAGCCATAACATTATGGCACCTTCATATTTGTGCTCTAAATACCAATATATGTTAAAATTTAAAAATGAAAAAGGCACAAATATAGTGTTTCTGTATCTCAAGCTGATGAACAGTTCTCCAATGGTTACTTTGATAACATGTAACATTTAAAACGAATCACTACTTTTCTAAGGAAAAGCTCTGTTTAGGTGATAAAAGGTAAACAAGAGCAGGCTGACAAAAGGCAAACTGCTCAGGACAGAGTCTGTGCCTACAGAAAACAATGTGTGTGGTTTCAAAATGAAAAAATAAAAAAGTCTATTAGAGCACTCACATCAGAATACATTAAGTTTTTTTCATTGCCTCAAGAACCCACAATACCAACAAAAAACAAAACAAAAACAAACCTTAATAAATAAAAAGAAAAAATAAATCAACTATGATATGATTCTGTTAGTATAATGATAGGCATTATATTATCTAAAAAGTGGACATTTCTACAAACGTGGATATTCTCACAGCACAGTGTTTGACGTTTTTGGTACAAAATGTGCTACCAAACTTAAAACAAAAAACAACTTTATAATAAAACCCTTAAGATTTGCAATAAACACTAAAGTAAGTAGGTAGGAGCAAGCCGCAGTGTTCATTATATGGGTATTACTGAAGTCACTATGGTTAGAAATGTAGATGCAAGCAGTGAATTAATTCACAATGTGCCTGTGTGCATTTGATATAAACTGATACACCAGTACTTTTGATGTATTAAAACAAGGTTCTATAGCCTGAGGAATTTTAAGACTGTGGCAAAATATCAAAATCTTAACTTGTATATGTATGTGTGCATATTAAATTTGTACATTGTAAATTTAATGGACTCAATCTGGTTAAGGAAGTAAGTTTCTGCTGCCTCCAATATTCTTACACAAGGTGGAGTCCAATAATATGTAAGAATCCTTCCATCCCAAGAGATTTTTCTTCAGATTTAACACAAGAAAGATTCCAATTAAACTACACAGAAAGAAATGAAGATATCTGAAAATATCTTTTCAAACTACAGTTTGTTGTGGATAACACTTATTTGACAGTCTATGTTTAATGTAAATATGAATCACTCTTTATATAGTAAGACTGCTTCAGTGAATACCTAATAAAGAGATAACAAAAATAAAATCTATTTTAAAACCCCGGGCTTCATTTTTTTTGTCCTAAATTCAAAAATTAAATAAACACATCATACAAATTTTAATTTGGAGAATAAAGTATATATGTGAATATATAAGAATATGCGTTTTTTTTTTTCCAGTGACACCTTTTCCCTTATGGTCAAGTATAAACTTTGCCTAAGAAGCATATTGTCACTATTACAGGAAATCAGATGCAGTGACTTGCCACTGATCATTCCTATTTCTCTGGGACAATGCACCAGAACAGACCTCCACTGCGAACAGAGCTATCTAAACACTGAATATGTGTATGTGTTTAAAGCTAAATTCATTTATAATAAAGAACTGGCCCATGAAAAGCAGTTTATAAATAGTTTATCCTGTTCACATTATGCAGAATTTCAATATCATCCACAATGTTAGTACAGTAACTGAAACAGAAAGGAGAAAGCTTAGGGGGGAAAGAAAAGGTTCAGAGTGTGGCCTAACATATTTCTAAGGGCTCTCTCTCCTTTAGTCTGCAAATAATATCAGTTCACTGTTTTCAGAAGGAGAGTATCCAGGATTTGTTTATTGTTCAAATTGCCTTCTCCAAAGTGTGATAAGACAGGAATAAATTCAATGATAAATATCTGAAATTCAAACCAATTAACTATAATCAAGAATATCTTTCTTATTATCACAAACATCCCAACTGCCTCCATCGATCTTAAAAAATTCTTTCAAAAGTTAAGACACAATTAATTATACCCTATTAATACCCTCAAAAACAAAAAAAAAATATATGTACCATTTAGCATACAAAAGATACACATTAAAAGTGCATATATTTCTTAATTGGCCCACTCATTAATTTTACATTTGGTCATCCTTATTTTCAACATGGACAGAATTCTTCATATAAATGTAGGTCACTATAAATTAAAAAAAAAAGTTAGTTCCGCACAAAACATGCTTTCTTTTTATTGAAATCTTAACCTCAATCAGTTCTCAATCATTGTAAACCTGAATAAACCCACAAAAAAAAAGAAAAAACAAAAACCAACCCCCCCCCCCAAAAAAAAACACACAAGCAAAGGTTTGTTATGCTTCTCTTAGTTTGTTGGACAGTCAACACACAGACAAACATCACAAATTTTACTAAAAATTTGGGCCAACTCATTGCATATTTGCCCCAGAAATGAAAAATAAATTAGAATTGAAGCAGTGTATTGCCGTAACTTACCTTAAAGGTAAGCAGGTTCTCCTATATTTATAGAACTTAGACTGGAGACATTATTAGTAATCTCCAATACAAGTGCTTTTAAGAAGAACCTAGTTTTAAACTTTGAGACAGCATAGGACAAACCTATAATATTCATTATGCTTTTCTCAAACTAATGGAAGATCCTTTTGAAACTTAATATCTTCAGTTATCAATATTACTGCATTATGGAGCTAGTGCAATCCTGCATAGCCTTAGTCAAAGTGACAAGGCACAATAAAAAATTAAAGTATATGAACAAGAGAAGTCACTGAAGATAATTTAAGGCCTTGAAGTGAATTAGAGTATAATCAGTCTAATTTAAAGCTGAAGAATAAACCATAAATTATCCACCTGAAATGCAAGCAATATGCTTTTTCAGCTTCTGTTCTGTGGACAAGACAACAGAAACAACTCTTGTTTATGGTTTGTGTATTAGAATCCTTCTGGACCTGGAGGAGTAAAAGTCAATTCCATTTTTCTACAGTTCATGGAAGATTTCAGGACTGTTTTAGCCGTTTGCGTGGAATGCCAAACTGTGGACACTGTGCAGACGCTAGTGCTCGGAAGGCTTCTGCTACTAAATGAGGGTGAGACTGAATCATGGACTTCCACCCTGATGTTTCCATTATGTCCGCTGCTTGGCTGAAAAATAAAATTAAGTCATATTTATTAAAGAGTTCTTTTCAAAATATTGTTATTTTAAAAAACAACTTTCAAATTTCAAAATGTTTTAAACACTTTGCCTCTCTATGTCATCAAGCCCTGTGAATTCATGAAAATATCACCTTTACCTTACTGGTATATTTTCTGTTGCAATGCAACTATTAAATTCTTCTGGAAGTGCTAAACTCTGGAAGTATGTATGTGATACTTTTCTCCATAGTCCCAACTTCCATTGTTACCATTTCTGTACTAGCTCTTTCAAGAGCTCTTTTTCCTGGCTGTTACACACAGGTTTTCTCTAAAGTTCCAAGGTTGGACCTCTGCTCTTCTCCCTTAACTTTCATTATTTATCCTATCGTATCCACTCTTCACAACTGTAACTATCATATTCCAATGATGGTAAGGACTGACTTGCTAAATCCTAGACCTCACCACAAGGTACATTCCCAACCACCTTTTTTCCTTATTTTGCTAGGGTCTGAGGACCTACACTTTCAGAATTGTCAAATAAGAACTCAATAGGTCCCTCCCCACACTTAAGTTCTTCCCTCATTTTCAATCAGCTAATGCTTTCACCATTACCCAGTTATTCAAGTCAAAAAATGTGAGAAATTCTAGACCCCATTCTTTTCAATCATCACTATTTTAATTCCCCAAGATATTTCAAATACCCAGTTAAGGTTCACATCATTTTGCATTTGGATTATCATAACAGTCTCCTAATTTGTCTTCTAGTTTCCTATCTTGCTCCTCTCAAAAGAGCTTTCATGAGCTGTGTTAGTAACAAATAGGTCTATATTATATCCTCTGGGATCTTCTCATAACCTCACTCTGATCCTATACTTTTCTTATCACCAAACTTTGCACATCTGATTCCCTTTTGTGTGGGATAAACTTTTACACTTCTTCCCTCTTCTTTACCAGGGTAACTCTTAGTAATACTTCAGGTGTTTATTTATACAATAATTCTTCAAAAAAGGCTTTCTTCCCCTACTTCTTTTACTATATGCTTGGATGGGTATGCTATACTTATATCTATTGTTTCACTTTATTTCAATTACTTGTCTAGTTCCTATTCGCCTCCTGCTAAACTATAAACTCCATGAAGGCAGGGGAAACATTTGCCATGTTCACCACTATATTCTTTGTATAAGCACAGTGCCTAGGGTATTTACTGAATAATAAATACAATTATCTGTCAAATGAATCATCACTTACTGGTTCATGCTTCTACACTTTGGATTGAGCTATCCTTTCTGTTCACAATGTCTGTTATTTCTTTCTTAGTTTTGCTAATTCCTATTCATGTTTAGAAGACTCAGATGTCACCCAGGAAGCCATCCTTAAACCATCCAGCCTGTACATATCTTCTATCACATTACTTACCACATTTTAATGAAATAATACATTCATGTACTTGTTTTATTTCATTAGATAAATATCTCAAGAGAGGGATTTCTCCCAATTGTTTTTATATGCAATGCCCTAGCATAGTGCTTGAGACACAACAGTTTGGTTTGTGGAACCAAACAGTAGCTAATAACAAATCAACTTTTTTTAATCTGCCTGACATCTTATTACCTGCATGTCACTATGTTTATAATTTTAACTGTTTAGAATCATATAAATACCCCTGAATATACCTGACATTTTCATTTATTTAATTCAACATATATCTATTGAAGATCCATATATACCATAGCTTCACCAGGGGATATGAAATAAACTGGTACTTTTTAACAGTGAAAAAAGTTGCACAATGTAAAATATTTTAACAGAGTAAAACTAGAACTTGAAAGTGGCTAAGCATCAAGAATCATATAATTATCATTTACTGCTAATAAACTATATTTTAAATTCAAATGGATTTTTAGGATCATATTCCAGAATGATAATGTATTATCATACACTAACCAATATAAAGAACAACCAATAACTTGAAAGTATAGTCACTAATGCCTACTTTGTGAAAACAGAATTTACAAATTCATAATAGTTCAGAGTTAACCAATATCATATAGATAAAAACAGATAACAATGGGAAGTAATTAGGTCAACGCTCCTTTTATTGTCTCTAACTTTTTTTTTTTTTTTTTTACTTATATCACCTTTTGATAATGTGTGAAAATGGAATTGAAGGATTTACAAGGCAAAAAACCAATCAAAAGCAGGTACAAAATCTTGACACTATCAAGTCTTCACCTTCTGATTTTGAAAAATTATGAAAAGTAGACAAATCACTCCAAAAATGTGAGAAGAAAACATAAGAAGGGAATAATTAAGTTTTAGTAGTTCACATTCAGAAGGCCCAGGCTTAGGAAGATGTAACAACTACCATACCTCTTACAGTTTTACCAGGGAAAGGAAAGAACAAAATGCTACCATTTGGAAACATTAGGCAGCTCATCTAAAATACCATGTGATTCAAGGTACTTGGTTAACTTAAGAAGCAGTGGGTGAGGATTCAAATGAAAAGACTTTCTAGGCAAATCTGGAGGGAACACTCCTCAGAGGATAAAATGAGTATTTCCCACATTTTTAGAAATGCTTACTGAAGGGGCAGGGAAAAGATCCCCGGTAGCCATTGAAATACCTGGACTCAGCTATATACTATGAGCATATGTGCTTAAGAAATTAAAATGTCCATCCCAGTTCACATTAAAAGCTGATCTACAAGGGAGCATAGCCTCAAGAATCCACTAAGTCAAATTATTATTTTTTAAAATTATTGGCAGTTTCATATAACTAATATCTGGATTCATACTTATTGCAGATGAGCAAAAGGCTATGCAAACACTTAATTTCATGTATGCAGATCAACTTTAAGTCAGAAACTGATGTCATCTTACTTGCTGTTCCAGTTTTTCCCATCTTTACACCCAAGCTGTCGAAGTACACTGCACCTGCATTGAAGATTTAAACACACTTAAAAAAAAGTCCGGTGAAAAAAATGTTGAAAGTGTCAGTCCACTGAAATACAGGCATATAGCTTACCTATTAATAAAGTCTATGGCTTGTGCTTTCAACTGTTCTGCACTGTGCAAATCTGCAAGGACAAGGGTATCAGCAACATTTTCTACTGAGAGGTTACTACACAAAGCTTCTTCACACATGACCTTCAGCCGTTCCAGTGCATACTATCCAAAAGGAAAACATAACAATTAAACATTTACTCAAACTACCAAGTTTTAAATACCTGGTACTTGTAACTTACAAAATACTTGATATCTGTAACTTAGAGAATAAAGTTAAAGTACACTACACTCTGAACTGAAAGTTAAAAAAGTCTTAAAGTTATTTTAACCTAATATTAAGGAGATACAAATGATGAATTCAAGATAAAGAGCAATTTTCTTTAGGAAATCTCAATTTGTGCAAAATACATACTGTCAATTTTAAAATCAGGGTTTTAATTCTTTTAAAAAACTCTTCTTGTTCAATACTCTTAATGAGTGAATTTCTATTCTCTATTAAATGCCAAAGTGTATCAGCCAGTACACTGTATACTGCCACTGCTCAATCTTGAATAAATTCTAAAACTGAACAAAGCACTTTGATAAACAGTTATTATGACAGCTCTAGCAGCTTTATTAAAAGTAAAATTGATATACAACAAACTGCACATATTTAGTTTATATTTTGATAAGTTTATACTATATGGTATTGTTAAATCATGACACTGAACATATTCATTATCCCCAAAAGTTTCTTCCTATCTATAATTCTCCCCTCTTGTGCTACCCCAAGCGACACCTCTGATATGCTTTCACATCCTTGACCATACTTAATATGGTCTTTGTAATTTCAGCTTACAGCATGCATATAGAAATATCTCATATGGTTTTAATTTATATTCCCCATAATAATTAATGATGTTGAGCAACTTTTGATGTAGTTAACTGACATTAGTTCAGGAAGTGTTTGTTCAAGTATTTTCTCTATTTTTAGAAGAAAAGATTGTTTTCTTATAATTAATTCCTGACAGTTCTTTATATAGATTGAATACAAAAGTCCTTCAGCAGGGGCACCTGGGTGCCACAGTCAGTTAAACAGCCAACTCGTGCTTTTGGGTAAGGTCATGATCTCAGAGTCATGAGATCAAGTTCTATGTCAAGCTCCTTGCTCAGTGAAGAGTCTGCTTGAGATTCTCCTCATCTCCCTCTGCCCTTCCCTCTCCTTATGCAAGTGTTTTTTCTCTCTCTCTAATAAATAATCTTTTTTAAAAAGCCCTTTAAAAAAAAAAGCCCTCTAGCAGATATATTCTGAATAAAAGCTGCTCATTGGATATATGCTTTGCAAAGTATTTTCTCCTAGTTTGTGGCTACTGTTTTCATTCTCCTGTGTTTTCCTGAAGTTTTTAAAACTTACATAAGTCTAATTTAGCCATTTTTCTTTTCTGTGTTTGTTGTTTTCTGGTGCCAATAGCTAAGAAGTCTTTGCCAAACACAAGACTGCGAAGACTATGTTTTCTCTTAGAAGTTTTAGATTTTAGGTTTACAATCCCTTTTGCATTACTTTTTTATTTGGCTTGAAGTTCATATAAAAAGTTCACTTTTTTTCAGGCATTCAGGTATCCAACTGTTCCAACACCACTTGTTGAAAAGACTATCCCTTCTTCACTTAATTGTCTTTTCACTTTTATCAAATTAGATATCCACATATATGATAGATTGTTTCTATACTTTCCATTCTGTTCCAATAAATTGTTTCTCTTGTCACCAATCAACACGGTCTTAAATGAAGCTTTATAAGTCTTGTTACCATGCAGTCAGTTCTAGTACTCCATTTTGATCTTTTTCAAAGTTATCTGGCTGTTCTAGGTTCTTGCACTTGCACATAAATTTTCAAATCCACTTGTCAGAAAGCAAAATAAAAATTCTGTAAGGGACATGCTGGCTCTACTAATGAATTTTAAAAACTGAAATTTAACAATATTAAGAATACTAGTCCATAAATTAATTTTTTAAAGATTCTATTTATTTATTTGAGAGAGAGAGAAGAGGGGAAGAGGGAGAGGGAGAGGGAGAGGCAGACCCCTTGCTGAGAGGGAGGCTAAGGAGGGGCTTGATCCCAGGACCCTGAGATCATGATCTGAGCCAATGGCAGCTGCTTAACTGACTGAGCCACCCAGGCACCCCCAAATTTCTCTCCATTTATTTAGGTAGTACCTGAATTTCACGTACCAATATGTTATAATTAACAGGTTAGTTTTGATCTTTTGACAGATTTATGCCTATATATTTAATATTTTTGATGCTATTGCAAATGTCATTTTTAATTTAAATTTTTATTGAGATAGTTACAGGTTCATGTACATTTGTCAGAAATTAGTAGATGCCAGCTTAGGAGAAAGATGGCAGTGGAATAGGAGGACTCTAGGCTCCTCTTGTCCCAGGAACACAACTACATAATTAGACTCATCCTAAATACGCTAGAAATAGACTGGAAGACTGACAGAACAAACTCCACATAAGGGAGAGAAGAGGCCACATGGATAAAGGGAGGAACGTGGAGATATGGTTTAGGGGAGAAATGGCTGGTGGGTGCTATGGAGGGGAGGGAGCTGTGTTTATGGAGAAGGGTGAGAATAGAGGAGCACACAGGATAATGCAAAGGGGAATGTTTCCACAAAAATACTGGCTTGCAAAATGAGAGGAGCTGAAATTCATGACTTCCTACAGTACACAGATTTTAACGGTCCGTGGGCTTGGCCAGGATAGAGTTTGGAGGTTACTGTCCTGCTCCTTCCTGGACGGAAGGCAGACAACAACCTAGGCACAGGCTGTGTGAAAACAGCAATCTGAACTACGACTTGGACACACCTGGGTAAGAGTATTTGCTCTTCTCTGAGAGCATCCCCAAGAGGCAGCATTCATAGACACCTCTCCTAGAACATAGGAGCTAGCCAGTGTCGGCTAAATCCTCCACCCCTCAGCATAAACACAGAGACAGCACAGCACCAATACTGGGTGCCTTACTTGTTAACATCAAGCCCTACTCCCTTGCACTCTCCAGGATCATGCTTCTCAGTTAAGCTTTGATGAGTCCCAAACAGCAGGTCCTTCCTTCCCCCAGGAAACCAGCACAAACCCCTGCCCATAATATGGCAGGGCCAGGCACTTCTCAAGTGCACACAGGACATTCTCCAGAATAACGACAAATTAGGCTACACAAATTAGGCCTTAACAAGAACAAAAAAATCTGAAATCATACCATGCATCCTTTCTGACCACAATGCAATGAAACTACAAGTCAACCACAAGAAAAAACTGGAAAGACCACAAATACAAGGAGGCTAAACAACATGCTATTAAACAATGATGGGTCAACCAAGAAATCAAAGAAGAAATTTAAAAAAGAAAAACAAAAACAAATGAAAGTGAAAACACTTGTCTAAAACCTTTGGGATGCAGCAAAAGCAGTCTTAAGAGGGAAGTATATAGCAATCCAGACCTACCTTGAAAAGCAAAAAAAAATCTCAATCTAACTTTTCACCTAAAGGAGCTAGATAGAGTAAACAACAGAGCAAGCCTAAAGCCAGAAGGAAGGAAATAATAAAGATTAAGGAAGAAATAAATGATACAGAAACTTAAAAAAAAAAAACAAGAGAACAAATCAATGAAACCAGAAACTGGGGAAAATTAATGGAATTGATAAATCTCTAGCCAGACTTCCTAAAAAGAAAAGAGAAAGAACTCAAATAAAATCGCAAAGTGAGAGGAGAAATAACAATTGATGTCATGGAAATACAAACAATTTTAAGAGAGTATCATGAAAAACTATATGCCCAACAAATTGGCCAATCTAGGAAAAATGGGTAAGTTCCCAGAAACATATAAACTGCCAAACTAAAACAGGAAGAAATAGAAAACTTGAACAGACTGATAACCAGCAAAGAAATTCAATCAGTAATCAAAGAACTCCTAACAAAGAGAAGTCCAGGGTCAGATGGCTTCACAGGCCATTTTAATACCTATTCTTCTCAAACTATCCCAAAAAATAGGAAAGGAAGGAAAACTTCCAAACTCATTCTATGAGGCCAGCATTATCCTGATACCAAAACCGGATAAAGATACCACTAAAAAGGAGAACTACAGGCCAATATCCCTGATGAACAAAATACTGCACACTGAATCCAACAATACAATAAAAAAGAAAATCATTCACCACAATCAAGTAAGATTTATTCCTGGGCTACCAAGGTGGTTGGCTCAGTATTCATAAATCAATCAATGTGACAGATCAAATTAATAAAAGAAAGGCTAAGAACCATGTGATCATTTCAACACATGCAGGAAATGCATTTGACAAAGTAAAACATCCATTCATGATTAAAAACCCTCAACAAAGTAGGTTTAGTGGGAACATATCTCAACACATAAAGGCCACATATGAAAAACCCACAGCTAATATCATTCTCATTGGGGAAAAACTGAGTCTTTCCTCTGAGGTCAGTAATAAGACAAGGATGTCTACTCTCACCATTTTAATTCAATATACATAGTCCTAGCCACAGCAATCAGACAATAAAAAGAAATAAAAGGAGTCCAAACTAGCAAGAAGTAGTAAAACTTTCCCTATTTGCAGAAGACAATAAAAAATCTGAAAGGCTCCACCAAGAAACTGCTAGAAGTTGTACATGAATTCAGTGAAGTCTCAGGATACAAAATCACTGTACAGAAATCTCTTCCATTTATTTCTAAACACTAATCATGAAGCAGCAGAAAGAGAAATTAAGGAATCCATGTCATTTACAACTGCACCAAAAACAGTAAGATACTTAGGAATATACCTAATAACAAAAGAGGTGAAAGATCTGTACTCTGAAAAATATAAAACACTGATGGAAAAAAAAGATGAGCAAGAAATGGAAAGGCATTCTATGCTCATGGATTGGAAGAACAAATATTGTTTAAAATGTCTATGTTATCCAAAGTAATCTACATATTTAATGAAATCCCTATCAAAATTATCAAAAGCATTTTTCACAGGGCTGGAATAAACAATCATAAAATTTGTATGGAACCACAAAAGACCCTGAAACCAAAGCAATCTTGAAAAAGAAACGCAAAACTGGAGGCATCACAATTCTGGACTTAAGTTGTATTACAAACCATAAAAATGCTAAAAGAACACCAGCAATAACATTTGGCCACACCAACTTCTTTCTGCATGTCTCCTAATACAAGGTAAACAAAAGCAAAAATAAACTATTGGGACTTCATCAAAATAAAAATCTTCTGCATAGCAAATGAACCAATCCACAAAACTAAAAGGCAACCTATGAAACAGGAGAAGATATCTGGAAATGATATATCCAGTAAAGGTTTAATATCTTAAACATATGAAGAACTTATAAAACTCAATACCTCAAAAAGAATAATCCAATTTAAGAATTGGAAGAAGACATGGATAGACATTTTTTCAAAGACACTCCAACGGCCAACATACACATGAAAAGATGCTCAACATCATTTTCATCAGGGAAATGCAAATCAAAACTACAATGAGATATCACTTCATACTTGTCAGAATAGCTAAAATCAACATAATAAAGGAGGTGTTGGTGAGGATATGGAGAAAGGGGAACCCTCTTGAAGTTGGGAATGAAAACTGGTGCAACCACTGTGGAAAACAGTATGGAGGTTCCTCAAAAAGTTAAAAATAGAAAGAACTACTGTATTACCCAGCAATTGCACCCAAAGAATACAAAAATATTAACTCAAAAGGATACATGCACCCTGATATTTATAGCAGCATGTCTACAACAGCCTGTATCCATTGACGGATGAGTGCATAATGAAGTTGTGTTATGTATGTACAATGGAGTATTACTCAGCTGTAAAAAAATGAAATCTTGCCATTTGAAATGACATGGATGAAGCTAGAGAGTATTATGCTAAGTGAAATAAATCAGTCAGAGAAAGACAAATATCAAAATAATCTCACTTATATGTGGAATTTAAGAAACTAATGAGTAAAGGGGAAAAAAAAAAACAGAGAGGCAAATCGAGAAAAATAGTCTTAACTATAGAGAACAAACTGATGGCTACCAGAAGGGAACTGGGCAGTTGGGGGAAGGGGTAAGGTGGCACGGGATGTTAACTAGATGATGGTAATAAAGGAGGACACCTGTGATGAGCACTGGGTATTTTATGGAATTGCTGAATCACTATACTGTACATCTGAAACTAATATTACATTGTACATTAAATATCTGGAATTTAAATAACAACTTGGGAGGGAAAATAGATTCTATATATACCTGGCCTGATAATGACCCCACTGATAACATTTTACAAAACAAGTACAATATCACTCTGTCCCCACCGGTGTGTTTGTGTGTATATGTGTGTGTATGTATATATATGTACATACATATGTATATATACATGCACATATTCACACACATAAGCACATGGACGAAAGTGGCATGAACATCAATACTTTCAGAAAAGCCACCCAATATGCTTTCATGGTTGAGAACTACTGGCTTTGAGATTCTTCTGGTATTTTTACATTGTTTCTCAAACTTTAAGAAATCACCATTATAAAAAAAGATTATAAAACTAAATTTTTTTCCTCTATGCTATCATGTTAAAAAAATCTCTGAATACAGGGAATTAAATTAGAAAAAATCTAATATTTTCTTTTTATTTTATATATTCTAACTAGCTCAAGATATTTTTATGCCTTATTCATTACAAAAAATCTTATTTCCTATTATCTTCCCCAATATGCTCAAGAACCATCTATAAATTGTATAAATTAATACTTCAATTTTAAGTTATTTGGAGTTTTCACTTGATGATAGCTTTCTAGATACACATGAAGCTTGAGGAGATTTTTCAGCTTTTTAAGACCTAATTACTTACTTTGTCTGCAGCTGCCAACAAGTTGTCAGCCATTTTGTCAAGGTTTGGTGCTTTCCCTGTGTAAATGAATCTCATCATTTCTTTAAAAACCTCAGGGTCTACATCATTTATTTCCACTCGATTCTGATATTGAAAACAACAAAAAAAGTTATACTCAAAGAACTTACACACACACACACACACACACACACACACACACACACAAATGAACCAAAGCGAAACTTTGATGACAATTTAAGTAAATCTGCACCCACGTACTCTACTTTAAAATGGAGGTAAGTAAATCTTCAGTAAGCTAAGTAGGCAAAGTGAAGCAGGCAGGTCTAACAGGAGAAGCACTAACATGTAGGCATATAAAACCTCAATTTCTCAATTCAAGAGTACAACAAAAACCAAAACAAGCATGCCAAACAAAATGTGTGTTCAGTTTCTGACCTCTATTTTAGAAGAAGGCAGCTATTAACTTTTTCTTTGTTGAATTCTGAGGTCATAGTACAATGCCTAAGACCCCATAACCACCAGTGCTATTCCCAGCTTTAAGCAAAAGTAGGGTCAGGTACTTCAAATAATTCCACACCCACTACCTTGGAACTCTTCCTTTTGCAAAAATGGCATGCCATAGTATCTACTGACGCATCACCTCTTTGCTCAATACATACTGAAGTCCAAAGAGTAGTCATTCCTTTCTCACTCCTACATTTTTGTGTTTGGTTTCAGTCACAGGACCAATGAAGCTGAACATCTAACACTAAACAATACCACACTTTCCTGCCCCTTTGCTGACAATAATATTTGACATTATTCATGTCTCTTTACGTGGAGTCATCAGAAGGCTAATCATAGTACCTGACAGAACAACTAAAGGAAAGAAGCAGCTATGTGCTGCAGCCTTTAGTTCTACAGAAAGAATGGAGAGCCACAGAAACAAACTTAGGAGTTATTCAGTTAGAGCTCACATGTAATGCAACCAGCAAAGAATCAATCTCTGATCTTTAATCTGACTACATTTCAAGAATGACAAGTGAAGGCGAAACATTTGGGAAAACCAAAGAGGTAGTATATTGATTACAGTAAATATATAGTAACACTGATGTAATTTGTCATTTAAAAAATCTAATAAATATCTTATTTTAGTGGTAGAAAGGATGTAAGCATTATTTTTGTTTTTGGGAAAAAAAAGGGTTACAAAATCAACCCACAGTCTAGAAAAGATTAATAAACATCTTCACCAGAGAACTCTCAAACAGCTATAGACCCGAACCATCCGTTTGGATAACAACTACCTATTTATTTTGCCACCAGATGGATGTCAAAATAGCTATTATTTGGAATATTCAACCACATTAGGCTACATCTATTGCTCTACTACAAAACACATTTTTTCCACTTTCTATTTCTTTTCCTATCTATTTCTAAAATCATAATGTAACAATAAGAACATGCACCGTTACTTTCAAAATATACATTTCCCTACTCTACATTTGCACAAATTAAATATTAGCCTTTAAACCATGTTTACCTTTTTGCTTTCTTCCATTTCATGTTCAAACATTGCATTAAAAACTGGGGATCGAGCTGTAACAAGATTAAGCATTATTATTTAATGCACAGATTTATGGAAAAAATGTGTAATATTACCCAAAAGTTAAAAGTACCTGCAAGTACAGATTTATGAGCTTTAAATTCTTGTCCTCTCACAAAAAAACTGCAATCTGTAAATCTTGTGTTTTCCCAGAGATTACCTAAGTCTTCTGCTAATCGACATTCAGGCACCTTCAAAGTATTTGTATTAGTATGTCCTGATATATTTACTGAATCTTGGACCACACTCACCTAATAAAAAGGGACAAGAAAACACTTTTACAAATTAGTATCAATAATTAGTTAAGTCTGTATTTAAATTTCTTACCATTAAGATCATTTGGATATTTCAAAGTACTCCTGATCAAAAATGTTAATATTTGGAAACTAAATTTAAGGACACAATTTAAAGGAGAGAATATAGAAAAAAATTAGAAACAAAAAAAAATTAGAAACAAACTAGATCATTTTCTTTTCTTTATTAAAAAGTTTTTATTATTTGACAGAGAGATAGAGCCAGAGAGTACAAGTAGGGAGAATGGCAGAGGGAAAGAGAGAAGCAGGTTCCCCCACTGACCAGGGATCATGAAATGGAGCTTAATCACAGGACCTGGGATCATGACCTGAGTCAAAGGCAGATGCTTAACCAACTGAACCACCCAAACACTTTCCAACTAGATCATTTTATTTTTTTTTTAAGATTTTATTTATTCATGAGAAACACAGAGGGGGGGGGTGGGGAGAGGGAGGGAGAGAGAGAAAGAGGGAGAGAGAGAGAGACAGGGGCAGAGAAATAGGCTCCCTCTGTGGAGCCCATGTGGGACTCGATCCTGGGAATCCGGGATCACGTCCTGAGCCAAAGGCAGACTCTTAACCGCTGAGCCACCCAGGCATCCCTAACTAGATCATATTCAAGTGACAATGTAAATAAATGGCTTATCGACTGGCTGGAATGCTTGGTTATTCAAGTAATTACAGCAATTATTTTTCAGGAAAATAAAAGTCACAAGATTATGTCAAACAAATAAGCAGGAGACTTTTTTTTGTGAGGTGAAGGAAGAAATTTCCCTAATTTTTATTTTCTCACACCACAGACCTATCAACATTTAAAGTTTACTACACATATAATAAACATGGCATCCCACTCATAATGACTTTTAATGGTATTTAAAAAAGGTTATAAAGCTATAATCTATGATATGTAATTTGGAAAGTATTTTAAGTATGATTCCATGTTTTGACTCTAGTAAAATTGATTTAAATATCTAGTAATATTGATTTAAATTGTAAAGTACAAGAATTCTCACAAAAGCAATTGCATTCATTAAAATTCATAGAAATCTTTTATAATAATCAACAGTAAGAATACAAATACAATTTAGTTCAATTTGTAGACCTCTTGTTTATGAAATAATAAAAGTTAGTATGATTTAAACACTGCTTTTATAAAGATTTCAATATAATATGGATTAAATTTTCTCTCATTAAAGGTGACTATATACCAAGTAAAGTCTTAAAACCACTAAGTCTTGTGCACCACTTTTAAGAAAGAGTATGTCATTAATATTAGAAACTTCATACTACATTTAATAAACTGAAGAAAATACTACTCAACTAGTAAAGCAAATATTTCAGAGTAAATGAACCATTATTAGTGCTATGTATTAGCTACCTACTGTTTTAAGCTTCTTAGCTTTGTGGTCATGTTATATAGCAGTAACTATTCACTAAAAAACATTTCATAAGGCATTTATTAAATAAAAGTAGGCATAAATAAGGACACATGTCAATATAGTAAACTATGTAGAAAATCTAACTTGGAAATGGATAAACTGGACCAAACTACTACCATGCTAACACAGAAAGCATAATAATGGTCCACTGTAAAAAATCTGGAGAACATTAAATCTCAGGAAGTTCTCCTTCATCCTGATGTATAAACCAGTATTTCATGGGAATGAATGGATACTTCTAAAGAAAAATGAAATTTTTCATTTTTCTAAGGATGTCTTTATTAACCACTTTGTTTTTCCAACTTGCATTATTAACTATTTGGAATAATACATATAAAGAAAATCATCTAATCCAATCACTTTATTTTATAAAAAGATTTCAAAGGAAGATCAAAGAAGGTAACTAATGTGTCAATGACACTGGCAATCAGTATCCAAGGAAGACTAGACCTATAATTCTCAGATTCCCCCCCCCCCCTTTTTTTAGCCCATATTTCTACTACATAAATACTTCTTTGGGTATCTTTTAAAATCAGTGGTACTACTTTAACGTAACCATGGTTCAAAACAGGATTTATCCCAACAGTCTTGTAAGATGATTTTCTAAATATAGGAGCCAAGAAAGGGCTTACATAAATAAGCACATTAATAAATAAATAAATAAAGCAATAAAGGTTCTATTAATTTAATTGTCCAAATTATTTTTAAATGACTACAAAAAAGAAAAAAAGCTTCCACTAATTCTTATCTGATTGCCCTGTTACACCATCCATTATAATTTAATACTTTAAAAATGCTGGTATTGATATGCAGGGTTTATTTAGAGATCACTTTTTTTTAATCATAGACAATATTTATTTCTTCCTATGAAGCACTGCTTTTAAAAATTTCTAGACAGTAGGAAGTGGATCAGTTCAAGTATCTGCATAAAACATGCAGTCAAATCATTAAAATGTGACAACATATTTAATTTAGGAAAATATTTTTAAAATTTTATTATTATCCTAACTCAAAATAATACATTAACTGTAAAAATTTGGCCAAAATCAGGTGAAAGAAGAAACAAAATGATTAAAAAATAAAGCCATTTTTATCAGGCATAGATCTTGATGATGTTATATTTTTATTTTGTATATGTAATCATAATTCAGAAGAAGCTGTATTACTGACATATACAACTACACAGTATTATCATGGCGACCACAAATTCTATTTTATTTTTTATTTTTTTCGACCACAAATTTTAACTTTAACATTTCATACTTCACGGTGTATTCAAAGGACTGTTTATATAGCAAAATTAATGATCTAATTAAAAATTAATATGGAATAAAATCTGATTATGTTCCTGATACCTATAATTAAAAAACGGGTAAATTTTTCATTTTTTCTAGCACATATTCAAGTATAGGTAATCAAAATTCTTACTGAATGGAACCTAGAGTAAAAAATTCAGAAAAAAGTCTGAGATTCTTTCCTATGGTTAAATTGTTCTTTCAAAATAAAAAGGCAAAGGTACAATATTCAAAATTGACAAATGCTGGAAAGTGAAACCTCATACACATGTGTAAATTCTAATCAGTTGTGACTACCCCAGAAATCTGGGTTTCCTATTAATGTGAACTGAGGTGACTACTGTTTCTAGTTTTAAAAAATCTTAATTCTCCAAATGAGTTTTAAAAACTAAGGATTTACAATGGTTCATAGTGGTACAAATTTTGCCACTCTAATCAACTATATAACCATCCCTCACAGTGGCTCCACAGTGAGAAACTTTCAATAGTCCAACTGCACATCATCTTCTAAAATAGTGGGTTTTAGACTTTTTGATTGTCATAGATAGGCATTCTTCTTAAAAATTTGATTGACAGAAACAGGGCTGTCAACTTTTCATTTTGCCATAACAGGGCTTTTTAAAGAATAAAATCTAACCTCATCTATTATCACAAGTATTTTAAAACAGAAGTGATATCTTAGCAACAACAACAAAAAATATGATGGGAAAAAAGGTGTATCCCTCTAAATGAATTAACTTTATGAAAAACTCAATATGTGCATGTATTTTACCTATATATGTATAATCTTCTGCAATAAGGGAATAATAGTATGTGTTTATAGATTATGAGAGGATTTAAACTCTGTTAGATTTTAAAAGATGAATTCATCTAAACAGTTTTCTTTTTTTCAAACATATTCCTCAATTCCTGTCTTCTGAATCTCTTTGGGAAGGAGACAAGGGGCAGAGCTCTTTACACTGCTAGAAATATCTACCTCTGGCTATTTGATTCACAGTATGGAACTTGCAAGATGAAGTTATGTCTTGCAGAAAAAGGGTAGCACCAAACTGCCTTACCTGTCTACAGCACCACTTGCAGGGGAGGGGGAGGAGGCAGTTCTTTAGGTAGAGCAGTGCAATGCTTCCTCCTCTTCTGCAAGCAGTGCTGGAGGTGCTGTAGAAGGAAGGGCATCAATGAGAGGTATGGAAGAAATGGTGGAGGGCATGAGGACTGTTTGTTCAAAGTACTTTTGCCCACCAATGCTAAATACGGTGCCCAGGGTAGAAGTCTCTACATCTGTAAAAAGATATATATTACAACTATCCAAAACTAAATCAATGCCAACTTAAACTGTAAGGCATGGTGGGTTATATTTTTAGGAGGTCAATAGCATGGATAAAAAACAGAACTTCAAAAACATGTTTTGAAAAAAGATCTTAATTTCAGCCTTCATTCTGAATTTCTTGGTTGACTAGGTTCCAATGTAATATGCTCAGGAAAATAGAGACACTACTTTAATTCTAAAAAAAAAAAATTATTTTTTCTTAAAGTGTTTGTTTATATAAAGACTTTAAACTGCAGTAAATTTTTGAAACTGGATTATATAGCTTTTTAAGGTACTTTAAATTCGAAGATTTAAGATATCTGCTAAAATTCTGGAAGAGTCTACATTAAGGATGCTAAAATTTTCAAATAACCTGTATTTATTTAAAATACTACTCTGAATATGTCTATTGGCAACAAATGCTTTAGTATTTGTTTTACAAATTGTTTAATGATAAACTCTGCTGAAGACATCTGTGGTATGTGCTTTAACCAACCAAATAATTATATTCATAACAAATTCATCCTACAGTTCATTTAACTTGTCTAAGTGAAAATAAGATACACTATATTTGCATTAGTCTCTAGAGCCACATTTCAATTATTTTTCTGACAGCATAAAAATGTACAATTAGTTTATAACGTTGTCAAGAAATTCTACATATTTTCTATAAGGAGATTAAAGCTAATTTAGTAGCAGTTAAAGATACCATACTTCCAAGACACTCGTTGGTCTACAATAACTTACTGAAATCTAACAATGAGTGTACTTGATCATAACCTTTCAATTAATATTCTTATGAAAATTATCAACTACCTTAAACATTTTTTTAATAATAAATTTATTTTTTATTGGTGTTCAATTTGCCAACATACCTTAAACATTTTGATAAAACTATGTTACTGGTGTATATTCTCTATAAGTATATTGGTAACATAATATAATCCTTGAATTCACTCCAAAGAGGAATCACGACAATTTGTATAGATAAAACCATGAAATGATAATGATGATATAGCAAATTCCAGCCTTAAATTAAGAAAAATCTTAAGCGTAAATTATTACAGGGGCTATGCTGGTAACTGTTAAAATATGACATTTTATACAAATAAATATACCTCAGAAGTTAGTGAACAGGCATGGGCAAATCTTAATAAAAATTTGGGATGCTATTGCTTATAATGCCAATAACATCAGTTTAATTAAATGAACTCAATTGTCTGAATAAACAAAAAGCTTCCCAATCTTTTCAGGCACTCTCATTATGTACGTATGTACATATTTCAGTACGTATTCAAACTGATACACTACTAATCATGTTTAAAATGGTCAACCTGAATATAACAAAAAATAATGAACATCTACGTTAGAATTACTCAGGATGAAGAAGATACTTAGAAATTTTCATATAAAGACATATACATCCATAGTCTCCCTAAGAAGAAGAAGTATTTAGTACGTGGTAGTTTAACTATCATATATAACTTATAGCTATAGACAAGGCATATTTTTCAGAATGGGCTACTTACTATATTGATTTCTATGACAATCTAGTTTTACTGATAAAACATTTACAAATGAAACCTTATTATACCAGTTACTTAATTTTAAAAGCATACCCAATTACCCAATTAAAAAAAAAGTATACCCAATATCATTCTATTTTATATTTCTGTTTTATCATGAAATAAAACTTTGGGGTTCCTTGAAATAAAAAATGTACCCACCTCACAAAATAATGTAAGCTTGTCATCTGGTAAAAGACCATTAGCTTCATCAAGTAAAAAATCCCTTCGAATGAATTTTTTAAAACCCCAGTCTTTCCCTTGTACAAATCGATATGCTCTTTGGCTTTCTGGTGGAAAACAGAATAGAAGTTTAAATTAAAAAATCATCTAAGAATGTTAATGATAACACAGTTAAATGAAACCTCAAACATAAAACTTGGCCAATATGCCCATCATAAAAATAATAGATACATGTATTCATACATGAAATGTCTTAAGAGTTATATCAGGTAGGACAAGATTGTTTCACAGCACGATTCAATTTTTGGCCACCATCAATGAACTCACTTTTAGATTTCTGGATCTCTTAAGTAAAAGAAAAGCCATATTAAATCTCCTGAAGAAGAAAGATCTTTCTAACAATGCAAGCCCTTGAGTAAAGAAGGAGGAACAGAATATACTGGCCTAGGCATACTCCTCATCAGAACGTGATTAGAAACACACACCTCATTTCTTGCTTCTACTTTAAAAATGTACACTCTAAATCACCAGGGCATTCTTTAACTTTCTTGGGGGCATCTATCCCACTAATTTAAGTTTTATTGACCTGGAGAAATATCCATAAACTGGTAAAAAAGCTAAAGTCTCTTATCACTCCTAGATCTTTGGACATAATTCCATCACCCCTAAAAACAACTTTCATAAAAGTCTAACCATCTGGTTTTAGTATTATTTGTAAAAGACTTTATCAATAATGTCTAAGGTACATGTTTCAAATGCCTAACATACTGTAGGACTGCATATTATATAAAATAAACGAAATCCTCAACAGAAAGTATTTACGATCTATTATACAAAGAATTAACTGGAGGTGAAAAACGAGTAGTAATAATGTCTAAGGTGCATGTTTCAAATGCCTAACATACTGTAGGACTGTGTATTATATAAAATAAACGAAATCCTCAACAGAAAGTATTTACAATCTATTATACAAAGAATTAACTGGAGGTGAAAAACCAGTAGTAATAAATCTAATTGAAGACTCCACATTATGGAATGCTAGTAGCCCCTCAAAATTCTCATGTGGAAATCCTATCCCTCAATGTGATGGCATTAAGAGGTCAGTGATTGGAATTAGAGGAGTTCGTGAAGAGTGTATCCCTCATGAATGTCATTAGTGCTCAATTAAAAGAGACTCCACAAAGCTTCCTAGTTCAATCAGCCATGTAAAGACACAGTAAGAAGTCAGCAGCCTACAATCCAGAAGAGGGCCTTCACCAGAACTTCACCATGTTGACACTCTCTCTGATCATGAACTCTCAGGTGTCAGATCTGTTAGAAACCAATGTCTGTTGTTTATAAGCAATCTGGTCTATGGTACTTTATTATAGCAGCTTAAACTAAGATACTTCACTACCATAAATGTCAGATACCAGGAAAATATGTGAAACTATGTATTACTTTGACAATAAAAAATATTATTTAAAACTATTCGGAGGAAATTTTTTTGTAATGATATTACTTGATTCGGTGATTTACTTCTAGAAATCACTTAAAATTTAATGTGACAGTTCATGATATATTTTCCTACTATGCATACTGTACATTTTCACAATGCTCTTCTATTATGAAGCTTTAGGCAACATCATTTCAGCTGGCTATATATGTGAAGCTTGAAATGAATGTAATAGACCCGGAGACAGAAAAATTGATTTCCTTTGGTCAGTGTTCAGTCTACTGCTCAAAAAAATTCTAGTGACAAAATACCAGAACATTCAAACTTTTATATTGTTCCACAGATTCTGTTAGCTGGCAAAAACAGCAAAGGGGAATTATTTCCTGACCACAATTGTATTTGCCAGGAATTGAACTAGGCACCTTGCCCTAAAAGCAACTATTTTTCTAAGCAACAAGTATCATTTTAGGACATGAAAAAGTAAAATTTTAATATTACTTTTAACAAATGTTGCATGTCTTATGACTAAGATTTTGTTTTGTTTTTTATATTTATATATTTACTTAACAAAATCTTTTACAATGCTTATTACATGCCAAGCACTAGTCCACGCTGAAATCTAAGCTTTAGTAAAACAACCATAACTCCATTTAAAAATAAACAATGGCCACATAGCATATTTTAGGTTAAACAGATTTCAGTGGGGGAAAAATATCCTTTTCTAGGTAAAAGTACATAAGTTAACATGTAGTTACTGAGAAACTTCTTTACTCCAATTCACTTACCCATTGCTTTTGTTTCTTCCCTTTTAGCGTTTAGAAGGGAAAATTTGAATTTTGCTCGAACTTCACTTTTTGGACAGCTGACTAAAAGCAAATATAAGGACAAGTAGTCTTTACTTTCATCATCTAATCCCTTTGGATTTACCCTCAGGCACCTAAAATAAAACAATAGGCTCATATGGAGGAATATAAAATTTAAAACATTCAAGAGAAAAATAAAATTAGTTATTAAATAATATCACAAATACTATCAATATCTCTAGTTCTTTATAATTCTCTATACTATTAGGAACTTATTAAAAATCTAATATAAAATTAGACTAATATCTATTAAGAAACAATAACAAAATCATAAAGTAGCTGAAGATAATTTCAAAAACAAAAATCTTACCATTTCATTTTGTCACTGGGGCTGGATGAGAATGTTGAACTTTTTAACACTTCACCCATCTCCTCTCGACAAAAACTGAAGTTATTGATGGTCCACATGTAGGAAAATTTCACTACTTTAACCTATGAGATTCAGAAGACCACTTTTACAATGAGGACTTTTTGCTTTTAACTTGTCACATGTTAAAAATCTCCTGACCCACTTTCCTAATACTTGGAATAACTATAACAAAATGCTTTACAATATTTTCAAAAGACTACAAAATTTTTAAGTGACATTAAGTAAGGCACTTTTAACAGCATGTACCTGTGTATAACACCAGCTTTCTGCTATAGGACCAGTAGACATATCTCCAGGGAGAGGTGGGCTAGGTTCCCGAGACATTGCCACTTTATTGCAGTCTTCCAAGATTTATACAAAATCCCACACAGATGAATGCTTTACTGCAAAGAAAAAAAAGTTTAACTTACTGAGCGAAAAATTTAAGTGACTGAATCAAAAGTAAACAGTCATAAAACGATTAGTTTCCCAAATTCGATTATGAGGGAACATGCAAGGATTTTGTTACTTTAATAATTAAGAAAAAATCATAACCATTTGTGACAGAACATTTAAAATCTAAACAAACTTAATGCTTATAGACATTATTTCATAAAGGTATACTTATCAAAATATCACAAACCAAAAATAACACTTAATAGTAAGGTTAATCATTGATAGCTTAATAGTAAGAGTATAAACATAAAATCATAAGATAACATGGAAGCTCACTGACAACAGTTACAATTGAGCTTTGAACAAGGTTGAGATTAGGAGCACTGAACCTCCAGCAGTCAAAAATCCACATATAACTTCTGACTCCCCAGAAACTTTACTAATAGCCTACTGTGGACCAGAAGCCTTATTGTTAATGTAACAGCTGATTAACACATATTTTGTACACATGTATACAACATGTATTTTGTATACATGGATAATATATACATATTATAATATACTGTAGTCTTATAATAAAGTGTAGTCTTATAATAAAGTAAACTAGAGAAAAGAAAACGTTATTAAGAAAGTTACAGGGTTATGCCTGGGTGGCTTAGCGGTTGAGCATCTGTCTTTGCTCAGGGCGTGATCCCAGGATTCTGGGATTGAGTCCTGCATCGGGGTCCCTGTGAGAGGCCTGCTTCTCCCTCTGCCTATGTTTCTCCCTCTCTTTCTGCCTCTCATGAATAAACAAATAAATGAAATATTTAAAAAAGAAAAGTTACAAATAAAATGCACTTACTGTATTTATTGGAAAAAAAATTTGTGTATAAGTGGAACTACACAGTTCAAACCCATGTGTTCAAAGGTCAACTAATATCTGATGCACCTTGATCCTCTGATATATTCACAAAAATCAAAAAGGTTGCAAAGTTAGAACAGTCCTGAATATTACTCATCTGTCAAAGCCTTGCCCAAAACACAGAGTGGGAACTAATAAGCAATATTTTATATGAAGAATTACTTAGATTTCCACAAGTGTACCTCTATCTCAGACAAACAGGTTTCAAAGATTTTGTTCCTGTCAGAGTGCCCCCTACTAGATAATATGTACTTACCATAAAATTTCCTCCTAGTGAGCTATTCTTATACTACATCCATTTGGACACATAATTAATTCAGCATAACCTGGCCAGGACATTAGTGACCAGAGGATGATACTTTCTAACTTGGAAAGTCTATAAAAGAAAAGTGAAACCCAAGAGGACACAAGTAGTGTTAGTTTGCAGGGGTGTGGGCAGAGATGTTTTAAGATTGCTTTCAGACATAGGCATATCATCCAAAATTCATATATTTGTTCTGTGTCTAAAACAATGGAACTATAGTATGAAACAAGAAACTAAAGACTGAAGAAAGCTATCGGAAAGATGCATAGAAACAAAATGACCTATGAAAGTTATGAAAAAATTTAAAAGTACAAATGAAGAAACATATTAAAAAATCTGCACCAGAAATAATAAAACTACCACTGAGATATATTTCTGTGAAATTCAAAATGAGAAAAAAATGTTAAAAGGTATACATGTGTTTGTTTCACTATGGCCCTGTTTTCATTTTTAAAGGCCTGAGGATAACAGGATAATTACTATAGAGTTCTAAGGGAAAAAGAACTGTAGCAAAAGGATTCTATGCTATATTATGTTTTTATTCATGTTTAAAGCAGCAAAAATTTATTTCCAGATTTGTAAAATATGTAAACCACCTCCACAGCAATTTGGCAAAGGGACAGATTCACCCAAGTTATTTTCCAGCCAGCCAAATGAATCAAAAGCAGAAATAGAGACAAAAACTTCCATCATGATGGAAGTTCTGATTTTTATACCTCTGAACATTATAATAAACCAAAATGTTTTAAAACTGAATAGAAATATAAAAAAAAAGTTCTCAGAGCACTGTGACAAAAGTCAAATGAAAACATGAAATATAAAGTATGAAAATACCTGTGGCATTATTTGATGGCCAAGAGAATAATTAATATAATTTCTGGCAAGTAAGAATAATTTCAAAAAGCATTCAGAAAAATAGTGAGATATATCAGCAATTCAAATGAAAAGAAAAAATTTAATCTCATTTGTAATCAATGAAATACCAAAGAAACCCCACATACAATTTTTTAAACTATAGTATAGTCAAAGATTATTTTAAATCATTAATCTCCATAGTCAGCAAAACTGCAAAGGCAAACATTTACTAGTTAAGTCTTTTAATTTTTTTTCAAGATTTGTGAGAGAGAAAGAGAAAGCGTGTACACACAAACAGGGAGAGGGGCAGAGGGAGAGAGCGCAGCAGGCCTCCTGCTGAGCAAGAAGTCTGCCACCTGGGCTTAGTCCCAGGACCCCAGGATCATGACCAGGGCCAAAGGCAGCAGTGTTACAGTCTGAGCCACTCAGGTGCCCCTGGTATTACAGCCCTGGAAAAGCATAATTAAGTATAAATAAAGTACATTTTGTGATCTACATGTAGAACTTCACAACCATTAAGAGTATTAGATTTTCTTAATGACAGGGAAAGTATTCAAGATCTGTTGTATGTGAGTATACTTTCAAATAATAGAATACATTTAAAAATATATAATATATATATATAATATACATATATTTATATATATATATATATATATATACACCCACACCCACACCCACACACACACATATATAAAGAGTATGCCTAAAAAGATCTTTTATAAATAGGATATAGAATTAATACAAGTATGGATGCATGAAAAGAACAGACTGGCACATAGATGCACTGAGTTGCACTTTCGCACTGCAGTTGCAACATGGATAAGATATACACCTAAATATTAATAGAGGTTATCTCTAGGTGGTGAGATTTTCTCATTTTTGTTTATATAAAGATATTTAAGTCATTTTTAAAAATAGAAAATAGTTACTTGCACACCATATGAACCCACAGAAAACATACACGCATGTATTACTTTCCAAGTAGTAGATATTGAGGTGTTCAGTTAAACACTAATGTTAATCTTTAATTTTCTTAAGACACCAACTAATTTAACATTAATAAAATAAATAATTCTTTTAACCATAGGAGTAAATACTACAAAGTTCTTTAATGCCTCTACAAAAGTTACTACTCTCAAGTATAACTCACAACATAAACATAATTCATATATAAAAGCCAACTAAATAAAAGGCTACAAAGATTTTTGGTCTTTTCCCAACTACATCTGCAAATGATGCAGTTATGTAATGGGATATGGAGAATTCTGGTAAGCAGACTACTGGTGAGTGCTCACAAGACATTATGTATCTTGTGTATTATTCTTCAACAATTCTATGAGATGTGTGGTAATAATCCCATCTTAACCATGACAAAATGATCAGATAGGTTAGAAAGCTTTAGACTGTAGATAACCAGAAAGTGGTTGAACACAACGAATTTAACCAGCTCCAAAGTCTATATATACTTTTTTCCATGGAATCAGCTGTCCCTTCTGATATTACAGAGCTGAAACAGCCCAAACCTATCTAGCCCAACTCTCATTTTATAAATGTGGACCAAGAGGAGAGAAATGGACTAGAGAAATAAATTTTCCAAGTTTATATTGTTAAATATTAGAAGAAAGAAAAAGAACTCCCAAAGTCCATTTCAATGCTTTTTCCAGTATTTTATTTTTTTCCTTCTCTACAAAAAAAAAAAAAAAAAAAAAAAAAAAAAGAAAAAAGAATAGTAGACTATCAACTACATCCAGGACATTCAGGACTTCCTAATCTTGTTCTTACAGAAAAGCTTGCAGAAAGAGAGAGCAAAACTAAAATAAGATTTGGAGAATAATGAAAGATAATCGACACATATTAAGAAGTAAAGTAAAGGTTTCTTCCATATTCTACATAGGATTTTAAAAATTTTAAGTAGGGTTTCCCAGTTTTACTTATTAAAGGGAAACAAGACTTGTTACTGAAATAAACACATAATTTCCTACCTTAACAAAATGTTTGAGTGCCAAATTAGTGTTCATATGTTTGTCATAGACATATACATAACTCCATAAATTATAAAGAATTTCAAATGTTCAAAAATGTCATGGAACCATCTTCCCACTATCCTTGTGTGCCCTCTCGCCATTAAATCTCCTCTCCCTACTAGAAGTTATCTGTATCCTGAATTTATTATCATACCAACGAATTTCATCACATTATTAAACACTTGTGAATCTCTCAACTATATAGATAGAAGCTCACAGATGATATAATAAAGTATATGTACACAGATGTCACTAAAAGTATCAAAGTGAGGAACTCCAAAACTCCATCCCTTCACAAAAAGCAATGAATAGGCTGGCAAAAACTTTTCTGGAACTCTGGAATCAAATGAAAACTTAAAATCAGGAATGGATGATGAAGAATGTAGCTGCTAATTTTCAGGGAGTACGTTTTAGCATACATATAACCATGGCCCCTCCCTAGTTCAGCAGCAACAATGAAGACATCAGCCCATATTCCTGGTACAGGCTGCTGGTACCAGAGGGACCTACACAGACTTTTCTAAAAGAATTGTGGTTGTATGCTTTATCTAGGCTCTAATTCCCTGAAGGATCAGCTCTAGAGCCTGCCTTTGTTTCATATGCTTCAGAGCTTCCGTAGTGAAAGTGAGAACTAAGGCAGAGTTCTAAACAGCCTGCCTAAGGAATGTCCTAACAGAGAGCATCGGCTGCAAGGCTAGAAGTGGTTTCCATGTATTTATGAAAGGCAAAAATAAGTTGAAAATGAAAAGATGGGAAAAGATATACAAATAACCAAAGCAGACATCACTCAAAATTGTTATAAGACACAGAGAAAGACATACATATTGATAAAATGATCAAGAAAAAACAACTATAAACATATATGCACCAAACAACAGGATCCAAACTATATTAAGCAAAAACTAACAGAATGGGAGATATATACAATTCTATAGTAATGGCTGAAGGTATCAATAACTGACTCAACAATGCACAGAACAATCAGGAATAATAAACACAAAAACAGAGAACTTGGAGAGCATTTAAAAAAAAACTAAAACTACAGACACCTATCAACAGAATATATATTCTTTTTAAGTGCACATGGAACAGTCTCCAGTTATACCATATGCTAGGGCATAAAACCAGCCTCTAATAAATCTTAAGACTGAAATCACACTAACCTAGAGGAAATGGACACATTCCTAAAAAAAAAAAAAGAAAAAAAGAAAAAGAAAAAACACTGACTCAAAAGCAAATAGAAAATCAGAACAGACCTATAATCAGTAGAGACTGAAAAAAAAAAAAAAAAAGAAAAAAAAAAAAAAAAACTTCGAAGCATGACAACTTGAGGAACTCCACAGATTTGCTCTCCAGTAAAAATTTCAAAACTACAACCATTTGTTGTAGTTTTGGAAATCGTCCTGGGGACAAAGAACAAATGAAGAAAGATGTACTCAAGAAAATCTACTAGGGACTGTAAGAAAGGTAAGAGTTTGTGATGTTTGTACCAGGACCTACCTGCCTGATCTCTTTCTCCTAGCTCAGGAAGGCAAGAAACTCCACTACAGACTGGCACAGCCAAAAGCACAGGGCTCCCTCCCTCTTTCCCCAGTGGGCTCAGGGGTCTCTCTTATTAGGAAAGTTAGGATGTCAACATTTCTCATCCTGCCTCCAGCTACCTATTGCTAAAGCTAAGGTACTAGATAGATGTGGCCAAGAAGTATGTGTGAGGAGTGGGGGGCTCTCTCCTTCGATGCAATACACACTGATGGAATATAGACTCTACCTTTGCATAAAGCTGCTAGAGCAATGGCTGCTATTGTTCCAGCTTCTAAAGTGAGGGTTCCACACTGGGAGAGCCAACCCAAGAAGACATGAGGGTACCCTCCCACCCCCATTCCACCAACTGCTCAGATCCTAGAGCAGAGATATCGGGTGAGAAATGCATCACTGTCCCCATTACATACTCAAGCTCTGATCTGGAGATACGCCCTGTGGGATGGTGAATGGAGCCATAAAACATATAGCTTCAAATCTCTTCCCTGAGAAATACTGACTTTGCAAGGGAATGAACAAAAGTGCTCTGAAAAGCAATGGAGGTCCTGGTGAAAGGCAACCAGGAGACTGGAGGAATGACTAGACATAAAGACTAAGCCACAGGTTTGGCTGGCTGGCTGGTTTGCCAGAGAGAACAAGAAAGGGAGGTAGGCAGAAGTAGGCCTCCTAGAGTCAGAACAAACCTGTAGCACTGACTTTAAAACTATCCTTCCAAAGGAATTCAAATTTGATTAGTCTGTGTAGCAATTAATGCCTGAGTGTACTGTTGAAAATGAAAGTGTAATTAGCACTAGATTAGGGGACATTGACAGCTATATGTGGTCAGGAAGAGAGAGCCTAAAAGAGCCCTGCCAAAACCAGTCATCCCAGCGTAATTGTAGGAAAACTCAAGGTTGTGCCCCTTCAGGAGAAACGTCCAAAGGTTAACATTCTGGTGTGTGTGTGTGTGTGTGTGTGTGTGTGTGTCTGTGTAAGGGGATGTGGGGGTAGAAGAGGAATGCAGACTCCACTAAAATAATCCAGCCAGACACTAAATAAATAAGTGAGATACAGTAGCATGCACTAGAAGGGAAAAACCAGCTCCAAGAATTTTTACATTATATAAACATGTCCAGTTTTTAACAAAAATTATGAGATGTGTTAAGAAGAAAGTATGGCTCATATAACAAGAAAAAAGGAGATAACAGAAATAACAGAAACCAGTTGCAAGAAGATGTTGACTTTAAGAGACAAAATCTTCAAAGTAGCCACTGTAAATAAATATTCCTAAACAACTAAAGGAAGTGGATTTAAATACAGAACATCAGTAAAGAGTCAAAAGTTACATATGCACAAAAAAGAAATTCTGGAGTTGAAAAGTACTATAACTAATATTAAAATTTCACATATGGGGCTATATTCATATACAGTAGATATGAATTGGGAGAGGAATTATTACACTTGCACAAAAATCAAGAGAGTAGACACTCTAGACATAAAAGAGATGAACAGAGACTTAGAGAAATGTGGGACACTATTAAACACACTGACATACAAAGGAGAGAAGAGACAAAAAGGAGCATAAAAAATATTTGAAGAAATGACTGAAAACTTCCCAAATTTATTGAAAATGATATATGCACATTTAGAAAACTCAACTAACTCCAAGTAGAATAAACACAGATATCCAAAGACACAGCATAGTAAACATGATGAAAGGCAAAAACAAGAAAGGAATAGTCACCATAATGGCTACAATTAAAAAAAAAAAAAAAAAAAAAAAAAAAAAAAAAAAAGGAGAAGTACTAGTGTGACCAGGTATAGAGGAATTGGAAAACTTGTATATTGCTGGTAGAAATGTAAAATGGTTCAGCTACTGTGTAAAACAGTTTGGCACTTCCTCAAAGTTAAACACAGAATTACCCTAAAACCCAGTGGTTTCAGTCCTAAGCATGTATCCAAAATAATAGAAAACAAGTGTTCAAGCAAAAACCTGTACATGAATATTCACAGCAGCACTATTAACAATAGCCAAACATTACTAGCTAAAATCAATCCACAGGTGAACAATCCAAAAGACCATCAAGAGATAAATGGAAAAATAAAATGAGGTACGCCCATACAATGAAATTTTATTCATTTTATATTCATAAAAAGTAAAGAAGTACTCATCTATGCTACAACATGGATGAACCACAAAACACCATGCTAAGTGAAAAAAAGCCAGACACAAAAGGCCATACATTGTATGGCTTCATTTATATAAAATATCCAGAACAGGCTGATATATGTATATATATATATATATACATGTGTGTGTGTGTGTGTGTGTGCACACACACACACAGACAGACGGAAAGCATAGTGGTTGCCAAGGGCTGCAAGGAAGGGGGAGCAGGGAACTGAGTGCTCAATGGGTATGGGGTTTCCTTCTGAAGTAATAAAGTTCTATAACCAGCTAGTGGTGCTGGTTACACAACATCATGAGTGTACTAAATAAACACCATTGAACTATACACTTCAAAACTGTTAAGATAGTGAACTTTGTTAGCTGAATTTTAGTCCATTAAAAAAAGTATATGCAATACATGTCCATATTCACATAGACATACTTCTTTTGTGATTAAAAAGGAAATAATTATAGAATTTCTTCTATCATTGCTGAGTCTAAATTAGCTACTATTATATAATAAAGTGCTAAACAGATTGTTTTTAATGACTCTTAAAAACTACTACATTTTTTGACATTTGTCTTCAATTGGGTATTAGCTATTAAGTTTCCTAGTGTATTAGGTATCAAGTTTCCATTAATGAAATATGAATTAAACAGCAAAGTAGGGGTACCTGGGTGGCTCAGCTGGTTAAGCGCCTGCCTTCAGCTCAGGTCATGATTCCAGGGTCCTGGTATTGAGCCCTGCATCAGGCTCCCAGTTCTGTGGGGAGCCTGCTTCTCCCTGAGAAGAGTGCGTGTGCACGCTCTTGTCAAATATAAAAAAAATTCTTAGAAAAAACCCCAAAAAACAGCAGAGTTGTTTTTTTAAAAATCATCGTCTGAAGAATATTATCAAAATTCTATCCAGTCATACAATGGAACTACCATGTTAATGGGATGCCACTTTGTGATATTAATTATCTAGCATTTTATTAATTCTTCAAATAACAAAATGTAAATTACTCTTCAACTGTGAAATACTACCATATTTATGCTAAAAGTTACCTTAACCACATCAAGAAGTTATAAGTGAAAATAGCCTGAAACTGCTAAAGCAATTTTATATACATGATGACTACGATTTTGAAATGAAAGGAAATAAATCAATATGTAACTTAATATATTATGTTCAACAATTTTGCTAAGACTGTTGTCAGGAAGAATAACTAGACTAATACATGTTTATAAAAATGATAAAGTAATAAATAATGTATGTGTCATAAATTTCTTACTCTCCTTGAATTAAGAATATGATGACTTCGTGGGAGTACAAGAAGTATTTATTATATGCTTAGATATATCATGCACTCTGACCTTGAACCATAAAAATAATTAACATATAGTTTCTATTCTGCGGAAGATTATAAGCACTTTCAAGAAGGATATCCTGAAGATAGTCCCCGAGCTGGATTCTGGAGGAAGCAAATAAATGATAAGACCACAAACTATAGCACAGATTTAACAGCAAGTGTTCCATGCTGAGACCAGCTTGTGTCATTGTTTTGTCATGGATTCTACAATCTTATAGACATTGGGCCTTTCCTTTCTCTATTAAAGGAATTTTTAAATTTCTCTATTTACTTTCTCATTTCCCTTGTTTGTAAGTGAATAAAATGAAATTGTGTGTATGCTTACACTCTGCACAAACTGAATACTAGAACAGACATATAATAATGAAAACTTCACAAGTGACGTTTGAGGATAAGCAGTAGTAAGGGCAGTGGTGCTAAGGGTGATAATGACCCAGACAAATAATTAAGGTATATAAACAGTACTTGAAGGCTATCACAGGGTCTTCTGTTTTGAGCATAACAGAATACCTGGCAGGCAACTTAGGTAACTTAGGTTCTGTTGCTAAAGTAGAAAACCTGAATTAAAAATAAAGTATCTGTTTAAAGACCTCTAGAGCTGCTCAAGCAATCAGGACCGGGATTCCAAGATTCTAGAGAAGAGGGAATAATCTAGAGGTAAACTGATAGATTCTAGCTACATTATTCTCTAAGAGTATCTGCTGCTCAGTCTAGCTAAAATGCAGAGTGAGAATCCAGGTTTTGCCCAGGTCAAGGGCTACTGCCAAGGGACAGAAATAAAGATTTTGCTCCCCTTGTAGGGTAGGAGATAAAAATAGGATACTTGAGGGGTTAAGACCCTGATTAAAAGTGCCCTTTAAGATTTCTGCCAAATGCTGACCTTGCATGGAGCAGGAAGCCAAGAAAAAAGCCTCCAAAAACCATAACAAAGTTTTCAGATATTTCATACTGCTGAGAAGATAAGGACTAGATAGAGTTCAGGATCTGCCAGGGAAAGGTACTAGAATAAGGACCTCAGGTACTCATTTGGAAAGCCTGAAAAGGTAAACTGAAAGATGGAGAAAATAGATGAAAACAGAGTTTTATTTTAATGCCTTAAGAAACAATCAAGTGGAAATTCTAGAACTGGAAAATAACTGAAGTTAACAACTTAATACCTAAGTCTAAGCAGCAGACTAGACAGCAAAAAATAGAATTAGAAAACTTTTAAAAAACAATAAAAGATACACTAAAGCACAAAAAAATATGAAAAATATAAAAAGTACTAGGACAAACTTGAGACACAAAGTCTCACATATGGGTGAGTGGATCCACAATATTTGAAAAGAGAACTAAAATTTTTCGAAAATTAGTCAACAAAACAAACTGTAATGTCTTTTAGGACTTAAATATATGTACAATTAAAATGTGTGACAACAATAATGTAAAAGACATGAGGATAAATGGAATAAAAAGCATTATAAGGTTCGAGCATTCTTGGGGAATGGTAAGCATAAGTAAAAATATGATAAACAAGGGCACCTGGGTGATGCCATGGGTTAAGTCTCAAACTCTTGGTTTCAGCTCAGATTGTGATCTCAGGGTTTTGAGATACAGCCCAGAGTGGAGCCCCCTGCCCCTCCTCATCACACTTTGTCCTCAGCATGGAGTTCGCGGAGATGTCCTCTCCTTCTCCCTCTACCCCTCCAACTCGAGCTCTCTCTTTAAAAATTAGTGAATCTTAAAAAAATTATATGATAAACGAAAAGGGAAAAATATAAAAACAGAAAGTGAGACGGTACATAATAAAATAAATAACTACGATTATATATAAATGTTACCTATGCCAGTTATCAGTCTGGGTTAAACAAATACTCGAAGACATAACTACTAAGTACAATATCAGATCCTGGAATGGGAAAAATATAGTAGTGGGAATACTGTAGGCAAAAGTAATTCCACCAATGTTAATTTCTTTTTCTTTTAACATTGTTGTTTTATTCAATAATATTGAAGCATTTACATTTAATGGCTGTTTAATATGGGGCTTAATATGGTGTTATGGTGTTAACATGATGGGAGGCTGTGTGAAGAAAGGAAAAAAAAATGCCACTATTTGCTGTTTGCAGAAGACATAAACATAAGGGTAAGAAAAGTTTAAATGAAAAGAATGGGAAAATGTATACCTTACAAATCTTATCCAAAACAAAGCAGGTATGCTATACTAGGATCAGACAAAACAGATTTTAAAGCAAGAAGCATTAGGAAACATAAAAGGGAAAGTAATAAAGAGAAAAAAAGGTCAATCACAAGAATGTAATTATTTTTTTTTAAGATTTGAGAGAAAAAGAAAGCATGTGCATGGGAGGGAGGGACTGGGGGTGGGGGGAGGCAGAGGAAGAGAAAAAGAATTCCAAGCAGACTCTCCTGAGCAGGGAGCCCATGTGGCTCAATCTCAAGATCCTAAAATCATAATCTGAGCAGGACACCAAGAGTTGAATGCTTAACACACCCCAGGCACGCACAAGAACAAAATTCTAAATATGTCTGCATGCAATAGGATTTTGCTTTCAAAAATCATTTAAGAGGACATTTAATTCCCTCAACAAGTGAAAGAACAACCTTAATGACATATATACACACATGTACAGGGAGAGAACATGGAACTCAATAGCAAAAGAATCAAAAGTCTTCTCAACTCCACAGAAAACATTTACTGAAACTAAACATATTATTGCAATATAAAGAAAGCCTTGCAAATAAATTTCAGGTCACAATGAAGTCAGAGTATGAATCTTTATCATACTAAAATTAAGTCAAAAATCAATAAGGAGAAGATAACTAAAAAATTAAATCCCCAGAAATTAAAATAGCATTGCAAATCTATTGGTGAAACAGAAATCACAATGGGAATCAGAAAATATTTTGAACTTAATATTAAAGATAAGGAATTTCCAAACTTGTAAGATGCAGCTTACAATTGATGTTTAGGAAATTTATAACCTTTCATGAATATACCAGAAAAAGAAGGCTGATAAATCAATGACTTAAGCTTCCAACAACAGAGGCTAGGGAAAAAAAGTTAAGCTCAAAGAAAACAGAAGAAATAAAGGTATAAGCAGAAACCAATGACTAGGGGAAAAGATACAACAGAGAAAATACAAAGCCAAAAACTAGCTCTTATGAGGCTATAATGAAAATGTTACTATTTAGTTGGTAATTCAGATAAAAAGAGAAACTATTTGAAAAAACATAACTTACCAAAACTGATCAAGAGAAAGAAAAAATCAGAAATAGTCCTATTTTGATTAAAGCTGAATTCATTATTAAAAACACTCCACAGGGCAGCCTGGGTGGCTCAGCAGTTTAGCACCTGCCTTCGGCCCAGGGCCTGATCCTGCAGACCCGGGATTGAGTCCCACATTGGGCTCCCTGCATGGAGCCTGCTTCTCTCTCTGCCTGTGTCTCTACCTGTCCCTCTCTGTATCTTTCATCAATCAATAAATAAAATCTTTAAAAAATAAAAATAAATAAAAACACTCCACAATGAAAACTTCCACAGATGGCTTTACTGTATAAGCTGTTCCCCAGAACAGGACACAAAAACAAATTTAACAGTATGTTTGATGAAACCAGTGTTAACTTTTATACCAAAATCTGTCAAGCACATTTTAAGAAAGGAAGATAAAGAAAATCTCTCATGAACACAGATGTAAGAACCCTAAATAAACTAATAGCAAAATCAAACCTACCATCGCATAAAAAGTATACTATTTCACAGCGAATGGGGCTTTGAGTAGTGCAAGAGCAATTAACATTAGAATTAATAATGTAATCATCCTGTTAGCAAAAAGGAAAGACAGAACACCTAGATAAATGCAGAAAAAGCGTTTGATAAAATCTGATACTCATTCTGGACAAAAATTATTTACAACTAGGAATAAGAAAAGCTTTCTTAATTTTACAAGTATTTTAAAACATACACCTATACCCCTAAAGTAAGAGTTCCTACTGAGATAAGGGACCACTGTCAGTGCTTTCATTCAACACTGTACTAGAAGTTCTAGCCTTAAGGCAAGAAAAATAAGAGGTATTAAGAACTGAAAAAGAAAAATGATCATCATTCATAGATAACATGAGTGTGCACAAAATAATGGAATTAACAAGCAATTTTGAACTGAATCTCTAAAATTACACTGACAGTTAAAGTATAAATTAACATAACCACTTTGGGAAAATGTCTCCAGTACCTATTAAAGTTAAACAAATGAACACCTTACAACCCATCAATTCCACTGCTGGGTATATAGCCAACAGCATATATACTAATGTTCATGAAAAACATGTACAAAAATGTCCACAGGTGGACTCTCTATATAAATATGAAAAAAAAGGATTAGAGTCTTGTGATAGACAAAAACTTCTTAAAAATGACCCAAATGTCAATCAACAACAGAATGGATAAATTGTGGCACATTCATATACTGGAATTCTATATAGCAAGGAGACTGCAGCATGGATGAATCTCACAAATAATGTTAAGACAAAAAAAGCCTGGCATGCTGTACGATTTCATTCATACAAAGTTTTAAAACAGGTGAAACTAAAGGTATAAGTCACAAGAGCAAAGGTATAAATGGCAAGATTTTGAGAACTTGTGAATGATAAAGTTTTTAATTTAGAAAAAGTTAATTCAATGACAAAGGGTTCTGTAAGAGATAGAATAAGAAGTTGGGTTTTGTACAACTCAAGAGTTTGGATAAAGGAAGTAGGGGGAGTAGAGGTTGAATTACAAACATATTCAAAAAGGCCAATAAAATTATACATCATAATTATTATAATTTTATACAAGTATGCACAGAGCAAAATGAGACAATGAGATGAGTGTTATTTATTGGCTTCCTATGAACCCAATAATGCAGTTTTACTATTCTAGGAGGTGCTCCCTAAGAGGGAACAAGACTCTAGTAGCCAACCCCTGCAAATACGCTTGTTACAGATTCTAGCAAGCCACTAAACAAACTTCTTTTTCAAACATTTAAGTCATATAACTTAGGGATTTTTCTCTGCAAAAGTATCTTCAATATTACAAAGAGAATCAATGTGAAAATTTATTTTCTAATAATCTGCTTGATAGCCAACTTCCTGGAAACTCATCTGCTCTCTAAGTGCTATCTAAAATGTATAACTTTGTCCTAAATAGTAGCAGCAACTTAATAATATCAAGAGTATTTTGTAAAGACTTCCTACATGCCAAGCTCCAGTATTTATCTAATTTGGTTTCCAAAATAACTCCATAAGGAAGGTAGCAAATGCCTCTGCCAATGTTACAGATGAACAAACAAGGGTGCAAAAAGGTTATTTAACCTGCCCAAGGTTTTAATGCTAAAATATGGCAATATCAGCCTTGACTTGAGCTTAAGCTTATAATAAATTCTTAAAGAGATCCTTTCTAGCACCTGTTTCTGTTAGTAACAGAAGGAAAAACAGGGAAGAGCTTGGTTCAAAAACCCTGAACAAAGGAGATTCATACCCTCTTCCAAACTCAAGTGGAAGATATAGAGCCTTCTATCAATTTTCAAATTCCTAAATACCCAGATCAAATATTGCACCTAGGATGGAACTCTGAAAACAGAGCATGGTTCTAGACAGAGAAGTGAGCACATTTATCTTTTATATCTTCTAACATTATCAATGAGATTGCAAGTTTTTTTTTTTTGTTTTTGTTTTTTTTGTTTTTTGTTTTTTTTTTTTTTTTTTACAAAAGAATAAAGACATAACAGGGTTGGAAAATAAGGGTGATATTGGTGGATCAGAAATTTTGAGAAATTCAAGGCACATAAATGGGAATAAATTAGCAAAGACATTAATTAGATGGGAACAAATTATGGAAAAATTAAGGAAGAAAAATCACAATCCAAGACAGGAGAGATACCCACAGTTCTTTCAAAGAGGCCCAAAGAAGAACCGACCTTTCATCAAATACAAAGGGCAGGAAAAGGCCAAGTGGCAATCATAAAGTTAATTATTTTAGAAATAGTGTTTGGGCTAGCTGAGACAGCTGAGACCCTCCCCCTTTCCAAGGCTAGCAGTTGTGGCTTCTACCATCATGCCAAAACCCAGAAACTGCTCTCTGAGGGAAGGTGGCCACCTGTCTGGGGACATTCCTTATAAGACTGCTTGAGAAACAAACAGGACTAAGATAGGACACAGAAAATTTGGAATGGGATAGGGAGAAGAGATAATTCCTAACAGAAATTAAATGCTACACAAAATAAAGCCATCCTTACTTTGACAAGTGGGGGGAGGGGGTGGAGAAGGGTCCCCAACCTATGCACACAACCTAAAGAGAAGTAGGTAATGTTGAAATACTTTGTCCACTTAAAATGAATGCATCTCTAAAGCCTTCCCATTCAGGGAAGAAGCCTGATGGGGAAGAGACCTATGGAACTTCAGGGAAAACCATGCCAGCCAAACACCATTATTTAGTAACCTACTTATTCACCACAATATATTAATGGAAAACTAAAGACAACAGACATTTGGGAAAAGATCCAAAAATGAAAAACAAAACAAAATAACTGGTAGAAATAAATGGAGGCAATACAGAGGGCAGAATGGTATACTCAAAAAAAGTTCTCATTAAGTTCACTTGAATAAAACAAGAATAAGCTTTGAAAAAGTGGTCAGAAAAGATTAATTCTTGCAATTCTTATACATGGCCATAACTGATGCATGAGTGCAAAGTAAAGGATAAAAGACTACTTTTGAGGAGATAGACCAAAAATACAAAGAACATAGGAAATAAAAGAAACTAGGGACCTGAAGGTCAAGTTGAAGAGAGAATATTCACCTAATGAAGGAAATAAAAACAAGAAAAATGGGACATATAAAAAGAAAAAAACAGAAAGCGAAGCTACTACCATGATCTGAAGGAAGACACAAGTTTACAGACTGCCCTCACCAAGTTTCAACATACGCATTGAAGAAAGTATCTATTTAGAGACACATCTTAGTAAAACTGCTCAATTTCACCATGTTATCTACAAAGGAACAAGTTACATTGAAATCTGAATGCCATTAAAACATAGGATAAATGCTTTTAAGATTCATAAGGAGAAAAAAATTTAAACTTAGGATTCCATATTTAAATTTATTCATTAATGCAAGCCAAATAAAGGATATTTTCAGACAACAAATACTTGAAAATTTGTCAGCCTATATAGATAATTATTCAATGAGGTATTCTGAACCCAAAGAAATCCAAATGCTTTTTGCATGACACACCTTTATGAGTGAAAACCATCTGAACACATGCTCTCAGTATACATGTTTATAAATAAATATACCATTATATTAATATATTTGTGTATTATAAAGCGTATCAAAATTAAAAAATAATCAGATAGGGGGGAGGAGCAAGATGGCGGAAGAGTAGGGTCTCCAAATCACCTGTCTCCACCAAACTACCTAGAAAACCTTCAAATTATCCTGAAAATCTATGAATTCGGCCTGAGATTTAAAGAGAGACCAGCTGGAATGCTACAGTGAGAAGAGTTCGCGCATCTATCAAGGTAGGAAGAGGGGGAAAAAGAAGTAAAGAAACAAAGGCCTCCAAGGGGGAGGGGCCCTGCGAGGAGCCGGGCTGAGGCCGGGGCGAGTGACCCCAGGACAGGAGAGCCCCGTCCCGGAGACGCAGGAGCTGCACCGACCTTCCCGGGCGGAAAGGGGCTCGCAGGGGGTTGGAGCAGGAACCAGGAGGGCGAGGATGCCCTCGGGCTCCCGGGGACAGTAACAGCAACTGCGCACCCAGGAGAGTGCGCCGAGCTCCCTAAGGGCTGCAGCGCGCACGGCGGGACCCGGAGCAGCTGAAGGGGCTCGGGCGGCGGCTCCGCGGAGGGGGCTGCGCGGCCCGGGAGCGCGAATCCACCAGCGCAGGCTCCGGAGCACAGGGCGCCGGGACACAGCCCAGGATCCGGCCTCCCCCGGGACAGGCAGAGGCAGGGAGGGCCCAGGACAGCAAGGACGCTCCTGCCCCAGCTGAGCAGATCAGCGGCCCCGCCCGGAGCCTCCAGGCCCTGCAGACGGAGTTCCTGCCGGAGCTGAATCCAGGTTTCCAGAGCTGCCCCGCCACTGGGGCTGTTCCTCCTGCGGCCTCACGGGGCAAACAACCCCCACCGAGCCCTGCACCAGGCAGGGGCACAGCAGCTCCCCCAACTGCTAACACCTGAAAATCAGCACAACAGGCCCCTCCCCCAGAAGACCAGCTAGACGGACAACTTCCAGGAGAAGCCAAGGGACTTAAAGTACACAGAATCAGAAGATACTCCCCGGTGGTTCTTTTTTTTGTTTGTTTTTGTTTTTGTTTTGTTTTGCTTTTTGATTTGTTTCCTTCCCCCACCCCCTTTTTTTCTCCTTTCTTTTTCTTTCTCTTTTTCTTCTTTTTTTTTTTTTCGTTTTTTTTCTCTTTCTCTTTTCTTTCCTTCTTTCTCTCCTCTCTTTTTCTCTTTTTCCCAATACAACTTGCTTTTGGCCACTCTGCACTGAGCAAAATGACTAGAAGGAAAACATCACCTCAAAAGAAAGAATCAGAAACAGTCCTCTCTCCCACAGAGTTACAAAATCTGGATTACAATTCAATGTCAGAAAGCCAATTCAGAAGCACTATTATACAGCTACTGGTGGCTCTAGAAAAAAGCATAAAGGACTCAAGAGACTTCATGACTGCAGAATTTAGAGCTAATCAGGCAGAAATTAAAAATCAATTGAATGAGATGCAATCCAAACTAGAAGTCCTAACGACGAGGGTTAACGAGGTGGAAGAACGAGTGAGTGACATAGAAGACAAGTTGATAGCAAAGAGGGAAACTGAGGAAAAAAGAGACAAACAATTAAAAGACCATGAAGATAGATTAAGGGAAATAAACGACAGCCTGAGGAAGAAAAACCTACGTTTAATTGGGGTTCCCGAGGGCGCCGAAAGGGACAGAGGGCCAGAATATGTATTTGAACAAATTCTAGCTGAAAACTTTCCTAATCTGGGAAGGGAAAGAGGCATTCAGATCCAGGAAATAGAGAGATCCCCCCCTAAAATCAATAAAAACCGTTCAACACCTCGACATTTAATTGTGAAGCTTGCAAATTCCAAAGATAAAGAGAAGATCCTTAAAGCAGCAAGAGACAAGAAATCCCTGACTTTCATGGGGAGGAGTATTAGGGTAACAGCAGACCTCTCCACAGAGACCTGGCAGGCCAGAAAGGGCTGGCAGGATATATTCAGGGTCCTAAATGAGAAGAACATGCAACCAAGAATACTTTATCCAGCAAGGCTCTCATTCAAAATGGAAGGAGAGATAAAGAGCTTCCAAGACAGGCAGCAACTGAAAGAATATGTGACCTCCAAACCAGCTCTGCAAGAAATTTTAAGGGGGCCTCTTAAAATTCCCCTTTAAGAAGAAGTTCAGTGGAACAGTCCACAAAAACAAAGACTGAATAGATATCATGATGACACTAAACTCATATCTCTCAATAGTAACTCTGAATGTGAACGGGCTTAATGACCCCATCAAAAGGCGCAGGGTTTCAGACTGGATAAAAAAGCAGGACCCATCTATTTGCTGTCTACAAGAGACTCATTTTAGACAGAAGGACACCTACAGCCTGAAAATAAAAGGTTGGAGAACCATTTACCATTCGAATGGTCCTCAAAAGAAAGCAGGGGTAGCCATCCTTATATCAGATAAACTAAAATTTACCCCAAAGACTGTAGTGAGAGATGAAGAGGGACACTATATCATACTTAAAGGATCTATTCAACAAGAGGACTTAACAATCCTCAATATATATGCTCCGAATGTGGGAGCTGCCAAATATATAAATCAATTATTAACCAAAGTGAAGAAATACTTAGATAATAATACACTTATACTTGGTGACTTCAATCTAGCTCTTTCTATACTCGATAGGTCTTCTAAGCAAAACATCTCCAAAGAAACGAGAGCTTTAAATGATACACTGGACCAGATGGATTTCACAGATATCTACAGAACTTTACATCCAAACTCAACTGAATACACATTCTTCTCAAGCGCACATGGAACTTTCTCCAGAATAGACCACATACTGGGTCACAAATCGGGTCTGAACCGATACCAAAAGATTGGGATTGTCCCCTGCATATTCTCGGACCATAATGCCTTGAAATTAGAACTAAATCACAACAAGAAGTTTGGAAGGACCTCAAACACATGGAGGTTAAGGACCATCCTGCTAAAAGATAAAAGGGTCAACCAGGAAATTAAGGAAGAATTAAAAAGATTCATGGAAACTAATGAGAATGAAGATACAACCGTTCAAAATCTTTGGGATGCAGCAAAAGCAGTCCTAAGGGGGAAATACATCGCAATACAAGCATCCATTCAAAAACTGGAAAGAACTCAAATACAAAAGCTAACCTTACACATAAAGGAGCTAGAGAAAAAACAGCAAATAGATCCTACACCCAAGAGAAGAAGGGAGTTAATAAAGATTCGAGCAGAACTCAACGAAATCGAGACCAGAAGAACTGTGGAACAGATCAACAGAACCAGGAGTTGGTTCTTTGAAAGAATTAATAAGATAGATAAACCATTAGCCAGCCTTATTAAAAGAGAGAGAAGACTCAAATTAATAAAATCATGAATGAGAAAGGAGAGATCACTACCAACACCAAGGAAATACAAACGATTTTAAAAACATATTATGAACAGCTATACGCCAATAAATTAGGCAATCTAGAAGAAATGGACGCATTCCTGGAAAGCCACAAACTACCAAAACTGGAACAGGAAGAAATAGAAAACCTGAACAGGCCAATAACCAGGGAGGAAATTGAAGCAGTCATCAAAAACCTCCCAAGACACAAGAGTCCAGGGCCAGATGGCTTCCCAGGAGAATTTTATCAAACGTTTAAAGAAGAAATCATACCTATTCTCCTAAAGCTGTTTGGAAAGATAGAAAGAGATGGAGTACTTCCAAATTCGTTCTATGAAGCCAGCATCACCTTAATTGCAAAGCCAGACAAAGACCCCGCCAAAAAGGAGAATTACAGACCAATATCCCTGATGAACATGGATGCAAAAATTCTCAACAAGATACTGGCCAATAGGATCCAACAGTACATTAAGAAAATTATTCACCATGACCAAGTAGGATTTATCCCTGGGACACAAGGCTGGTTCAACACCCGTAAAACAATCAATGTGATTCATCATATCAGCAAGAGAAAAACCAAGAACCATATGATCCTCTCATTGGATGCAGAGAAAGCATTTGACAAAATACAGCATCCATTCCTGATCAAAACTCTTCAGAATGTAGGGATAGAGGGAACATTCCTCGACATCTTAAAAGCCATCTATGAAAAGCCCACAGCAAATATCATTCTCAATGGGGAAGCACTGGGAGCCTTTCCCCTAAGATCAGGAACAAGACAGGGATGTCCACTCTCACCACTGCTGTTCAACATAGTACTGGAAGTCCTAGCCTCAGCAATCAGACAACAAAAAGACATTAAAGGCATTCAAATTGGCAAAGAAGAAGTCAAACTCTCCCTCTTCGCCGATGACATGATACTCTACATAGAAAACCCAAAAGTCTCCACCCCAAGATTGCTAGAACTCATACAGCAATTCGGTAGCGTGGCAGGATACAAAATCAATGCCCAGAAGTCAGTGGCATTTCTATACACTAACAATGAGACTGAAGAAAGAGAAATTAAGGAGTCAATCCCATTTACAATTGCACCCAAAAGCATAAGATACCTAGGAATAAACCTCACCAAAGATGTAAAGGATCTATACCCTCAAAACTATAGAACACTTCTGAAAGAAATTGAGGAAGACACAAAGAGATGGAAAAATATTCCATGCTCATGGATTGGCAGAATTAATATTGTGAAAATGTCAATGTTACCCAGGGCAATATACACGTTTAATGCAATCCCTATCAAAATACCATGGACTTTCTTCAGAGAGTTAGAACAAATCATTTTAAGATTTGTGTGGAATCAGAAAAGACCCCGAATAGCCAGGGGAATTTTAAAAAAGAAAACCATATCTGGGGGCATCACAATGCCAGATTTCAGGTTGTACTACAAAGCTGTGGTCATCAAGACAGTGTGGTACTGGCACAAAAACAGACACATAGATCAGTGGAACAGAATAGAGAATCCAGAAGTGGACCCTGAACTTTATGGGCAACTAATATTCGATAAAGGAGGAAAGACTATCCATTGGAAGAAAGACAGTGTCTTCAATAAATGGTGCTGGGAAAATTGGACATCCACATGCAGAAGAATGAAACTAGACCACTCTCTTTCACCATACACAAAGATAAACTCAAAATGGATGAAAGATCTAAATGTGAGACAAGATTCCATCAAAATCCTAGAGAAGAACACAGGCAACACCCTTTTTGAACTCGGCCATAGTAACTTCTTGCAAGATACATCCACGAAGGCAAAAGAAACAAAAGCAAAAATGAACTATTGGGACTTCATCAAGATAAGAAGCTTTTGCACAGCAAAGGATACAGTCAACAAAACTCAAAGACAACCTACAGAATGGGAGAAGATATTTGCAAATGACATATCAGATAAAGGGCTAGTTTCCAAGATCTATAAAGAACTTATTAAACTCAACACCAAAGAAACAAACAATCCAATCATGAAATGGGCAAAAGACATGAACAGAAATCTCACAGAGGAAGACATAGACATGGCCAACATGCATATGAGAAAATGCTCTGCATCACTTGCCATCAGGGAAATACAAATCAAAACTACAATGAGATACCACCTCACACCAGTGAGAATGGGGAAAATTAACAAGGCAGGAAACAACAAATGTTGGAGAGGATGCGGAGAAAAGGGAACCCTCTTACACTGTTGGTGGGAATGTGAACTGGTGCAGCCACTCTGGAAAACTGTGTGGAGGTTCCTCAAACAGTTAAAAATATACCTGCCCTACGACCCAGCAATTGCACTGTTGGGGATTTACCCCAAAGATACAAATGCAATGAAACGCCGGGACACCTGCACCCCGATGTTTCTAGCAGCAATGGCCACGATAGCCAAACTGTGGAAGGAGCCTCGGTGTCCAACGAAAGATGAATGGATAAAGAAGATGTGGTTTATGTATACAATGGAATATTACTCAGCTATTAGAAATGACAAATACCCACCATTTGCTTCAACGTGGATGGAACTGGAGGGTATTATGCTGAGTGAAGTAAGTCAGTCGGAGAAGGACAAACATTATATGTTCTCATTCATTTGGGGAATATAAATAATAGTGAAAGGGAAAACAAGGGAAGGGAGAAGAAACGTGTGGGAAATATCAGAAAGGGAGACAGAACGTAAAGACTGCTAACTCTGGGAAACGAACTAGGGGTGTTGGAAGGGGAGGAGGGCGGGGGGTGGGAGTGAATGGGTGACGGGCACTGGGTGTTATTCTGTATGTTAGTAAATTGAACACCAATAAAAAATAAATAAAACTGTAAAAAAAAAAAAAAAAAAAAGCAGAATACAATACTATTACCACAACCAACCAAATTAAAAACAATTGTTTAATTTCATTTAAAAAAAAAAATCAGATAAACATATAATTTCAGATAATATTCTGACACCCCTTAAAATTATTCTGTGTATCCTCTTTAATGTGGATGGATGCTTCATTTTGAAGACCACAGTTCTAAATCAAATGAAAAACAAATCCAAGGGGAAAAAAACATGGAATTGAAGAATAGAACTGAACATGTCTCAGAAGAAGAGAAGGAAATTGAAAAAAACTAAAGGAGAATCTACCAAAATTTGATATTTGAAAATTTTTCAATTGCAGTTTTAATGTACACAGGATTACATTTCGTTCTCTTTGAGACCATTCTATTTTGTTCTACAGGAAGTGTTAAAAAATCACGTTGTAAATATTTCAGGGTTTAAAATTTTTAGTATTGATCTATAAATAAAGCAAAAAAGAATATACAGTTAGAAAAGAAAATGTAAATACCTTCATGATATAAAATTAACAATGACTAATTGGAAGATGAAGGGAGTATGGAGAGGACCAAGGCTATCTATCATTCCTAGAGGTAATACTATCCAGAGCTTAAAAAAAAAAAAAAAAGAAATAATAAAAACCACTAACAGAAATAAAAGCAGTCCCATTTACAGTGAAAGGTGGAACAGGGAGTGGGAAGATTACTTCCTATCCTTTTCACTCTCATGTAACATGAATCTCAACACAATTAGGACTTCTATTTTTAAGAAGTAGTATTAGCCAGGAGTGGGGAGCAGTATATAATACAGTATGCCCATTTATTTTATTATTATTTTCTTTAGTATGCCTATTTAGAAAACTGAAATTCATTACTCATTTCCATAGCTCACATTAAACACTCCTATTATCATCTCCATCACCCCCTTCATTTAAGTGCATTTTACTACTTAATGTACTATGATCTCAATGAAGGTTTTTTTGTTTTATCTATTTCTGTACTGCAAAGCCTCAGTGTGTAAAAGAGGGAGAAGGATTAATTATATGGCTTAAGGGAATTAATGGAATAGCTAATTATAACTAATATACATACATGAGAACAGAAAAGTCATCTTGTAGTTCCCACTGCTTAAAAATCTAAAGTTCACTAAAATGTGTATACCACGAGAGAAAAGTCTCCTCTTCCAAACAGAAAGTTACTGACACTCAGAATGATTTAACTCAGTGGTAGTATATCCAGACACAGTGCTGAGAAGAATCTTTGGGGGAAGAGGCAGATGGTGATAAATACACCAATGGCAATATGTTAAACTTTCAAGAAAAAAACTGGCTATAGATGGGGAGAGCGTTCCTTCTTCCTGGCGATAAGGGGAACACCAAAAGAGCTGCAGGGAGTAGGAGGAGTACATGGACACCAGGAGCCATGGCTGCCGTTGATGAAATTATATGGGGCCTTAGTCTTAAGGAAAAAAAAATGCATGGGGTTGAAACAATACCTTTGTTTACCTTATAATCTACTTGCCTGGGCTTTTAATTCTTTCCTATTTTGACTACTGAGAGGCTTAAGTAAAATAACTGTCTTATAGTTTGAACTATAATATCAAAAGCAGAAGAATATCAGTAATTTTATATGATCCAGCTTAATGGTCCCAGTCTCTATAATCACCCAGAAGGGTTGTTAAGCCAGAATGCTATGCCCAAACTCAGAATTAATGATTTAGTGGGTCTGAAATGGGCCCTAGAATGTGCATTTCTAACAAAGATCTGAGGTGGAACTGGTGCTGCTGATCTAGGGATCTCACCTTGAGAACCACTATCCGAGTATGAGGGTTCGATCGGAAAGCTATTAAGATTATAAATACAAAAAAAAAAAAAAAACCCTCATCATCACTACCCTAACTATCCAGGTGTCCCAGCTCTGACTAAATCTTTCACTTTACTTAAGTGTTATCCTGCAGGATTAGGTCAGCTTTCAATTTTTTTTCCAGGGTCTTATGGACTCTTCTTTTGAAATTCACATCTGATCACTGAAAGTAAGTAGGTAATTTAATTGCATACATACATGGAAACTTTACAAGGATAGGCAAAACACAGACATTTAATGACAATTCTTTTTCTATTTGATGATTCCTAAAGGTCATTAATACATTGTGGTGAAGGTATCTACAGAGATTTAAAGCCTCTGCTTATTGCTGCCTGGTCAACACCAAAGTCCTCCCTTAAAACAAAAACCAAAAACGGGATCCCTGGGTGGCTCAGCGGTGTGGCGCCTGCCTTTGGCCCAGGGCACGATCCTGGAGTCCCGGGATCCCTGCATCGGGCTCCTGGCATGGAGCCTGCTTTTCCCTCCTCCTGTGTCTCTGCCTCTCTCTCTCTCTCTCTCTGTGTCTATCACAAATAATAAATAAATCTTAAAAAAAAAAAGACTAAAAGTCAACCCCTGCATATGCACATTGTAACTTCAAAAAAAATCACTGCATTTCTGTTGCTTTATTAAAATTTCAGAGAAAGGATTAAAAGTAAAAAAATCACTTAACAACAATCCTAGATATAGATACGTCATTTTCCTTAACAACGGATAAAAATGAGGGAAAATAAGCTCTTGGGTCCGTGTATTCTATTCCTAGCCATTTTCTGCAAACACTGAGCTTTAGCTATACAAAGAGTCTGAGGAAAGTATCATTAAGTCCCACCCGGTTCTACAACGACTTAATACAGTAAAACTCATACCCTGTAGACTAAGACTTACTTGATATCACCACATAATTTCCTCACACTGTGATGAACTTCTTTAAAAAAATAAATAAACTACAGATCATTTCAGAACGAGATTGCTTTTTCTACAGCATAACATAATTAAGGACACTCTGGATCTCTGGAAGCTACTTTTAAAAATCATTTGCAAACAACTACAATTTTATGTCCTGTGAGTTGCTGAAAGTTTAATTGTTTTCTTACTACTTATACATCAAATACAAGCACAATCAAGATATTCTGTATGTTAGTAAATTGAACACCAATAAAAAATAAATTAAAAAAAAATAAAAAAAAATAAACCAAAAAAAAAAAAGCACAATCAAGAAAAATACAAGCCTATCTGCAAATATATATTTTACTTTTTAAAAGGAGGTTATTTCCAGAAATCTCATAAAGACAGGAGGGGTTTTTAAAAATCAGCTTTCATTATCATGACAGTTTTTAAGCATGGTTAATAACCTCATAAGGTAAGATTTTAAATTGTGAACTCAAAAGGGGTAAGACTTTTGAGTTTGAGCAGTCAGGAGACTATTCATTCAAAGTGGCCAAGTTGCAAAACATTTGTTTTTTCATTTTTTTAAAATCAATTATTCATTCCTTTAGTCTCTCTCGTATTCACTGACCGATTGGGGAACCTACACTCATTTAGACCCTACTGAAACTAGGAAGGATGACAGATAGCCCTGACCTCATAATTTGAACTAGATCTTGTAGGTCTCTTAGGGAAAAATCTTCCATAATTTCAAACGTGCTTAAGAGAACAAACAAAATGTAAAAAAACCTGATCATGTCTTTTTTGGTAAAAATTTCAAAAAGCTAAAACTAAATGTTGTTACCCAAATACACGTGTGTGTGTGTGTGTGTGTGTGTGTGTATTTTTTAAAGTAGTCTCCATGTCCAGCGTGGAGCCCAATGCAGGGCTTAAACTCACAACCTGGAATCAAGACCTGAGCTGAGATCAAAAGTTAGACGCTTAACCAACTAAGCTACCCAGGTGCCCCTATATGTATATACTTTAAAGTAGCCCTAGTACAACTAAGGGAACAAGATCATCTAGATACTTTTAATACCAAAGCATTACCTTGAGTTCACGATAGTCTCTAAAATCAAGTTTACTTAGGCATTAGTCTAATTTTTGAAAATTTTAGCAATGGCTTAAAGATCCTAACAAGACAATCAGAAATTACCTATGCATAATTTGTTTTGTTTAAAATGTATGAAAAGCATGACAATATATGTTACAAACTTTTTGATATAATTTAAAAATGTTAATTTGCCTAATTTAAGAACTAATTTATAAGTTACAGTACCATACCACACTTCTTTTACCCAACTCAATGTAGTAAATTATCTCAATTAACAAATGATAATTTAATCTTATCCTTTCTATAAGCACCAACACTTTAATCTGTACATCTTAAATGCCACCTCTTCTATAAAACTTTTACTAACCAATCTATAACCCCCCATCATATTTCCTCAGTAAAATGAATTACTCTCTAACTACTCAAGTACTTGTATAACCAATGCCTTTTGCATAGAATTTATTGTAGTTATGAGTACAATAATCCATAAGATTTTACTTTACACTTCAGAACTTTACTCTTTCATGTATTAGCTAATTGGATCCTCTAAACAACCCTGTGAAGTAGATACTTCTATTTTGCAGATAAGGAAACTGAAACACAGAAGCAACGTGATTCATGGTCATACAGTTAAGAAACAACAACAAAGTAGTCAAAAATTAAATCCAAGGGTTTTAGTTGATAATACACTTTTTCTTTATATATATATTTAAACATTTTACTTATTTATTCATGAGAGAGACAGAGAGACAGGCAGAGGAGAAGCAGGTTCCCTGTGGGGAGCCTGATGTGAAACTTGATCCCAGGACCCTGGGATTATGACCTGAGCCAAAGGCAGATGCTCAACCACTGAGTCACCCAGGTGTCCCATAATACAACAATTTTTCTAATTCATCAAATATGCCTAACTAGTTAAGAGTACTGTATTTTTATATTTACGTAACCATGGCTTCATACCGAAGGCAACAGATAGCAAAGATATACTACCTGGTTTGAGTTAGCTATGGAAAAAGTATTATATATTTTCTAGGCAGCATATAATTTATTGCCACCTAGAAAACTAAGTAGCAAATATAATTTTGTATTACAGAATGATCCAGGAAATACCATCAGGGTTTTAAGAATTTGGTTTCTGATATTAGACTTAAATTCAAAACCTGAAGCTGTGTGAGGTCTCTGGGCCTCGGTTTTGTTTGTAAAATAATAATAAATGGTAATACTTCAACAAATGAAGTAATAAATGGCAATTACCTCCTATGACTAGTGTACTATGTGGAAATGTATAGAAAACATCTAAATTGCGCCTGGTATACAGAAAGCGCTGAATAAATGTTTATTGCGCATACCAATATTAAACTCAAAGATAGAACTAGTTTACAAGACAGTAACAGTCTCATAAACTACTAAGAGGAGCAAAGTCCAACTTCCTCTAAGTATGTTATTTTCAGGTCTTATTTTTGTTTTTTCAACCTTTATCACTTGGCTGTCCAACAAATTGTATCAGCTATTAACTGCTGCTCTCACATTGCTTATCTCTAATGGCTTCAGTTCCTTTTCAATGCAAGTAATGTGGAGGTATAACTGGAAAAAGAATGATGTTCAAATGTCTCTTAGGAATCATGTAACATTCAAGGAAACTTTTTTTTTTTAAGATTTTATTTATTTATTCATGAGAGACACACACACACACACACACACACACACACACACACACAGAGGCAGAGACACAGGCAGAGGGAGAAGCAGGCTCCATGCAGGGAGCCCGATGTGGGGCTTGATCCGGGGTCTCCAGGATCAGGCCCTGGGCTGAAGGCGGTGCTAAACCCCTGAGCCACCCAGGCTGCCTGCAAGGAAACTTTCTGGTGTAATGAAAATGTCCTGTATCTTGACTGGGCTGATGTCACACAGGTGAATATATTTGTTAAAACTCACTGAAATATAACTGGAAGACCTGTATATAAAACAATGGAAATTTTTTAAAAATAAGGACTTATAACCCTTGAACAAGTTACTTTTAATTTCTGGCCCTTAGCATCCTCATCTTCAGAAAGAAGAATTCCTCACCCAGGAAGATTTTAATGAGTATTAAAGGAGATAAGATCTGACAAGTACTTACAGTAGTTTCTGCAGTTAGTTGCCAATTCTGGATCCACTAAAATTAACCCTAGACATTTTTCAAATTTACCTAAGTCCTAAAACAAGGATTCAAGACAAAAGCTGTATTTCCCTTTTCTTACTTTTCACAACTTTGGTGTTTTTGCCCTCAGTTATGTTTTGTTGTTTTTATTTTTTACAAAGTCATAATCTTTAGCTTTCATATTTCTCTTCCTGCTCTAGGTTTTGCAGGGATCAAAATTTTTTACCTTTAAAGTGAAGACTTCTGTACCCATCTTGCCCAAAGCTAATCAATCTACTACTATTCCTTCCTCCAAGAGTTTAGTGCTTCAATGACAAAACACAGAAACCCACTGCCAGAGATAAGAATTGTAATAATTGTCTAGAGATCTGAAAGATCTACAATTTTGAAATGTCATCTAGTCAGCCTCTGAAAATCAAGAATAGTCTCCAAATATTTCAGCGACCCTTAATAACCCACTAAGAAACTACCATCCACTGATTTATGTAAAGCTATATAATTTATTTCCGGTATTACTCTTTCAAATGTAAAAATGTCTAATTAAAATTGGGGTAATTAACTCCATTTTTGAAAATACAATTGTGTTAAAGAAACAGTTCCTTTTAATTCTCAAATAATTTTTTAAAAGTGTCTAAGCAATGTCCTTTGTTCTAGAATTCTAGGACACTGAAACAACTTCACATTCATCTAGTATGTACTGAACAAACATTAAGTACCTAAAAGGTAAGGTACCAGGCACTGGAGAAATAAACACAAGGTCAGAGAGGCAAATACCTAAAGAAGCTAAGACAGAATTGCTAAAATAAAGTCCTTTCCTTACACCTGTGAAGAATCTAGAAAAAGGAGACAGACCCAGAATTCTTTCAACCTCCCAGTGTGGCTTCCAGACCACTTTTCTAAACTTCTGCCAAAACTGTATGACAACCACATGAATCGAGTGTTATATTCTCTTACCCTCTTCTCCCTTTTATCATCTTCTCATCCCTCTTCCAGTCAGGCTCCTTTATGGAGGACTTCAACACTTGTCTCCATGTCTTTTTCACAGTTCTTGCCATCACTTTGTATGGCCGAACTCCTGTTCAGTTCCAAACTCCCAGCATCAGAGTTACTTCACCTTCCTGAACGATCTTATCCACTTGAAATTTTAGCAATCTTTTTCAAAGATACTGACTTAGAACTTATTACCTAAAATAGCTTGAGCAAATGATGAAAATTAGGCTTCAGTATACCATTTTTATAATAGAACTTATTCCTTTCTGTCACCAAATTAATCCCAATACTGATTCACAACATTTCATTAAGCCCTATCCATTCTTGTCATTATGCCCATTTTGGCCTCACTTATTCTAATCAAACTCAAAACACTCACAATACCTCACTTCAAACACTCTAGCAAACATCCGTCACATTTCTCTCCTTTGCTATTTTACTACAGTGATTCTGTAAACCTTCCACTCCATGTCAATCTAACCACCCACAACTTGCTCTTTCATTTGGGTTTCTGAGCAATGGTGTAAAAAATCTTTATAAGCAGAAGAGTCATTTCTTAAGTGGATGCTTTCATTAAGTACACAGTTCTGTTTTTAACTATTTGTTATCAAAAGGGTTTGTTGCACAATAAGTCTTAACAAATAATAAAATAAATTAAATTAGAAATTCAGTTCCTCAGTTGTATTAAACTCATTTTAAGTGCCCAATAGACACAAGTGGCTAGTGGCTACCACAATGGAAAGTGGAGATTCTAGAACGCTGCCATCATAGCACAAAGCTTTATTATACATTGTTGCTCTACACATTCCATGGCAGGACGAGACAGCCACTATCTATTTCAGCTCAAGGAGCCTATAATTTCCCACTGCCTACTGCCATCCTTGTGACTCTAATCTTGTAGGCTACAGCACCCGACATGGAACAAGTTGGTACCTAAAGTAGTCAATAAGGGCAGTGGCATCACCTATCTCTTAACACCTGAGACCAGAAGTTGGTTGCCCACCTCCTGGTATTTGCATCCCAGACCACTTAACAATCATAGAAATCCCCATCTTGATAACTGTCATTAAAGGAAAGAAGGGTTAGAAAAAGAGAGTTGTACTTAGTAGATTCCTTTCAGATTTTACCGCCTGTTAAAGACAGAACTCATTATTACACATTCATTTTATATATCACTAGACTAGATCACAGCAGCAGCTGGAAGTAAAAATCTACCAAACCCACCCAGGCTTATTATAATTCAACAATTAGTAAATAATACTTCATTAAAAAGATATCTACTACAAATGCTAAATAGAACAAGGACAATGAGACACAAGACTAAATTAGTACTACCTAAATAAAAGCAGGATAAACCATTGTCCTCAAAAAAGGTAAAAGAAACTACACTTACTGGATCTTTCAGTTATTAAAATCTATGGAAAAAAATTGGCAAAATAGCATGCCTTAGGATAAAGGGTAGTAGGGATCCACATGTCTACATCATTATATCCAGTATGTACATCGCCATTAAAATGACTTTATTTTCCTTAAAGAAAAACATTTTATTGAAGAAAAACATTTCAGATAGCTGCTTAGTTTACAGGGGAGAAAAAAGAAAAGAAAGAAAACGAAATCAAAAGAGAAAGGAATAAAGCAAAATGACCCATGAAGAACAATATGTTAGGAGATCCTGAATTTTAAGCCAGTCTTTTCTGAAATGATGTAGCACATGGTCAAACTGGAGTTAACAAAAGGTTATTGTATCCACCTATCAGCCCTACCTCTCCACTAGGAAATGGTTTGCAAAATAACCTGAATCGTTTTTTAGGCCTCATGGGAACACTTTAAGGACATGAATGCCATCTCAGCTCTTCTGATGAGCTAATAATTCCAAGATTCTCATGACTAGCAATAATCAGTAACTACTTACGAATGTGTAAAGCACAAGTATTTATCAAATGGCTGCTCTACCCAGGAACAGTATTTTCCAGCAGTAAGAAATGAAGTCAGATATAAAAATATTAGCTATAAAAAAACATATGAAAATGTTAAAAAAGGGGGTTGTGGCCTGGGTGGTTCAGTGGTTGAGCGTCTGCCTTCAGCTCAAGTTGTGATCCCAGGGTCCTGGGATTGAATCCTGCATCAAACTCCCTATAGGGAGCCTGCTTCTCCCTCTATGTCTTTGCCTCTCTCTGTGTGTCTCTCAGAATAAATAAAATCTTAAAAAAAAAAAAAAAAAGCAAATGTTAAAAAGGTAAAACTATCTTAACCTGCAGTTATCAGTTTATATGTGTGTTTTAATAGAAGAAATTAAGAATAAAAGGTACAGGAATGACACTTCCTTACATAAACTCTAACATGATCTACATTCATTGAGGAATAACCACAATCTTAATACTTTCAGGATACACAGGTAGAAATATTTTTTGCATCCTTGGTTTTCACTACACAATTTAATAATGAAAAATATATTAGCACCACTGCATTCTGTTGACACAAGATGAAACTCCACATATAATAAAAAATATTTTTTATAATAAAAAATTAAATATAAAACAGTACACAGCATGCTGTGGGCATATGGTAAAATTATGTCAACTTTCAAGGTCTGAAAACTGAGTAAGCCCTGCTGTGTAGATATTTTCCTTATTTAAGGGGTAGCAGACCTTAACAACAAAAAAGTGAACCTACACAACCTACAATTTGGGTAGAAAGTTAAGTAAGAGCAAGTTCATTCCAGCATTGTGTAATGAGAGCTTTGAGCCAATGTTGCAGACTCACTCCATAAACTAGCCTACAAAACTTTTCTCCAGCTTGCAAAATCTTAAAGCCTTCCCCATGTTTAGCAATAGTTAGGCAGAAATACGCCATCTGTCAGAAAGTCAGTGAACTATACAGTGAAGCTATCATTTTCATGACAGTCTCATTTTCCTTAAATTATACTTAAATTTGTTTTATATTCTGCATCTTATCAACTGACAAGACAGCCAGAATCATCTGATGGGTTTTGTGAAAATAAACATGTCTCTATTCCACTTTTCCTTGGTGTGCATGCGGGTATGAGTGGGAAAAGGAACCATGCTTATTTTGAAAACCTAGCCTTTTCACAATGCAATACCACTTTACATCCACCAGAATGGCTAAATAAATGAGACAATATCAAGCAAGTGTTGCAGAGTATATGGGACAAATGGAACTCTCATTCACTACTGATGAGAGTATAAACTGATATAACCAGTTTGGAAAACAATGGATAATACATGCTAAAACTGAACAGAAGTACACACCATGACCCCACTACAAGGAAAATACACTACACAAATGTGTATGTGTGCAGCAAAAGACACATACATAAGAATATTCTATAGGAGCACTATTCACGGCAGCTCAAAACTGCAAACAACCTAGGTGTTCATTCACAGTAGAGTGGAGGGGCACCCAGGTGGCTCAGTCAGTTCTACATTTGCCTTCAGCTCAGGTCATAATCCTGGAGCCCTGGGATCCAGCCCAGCTGAGCTCCCTGCTCAGTGGGAGCCTGCTTCGCCCTCTCCTCCCTGCTCCTGCTCTCTCACTGTCACTATCTCCGTTTCTCTCTCTCAAATAAATAACGAGAATCTTAAAAATAATAATAATAAGCCAAAGAATAAAACACCCAGTAGAGTGGGTTTTATGGCATAATTTATGGCATATACAGTAATACAGTGACACAATATTATAGAACAATTAGAATGAATAAGCTACTGCTATGCACTACACCAATGGATCATATAAAAATAAATGGTTCTGCCAGCACCTGGGTGGCTTGGTCAGTTAAGTGTCTGATTATTGATTTGAACTCAGGTCATGATCTCAGGGTTGAGCCCGTACTGGGCGTGGAGCCTGCTTGGGATTTTCTCTCCCTCTCCTCCTTCTGGCCAACCTGTGCTTCCTTACATATACTTTCTCTCTCTCTCTCTCTCTCTTTCTCAATAAAAAAAAAAATAAAATAACAATAATAATGATGATGATAATAAAAATGAATAAATATTTTGGGTAAGAAGCCAGACAAAGCTGTACATGCTGTATGATGCTGTATGATATGCTGAATGCATGTCTTCAAATGTATATTAAACTTCAATAAAAATTTACCTAAAATAAAAAAAATACATAATAGCAGCTTAATGCCTAAATGTCTGTGATAAAATCCTGTTCCCAGTGCCAAGTTCCTAGCAGTCTAAAATCAAAACACTTTTTAAAATCTTTCCTCATGACAATTTAAAAACATTTTTATATTAAAACAAAGAAGGCTGTATTAACATTATAGAAACCAAGAGTCAAATCCTTTTCTGGAGCAAACACTAAAAATATTTGAAAAAAAAAAATTTTTAACACAAAGCTCTCCTCCACCACTACCTCGACCATTCATACAGACCTTCACCTCCCTTCCATCAACAAAGAATTCACTCTTCTGCCAATCATTTAGAAGAAACCCTTGAAAAGTAATGACCTACCCTAGCAGGGTAGTTATAAGGATTAAAACTAAGAGTGCAGCATTGTGCCCAAGCATTCAATGATTAGACAGTATTTATAAATCCCAAATAATGAGGATTCCAGGTCAACTGCTATTTCCAATTCATCAATGTAAAAATAGAACCTAATATTTAAGAGCTGGTCAATAACCATTTATGGAATAAATGAATGATGTGAGCTCAAAACAGAAAGAACAAAAACAAAGCAAAAGTGAAAATGAAGAAAAAAATCAAGTTCAAAGGAAGGTCTTAACCTATTTTTATTATTAGAGCATATGACAAGATTTTAAATATCAAATGAATCAATCATGAAAATAAAAACTGCCAGTATTATTTTTCCTCCATGTATTTCACAATGCAAGAAGTGGGATGTTTTAACTAAAATTAAAACACTGTTCTTTAATTTGAAACTCTTTAAAAATATTTCTGAATGAATTTCTTATGAAGTTGACAGGAATCATTAAATATATCACAGGTTATTTTCAATATATTCATCATAGCAATCAATATTCTGACCATGTCTTAACACACATGAAGACTATTTTTATGAAAATAAAAATGCAACTTAGATATCAAAGTTGTCAAGACTGCCATCTCACATTAGTTTTAAAAGACATAAAAAATAAAAATAAGACAAATCAACAAAACACTTTAATCTTCATTGGGTGCTCCAAATACCAATGGCCCATTTAATAAGGCCCCTTGTCCCTCCCTTTCAAACACATTTACCTGCATATCCTAGATCAGAAACAGCAATATTGTTCTTAATTAACCAACATTTACACAAAGCATTTAATTATGTAAAAAGTACTATTCTAAATGTGACTATAATTTGGTTCTTACATAATACTCTTTTAAGGTAAGTACTGTTACCATTTCCATTTTATAGATGAGAATGTTGAGGCAGAGATGCTAAGTAACTACTTAAATTCAAAGGTTTTAAAGGTTATTTATTTATTTGAGAGAGAGAGAGAGAGGGAGAGAGAGAGAAAGCATGAGACAGAGCAGAGAGCACAAGCAGGGAGTGCGGAGAAGCAGGCTCCCTATGGGGCAGGGATCCTATGTGGGGCTCAGTCCCAGGACATCAAGATTGTGACCTGAACCAAAGGCAGACATGTTAAAGCAGGATAAATTTTCGTTTCATGTTTGGGAGGTTAGTTATTTTGAAGAACTTTGGTCATAATCACGAAATGCAGTATTAATGCCACATTTCATGAATTCTAAGATACCCATTTTTTCCCTTATTTTGATATTCCTAAAATTGATGGCATTTTGCAATTGTAATTGATAGTGTTTTCTCCCATTGGGTACATAAAATAATGGTGCATCTTGTAATTAATGGCAAATATCATTCAAAAAATTATAGTATTATCTATACTTAATGAGATTATTTTCTAAATGTATTTGACAGTGTTGGGTACAAATGCTTTAAAAAGGGCAGTTCTTTGAGAAAATCTATGAGAAAATTCTATGAAAATACCTTTACACTATAGTAAGTTGCTAGTTTCTCAGGCCCATATTCAAATAAACTTGATTATACTTTGTGAGAAAGAAATGCAGATTTTGTTATACAATTCAATGATGCAACTTTCATTGATAAGTGATTTGCTATGGGGGGAAGCACACAAATAAAACAGTGAAAATAAGATACTTGAGAAAATAAAAATCATCAAGACTAAAACATAAATCAAGGTACTCCCAAATACCACTTGATTCAAGCCAGTTTCTCAAATGTCACTGATAAAATACATGAAAAAAATATTTTCAAGTTTTAAAAAATATACTTTAGGGGCATCTGAATGGCTCAGCCAGTTAAACGTCTGACTCTTGATTTTTAGCTCAGGTCATCTCAGGGTCCTTAGATGGAGCCCTATGGCAGGTTCTGCACTAGGAGTGAGCCTGCTTAAGATTCTCTCCCTTTCCTTTAGCCCCCCTCTCTCAAAAATAAATAAATAATACACTTTTAATGCAATCAGAAATGACAAATTTGCTTAGTGTCTGCCCACTTGAGCTCTAACAAAACTGGACATATTAAACTTGAAGCTCAAATGCCATGCAGAATAACTAAAAAAGGTTTAAACTGATACTAAAAATTGCCGAAGTTTTTAATTAAATCAAATTCAATTGATTTTTAATTATTTTGTAGCTTCCTATGTTGATACTTCAGAATGAACTCATATTCAATGATTGTGTGTGTGTGTGTGTGTGTGTGTGTGTGTGTGTGACTTCCAGGATGAAAACTACCTTTCAGGGAAATTTCCCACTAAAACAAAAATTGTATCCAAATTACAACCGAGTAAAGCGCCTTGAATCTATTGCACTCTTTACCTTAAAATCGCTTAATTACCTTGAGGGAGAGGGGTGGTGGGAGAAGTACAAATGCATATACACACAATAAAGAACTGTTAAATTTCCTTCAAAAAACATGTCCAGACAGGAAACAATAGTTTCTTCTTTGCTAACTAATCTCAAATAGTATTTTAAAAGCACCATACTACTTTTAAATCATACTACAACCTTTGAGATCTTGCATTACTTAATAGGAGAGTAAAGCAACTCTTTTTAAATTGTCATTCCTATTTATTCTCATATCTAATAAAGAATGAGAGTAAATACAACAATCTCAAAGGAGTATTTTCTCAGCACACTGCACGAATTTTCTCACATTTCTTATATATTTTCTCATACTGCACGGATGAATCACTTCCATCACACAGTTGCTTTTGGTGTATAAACAACCTATGGCAATCATGGTTTGAGGTAACACCATTTTATATTTGTAAATAATTTTATTTGCTATCTTTAACTTATGTAAAGTTTTGTTTCACATACAGTAGTTATAGAACACGATTCAAAATATAATGCTAATAATTATTCTGTCCTCCTTTAGAACATACAGAACATCAGAGCTCTACATATATGTATAAATAGGAGGCCTCAAAAGGTATGCCTCTAAGAACCATAGCAATACATGAAATATATACAGTTGCTACGCAAGATTCAGTAAGATTTAAGGAAACAAAAACCAGGGAGAAGGCAAGAACAAAAGATATTAAATAATAAAAATAAACTTTAAGTAAGAGCTACAATTTTCCTAACAAAATTTAAGGGAGACTGCCTTAGCCAATCAGAGTTAACATTTCTATAATAACTCACTGAATTCAGAAGCAAATTTTGATAATGCCCATTCCCCTTTTATTTTAAAGCAGACAAATTCTAGAACCTTTACTCCTTTACTGTGTCTTTAAAATCCATTTAACTTCATTTTCCCTTTTAACACACTATTTTTTTTTTATCTTGCCAATAAGTTTTTGCCAACCACAGTGCTCTTCAGAAAAGTAATCCCTGCAGATGACCTGTGTCCTACTATAGTGCAAGAGAGTAAATCCAGGGACATTTAGACAACTATCTAAAATAGTATTTATGGTATCAGGGGCCTGTTCTTATTCTATGGAGTCCAAAAGCACTATGAATAACCATATACCTGAGGTTTAGTAGTAAACTCTTAAAATCCTTACCAAAGCCTTCATTTTTAACTAAGTTTCAGAAAAAGTTTGTATGCATTACATTTCTCCCATTAAAAAAAAAAAAATCAAAACATAACCAAGATTTTTTTGAGTTATGCTAATCAATTACTTAATGATTCTAATAGTATGGATGTAATATATAAAGTTAGCCAATAAAAATAAAACATCACCTTGAAAAGAAATGCTACAACAAAGACTAATCTTCAACTTTTGAAGATATTCATAGGTGTCTCCATATTTGGTGTCCACATGGGTAGTGATATTAATTAAAATGGCACACAGAAAGAGGTACACAAGTGCAAGAGAAAAATTTTTGAACGGCACAATCTACCATGCATATGCTAGAGCCCCAATCCCTTGCCTTTGCATGCTTTCAAAATACTTGAAGTATCATTTCTTTAAACTACTCCACCACTGCACTGCCCTCTCCACCTCTCTTCTTGTCTTTCAGAAAGAGTCAAGTGTCATTTTTCTTAGGAAGCCTTCCCTGATGCCTCTTCTCCGTGCTTCCAAGGCAACCTGAATAAGCTGCAATGACAGCACTAATCACACTAACAATATTTAAACTGTCCAATGCCCTTAGTCTCTTAAGTTTAGTCACAGTTCTAGAAGTTTAATATTCAATACCTGATGAATAATAGTTCTTTAAAAACATTCTGCCTGAGTATGTTCTGAATGAATGAGTTGTAGAAAGAATTCGAGATGCTTATAGAATATCTACATGGTGATAAATAGAAATAGAGTCTAAATTGAGTTAGGAAGATGGCTCATATTATAGATATGATAATTTTGTCCTAAATTTGGGATTGTTGCTTTGGCAGATTTAAACAAATTTCATCATCAACTAGTTTATGGATAGACTACTGAGAAATATAAAATTTTCATGTTGCAGGGTGCCTCAGCAGGTTGTGTCTGACTCTGGATTTTAGCTCAGTCTCATGATCCTGAGATCCTGGTGTCAGGCTCCATATTCTGGGCATGGAACCTGCTTAAGATTCTGTCTCCCTCTGCCCCTTGCCCCCAATAACTACCTAAACAAATAAAAATAATAAAATTTTCTTCATGTTGCTTAATCCAAAGAGTACTTTTTAGTTGTCCACTTGAGTTCTCAGTTTCATTCAACATAGCTGACATACTTGATGATCCACTCCTTCCTTTTTCAAATAGCCTATTGTCTATTGCCTTGGCTTCAGTGATGTCAAGGAAAATTTCTTCCCAACACTGGCTATACCTTTTCAGTCTCCTTTGCTACATGTCTTTTTACCAAAATTTAAATGTTGAAAATTCACAGGGGACTACTATATCCCTTTATCATCTCTGTCCCTGGGCAATCTCATTCCCCATCTGTCACAGTAAGATATCAATTGTAAGCCATATACTTAGGATTCCCAAATGAATTATGATCAATACTCTCTTTGCTTCCCAGAAATTAACAAAAAACAAAACAAAAAAGCTGCTTTTCTCCCCAGTATTCTCTGTTAGTCACAAGAATCGTCAACCCTAGAAATTCTGCCTTTTCTCTCTAGACCTTTTAATCTAATTTATCACCAAATCCTATCAAATTACCCCCCTCCCCCCTTTAATCTAGCTACTTTCTATTCCTGCCATACTGGACCAAGATTCCATCATCTCTTGCCTACAGTACTATATTAGCTGAACTCAATTCTACTCAAAGGTGTGGTCTGCAGACCAAGAGTCATCCATGAACTGTTACTGGTCTGAAACAAGGTAAATACAGTATCTAAAAGAAGTATTTAGAAATTTGTACAGCAATTTGACAACTGCCACAACATCCATTTTTTTCTGCCTCATGAAAGTACCAGTACAGGTTAGAAACCAATCGAAACCAAACCAAAACAGGTCCTTCTCCACAGATAAGTTTGAGAACCCCTAGCCTAACTGGTTTCCCTGCATTTATACTTGCCTTTCTCCAATGTGCCCTCTGCAGAGGAGTCAAGTATATTTTTAAAGTAAAAATCTAAGTAACTTATTCAGCTTTTTAACATTATCCAGTGGCTTCCCACTGCCAGAATTTAAGTAAAAATGCTTAGCAATGATTGACTATTGTGATCTGCTCTAATCTCATTTTGCATCACCCAGCTTTTCAGTTCTAGAAAGCTGAAATTGCCAACATTACTTGAGTAACTCGTTAATCCTTCAGATTTAACCTAAAAGTCATTTGTCCAGAGGAGAATTTCCTGATACATTAGTAGGTTTTCATTGCTTAATATTAAGTGTCCTTTGTGGCAATTATCATAATTTTAATTATTATTTTTGTAATTAGCTATCTAGTATCTTTATTCCAATAGCTTTTGCTTCCAAGAATACAGGTACATTCTTTCCATTAACACACATTACCAGAGCCTAGCAGAGTGCCTGGCACATATTATTTGTTCAATAAACTTTTCTAAGTTGAATAAATCTATGTCAGGAAACATAATGGTGAGCAGGACCACCAAAATGCAAATGCCTTCAATATCTAGTCATACTTAAGACTTGGGATAAGTCTGTGCACTTACTATGTGCTTCACAAAAGCTACATCTCCTTTACTTCTCTAAACAACCTAAAAAAGGAAACTTCACTGTCAGAATTTTTTTTTTTTCTTTACCCAGAAAGGTGAAGAACTTTGCCTAAAGCAACCAACAGGAACTGGAAGATCTGAGAGGCAACAAAAAGTAATAGATTACCCAATATCATCTGGCTCCATTACTTATAAATCTGTGTGATTTTATGGAAGTCAAATAATGTCTCAGTTTCTCAGGTTCCTTATCTGTGAAAGAGATATAATAAAGCCTTCTTCAAGAGATAGTTATGAGGTTTAAACAAGATGCTAAATTATTTGAAACAGTGCGTGGCACAGTGTTTTTTAAGTGTTAGTGACTACCATTACCTTTTATATTACCACTACTCTCTAATAAAACAATTTTACCTGCTTACTTGCTTATTGTCTGTCAGTGCCACATTAAAATAAATTACAAAAAAGCAGATTCCATATTATTATTCTCTGATGGAGCTTTTCTCCAAAAATTAAGCCCTAAATAGAAACTGACTTAAGTGATTATTTACTCAGTTCTCTCAATGTACAAAGCTAGTACCATTTCAGGTCCATAAGAGAGGAGTTAATTCATTATATGCCTTGGATACCTTAGAGCAATTAGGGCTTGATATTCACTAGAACTCTTGGCCCAGAAGGGCTGCTCCTGTGTATCCTCAATGCCTAGCATGAAGTAAGTGCTCATTAAATAATTTTAGAAAGAATATGTACGAAATCAATGGAAGAGTGCTCAGCACAGAGAAGATGCTGAATGTCAATTTCATTCCACCCCCTTCAAAGTTCCTACAAACTTTCAAAGTCTTACTCTAGGGGAGGAGTCATTTTTCTTGAACCAGGGCTTACACCATTCAAAGCCAAAAATGCAGAATACAGACAACAGGAAAGCTAAAAGACAAAGAAAGCAGTGTTGGCAGAAACTATGTGAAAGATAGGTAGAATCTGGATATGTGGGGAAAAGAGCAGAGGTTATTTTAGGCCAGAGAACAGCATACGCAAAGGTACTGTCACTCAAAGTTTGGAGTACGTTTCACTGGTGACACAAAACAGGATTTTAAGCTATATGCGGGAAAACATCTTTATTTTGATAGTTGCATACGTCACTATTTATAACGTTATTAAACTAAGCAGTACCGATTTGGATTTTAATGGAATTGTCATGGAATACACAGGAGGTAAGCAGATATGGCAAGAGCTGTCAGGGTTTTCTTTTTGTTTGTTTTCTTTTTTAAAAATAAAAAGGTTTATTTTTTTCATGAGAGAGACGGAAAGAGAGGCAGAGACACAGGCAGAGAGAGAAGCAGGCTCCATGCAGGGAGCCTGACGAGGGACTCGATCCCAGGACTCCAAGATCGTACCCTGGGCCAAAGGCAGGAGCTTAACCGCTGAGCCACCCAGGTGTCCCAACTGTCAGGGTTTTAAAAGAGTGAGTGAAATTTGGGGAAATATCAAGGCACAGTCATATTCATAAACATAATACGTTGAGAGAGAAAAGCTACCAGTCTTTTGAGTGAAGCCAAGCTCTTCAACATAAGAGACTGATGAGAATAATCAGTTTTAATTATTTAATTAGCAGCATACTGAAACTTTTATCCATAAAACCCTCCTTTGCCACTATGATAAACCCGCTATATATTTCAATTTCATTTATTCTCAAAACAAATACAAAATGTTAAGGATTACCTGAAGCTGGGACCGACCTGCTTGGGGGCCTGGAAACTTACCTGAAAATAGGGAGCTACAATTCTGCACTTTTCACACAAGGAGGAATTGATTTTTACAATACAAAATATGAATCATAACATCAAAAAAAAAGGGTGTTAAATGAGAAGAGCAAAAAGTAGCCTCCTAGGTCCATCTTTCTTCCTCAAAATTAATCTACCAATAGCCAAACCCAGTAAAGCTAAGGGATGATGATGAAGAACATTTACCAAGCACTTCCCAGGTGCCAGGAACTGTTGTATTTTACCTGCGTAAGTTATGCTCTTATCACCATCATCTTATCAAGTATATCACTAGCCCCATTTTATAGCTGTAAGAATACTGAGGCACAGAGAGATTAAATAACTTGCCCAAGGCCGGAGCTGGTAGTTGGCAAAGCAGGGGTTTAGATCCTGGCAGTTGAGTTACATCCGAGCTCTTAACCACCAGGCACCATTTCTCCCAAGAATAACAGGATGATAATTTGAAATATTCCACTTTTCCCATTATGGCAGCAGAGATGTAATTTTCCAAGGTATAAACCTTTTATTACTCAAATTTCCTGTCTAAGAAATAGTGGATTCAGCTGTAAGGAAAAACTGGGGAAAACAAGTATGATGGAACAATCTAGGCCCAGGATTATTCAAATACAGACAAAGCCTCCAAAAAAAAAAAAAAGTATGGCTGAATGACACAGTTCACGGAGAGAGAAGCCAAAAGTTAGGATAAGCGAAAAGGTCGACCTTAGTTCTACTGGGTCTCACTGCTCTGAGAAGAAGGCGACCACCGTGTCTCCCCTTTACTCAGTGCACAGACTCGGGAGAGGGGACCGGGGACACCTGGGCCCTGGGCCGCAGAGTTAGTTTGCCGCGAGCTGGTGAACGCGAGGGAGCATCTGTGAGGGGGCGGCCAGAGCGCGGGGAAGGTGGAGGGCACGACCCCGCAGCAGGCACGGGGTGGGCCGGCTGGAGTGGAGGACGCGCCCCCAAACGGGCTCACGGGGTAACTTCACAGACACGTGTCGGGGGTGAAAGGTGCGGGGCGGGGGGGGGGGGAGCGCTGGGGGAGGGGGACGGGGCAGAGCTCCGGCTGGGAAAGGAAACAGGTAGGTATCCCCGGGCGCGCGGAGGCACCAGGTAGAGGGGCGGGAGCCCGCGGCAGGGGAGGGGCGAGGCTCGGGGAGCGGCGGCTGCTCCGCGATGGGGGGGGGGGGGGGGGCGAGACGGGGGAGGGGCGGGGGAGGGGCCGAGCGGCGGGCGCGGGAGGCAGCCCCGAGGGAGCGGGGCTCCGGGGCCAGGGGCTCCGGGGCCGCCCCCCTGCAGCGCCGGAGGGTCGGAAGCGCCGCGGGCGACGGCGCGGGGGACGGAGGCGCGGCGAGGACCTCGGCGGGGGAGGGGACCTACCCGGACGCGCGGGGCGGCGGCGGCGGCGGCGGCTCCTCCGGCGCTGAGGCGGCGGCGGCGGCGGCGGCGGAGGTGATGGCGGCGAGTCCCTGTGGCGGCCGCCTCCACCGAGCCGCATCCCTCCTCCGCGGCCCGCCCTCCTTCCTATCTCCCGCTCCTAAACTTCTTCCCCGGGATAAACAGACCCGCCGCCAGGGGCGGCCGCCTCCGCTGCTCCCGCCCCCGCGCAGCGCGCCCCCCCCCCCTCCCGGCCCCGGGCCCGTCCGGGCTCCGGCTTCCGAGTTGCGACTCCAGCCCCAGCCCCAGCGCGCGAGGGCGCGTGCGCGCGGCGGCGGCGGCGGCGGCGGCGTGGGCTCGCCCGGCTCCTGCTCCCTCCCCCCCGCGCCGGGCACTTCCGGCCGCCGGGATCCGCCGCCGGGTTTTGGGAGCCGCCGCGCGGCCGTGGGGAGGACGGGGCGCTCCCCTTCCCCGGGGTCCGCCCCTGCGCCCGGCGGCGAACTTCGCCTCAAAAGCCCGCCGGGGATGCCTCAGTCGGTGGACGAGGGGCGCGAAGGGCGGCAGCCGGTTCTCGGTGATTCTCGGGGCCGTGCTGGGCTGGGAAGCCACCGCGCCAACTTTTACTGAAGCTCCGTGGCGAGCTCCCACCTCCGCGAAGCGGCCCGAGGCAGCGGCGGACGGTGTCCCGCGGGAGCAGAGGCCACCCGGGACGGTCCTGGATGGAGGACGCGGGCCTCAGGCCCGGGAGCGGGGGCGGCCGAAGCGCAGCTGAGGCGGCGTCCCGGGACCCCTGGTCGGCTACTGGCGCTGCAGCTGAGGCGCCGCCCGCACAGAGGAGACCGCCTCCCGGAGTGCAGAGAAAGGTGACGGAGGGCGCAACATTTTTCAGCACTCGTGAGAGAGAACTTGCTCTAGCTGACAAGAATACTCTTTTTTTTGTTATTTATTTATTCTTGAGAGACTCAAGGAGAAGCAGGCTCCATGCAGGAGCCCGACGTGGGACCGGATCCCGGGACCCCAGGATCAGGCCTTGGGCCAAAGGCAGGCGCTGAACCGCTGAGCCACCCGGAGATCCGAGAATATTCTCATTTAAAGAGCTTTGAGGGACCAGTGCAGGCACGAGTATCATTTAAAGACCCTCCCCCACTCCCAGTTCCTTTCAGTTTTTTTAAACTGAGCACCAGTCAACTGTTTACCCGTTTTCCTAAGAACGGGAGACAGAGAGAGATGGAAGAAAAGCATTTTGTTATTTCACTAGGTGTTGAGCCCTGAAAGCACAGACTCACTCGTATGATCTTTTAAAAATCACTCCCCCCACCCCCCTTCCCAACAACTTTCCAGTTTCATGGTAGAGATGATTCGCACCTCACAGATGAGAGCAACTGAGGATCAGCAATAAGAAGTATCTCGTTCAAGGGTAAATGGAGTTTGAACACTGGGAAAGCAGATCTCCCTCCCTTCAAATCAATAGTACTTTGTATTATTCGTGTATTTAACACGCAAAAAACAAGCGAGGGATACGACCAGTGCTAAGGAGTTTCAGAAAAAAAAAAAAAAAAAAAAGATCAGCATAACCATAAAATCCAAAATGGCCTTAGCCAAGGCTTAAAAAGCAGAAGTGTAAAAGTGAGCATTAGTGGGCTAGGGACTGGTGGGGAGAGGAAATAGCAATGCGAAATTCTCCAAAACGTAAGAAAGTATAGTTAAGGGCAGCCCCCGTGGCCCAGCGGTTTAGCCCCTGCCTTCCAGGGTGTGACCCGGGGGTCCCGGGATCGAGTCCCACTTCCGGCTCCCTGCATGGAGCCTGCTTCTCCCTCTGCCTGTGTCTCTGCCTCTCTCTGTGTCTCTCATGAATAAATAAATGAAATCTTTTTTAAAAAGAAAGTACAGTTAAAACGATTTGCTGTACCCATTGTTGGACTGTTAACTTTATGATATGTGACAGAAACAGTGGACATTTTGTATGATTTCCCGTCCAGGCCTTTTAGCTCTTTCAACCCCTTAAATTATATCCTACCATCTCTTCCACTAATCATTCTTAGGCACTGATGTAATATACTCAGGCAATCAAATTATAATAAATCCTTGAGGTCGATTTTTTAATTAAGAAATGAGTAGTACTTGGGTGACCCTTGACATTTAACAGGGTTCTAGTTCCACCATAAGAATGTCAAATAGCTCATCAGGATGTTCTAATAGAATCCTTTCCCTAGGCTTGATCTTTTTGCAGAGTGAGGACATACCATTCTTTTTCTTGGTGACTTTATCCATTGATAAGGTAATACTAAGAGTAAATATGGCTTATAACTAACGCTAATAAAATTGTGATGGTTTGGCAAAGTAAAGGATGACTCTGGTCAATAAGCTTGGATTAAAGTTCGGTACTATGATACCAATACCCTAAAGAACTACCTTTCTTGATTTGATTTAGAACTTAACTGGATACCTATTGGAAAAGTAGACTACTATAGGCTATAGTTTATTGCTGCCGTAACTGATTTTTATAACTATATAAAGAAGTAACAGCTTTATCACTGGTGTAGAGCACACACTGGTGGTGTGCCTCCACCAGTCATTTATCAGGTTTGCATTGCTTAAGGCATTAACTGTTAGGGTGTTCCAACTCCTTAGACACCAAGAAACTTTTGATACTCCTTTTTCTGTTCACTGCCAGTTTTCTGTAGAAAACCATTCACACTCAGTGTAAGACTTGGAAGTCCTACTTACTGTAATTAATAGGTTGGCAGTTTATAAAGATCAGGAGAGCCACTCTCTTTCATGAGCATAAATGAGGACTAGACTTTGGATCTTCCTGACCCAACTCTATGAGGCTGATCTGGAGAGCCAACCAAGCATCCCACTTTGATATTTTAGTGACTGCAGCATTTTAGTTCTCTTTTCTAAATTAAAATCACAGGTGCTCCCATTTCATGACCGGGTACAGACAATGGACTCACTGCCTTCCATACCACCACCTGTTTTGTGCTATCATTTTCCAATTCTAGCTATCAAAAAAACTACAGCGTGCCATGGCAAACAGTTCACAAATTCATTTTTCTGTTAGTCAAGAAAGTGGCAGTATGCTTTTTAGCAAACATAATATCCTTCATGAATCCTACATGAAGTACTCTTGTATTTCCCGGGACATTTTGCTTATACCCCATCCTTCCCAGTGTCCACCAGGCTCTCCTCTCCTAGTGAGCTGGCTTCCCCATATTTTTCTAACCATTATCCCTTCCTTTCTTAAATTTTCTTCAAGGGAAACAAACTCCGACCTTAATTCCATAAACTAACACGTGTGACCAGACATTTAAAATAACATTTAGCTTTTGGAATTTATATGGAAAGAACAACTTGGTTGCTAATTATTTTACACTGTTTTAAATTTTAGGTCTTTTACTTGGAAAACACTAAAGCTCTTTAATAACTTGTGAGTTATTTTATGGATAATTTTATTTTCTCATATCTCCATTTCTCTCTCTCTGGCTTTTTGCCTTGCATATGAATTCCTAGTTTTGTAATACTTTTGCATTATATGATACTCATTACGGATCTGAAAACTTTAGAATTATACCTACAACCCTTGTGCAATGATGCCTATAGCAAGAAAGAGCCTGCAAGTTTGATGTACTTAACATTCAAAAGGCATTTCCAGAAAACTGAGATGGGGCCCACCTAGAATCTTGAGAACAGGATCATTTTTGTGTCCTTTGTTTAGGTCCCTCTTTGGCACCTTTATTTTCATGTCCCCAGCCACATTATTTCAAATATTTCAGTATACTATTGTTTTAAATTAAATGTGCATTCATATATTTAATGCTTTGGTCCTTTGGATAATCTGTGGGGTCTACTGTAAGATGATTTTTGCTATTTCTCTTTTATCACCATGTGAAGAGTACGAGCTGAGTTGCAGTTCATTAGTTGGCATACTGTTAACGTTTTATAACCATTCAATCAAATATTAATTTTAATCAGTCTTGAAATATTATTGAGGCTCTTAAAACATTAGCTATCCCTAGATTCTGGATCACTAATACCCAGTGAATGAGAAATGGCAATACCTCTACCTAGGCAATAAATCGTCTTGGAGGGATCCCTGGGTGGCGCAGCGGTTTGGCGCCTGCCTTTGGCCCAGGGCGTGATCCTGGAGACCCGGGATCGAATCCCACGTCGGGCTCCCGGCATGGAGCCTGCCTCTCCCTCTGCCTGTGTCTCTGCCTCTCTCTCTCTCTCTCTCTGTGTGACTATCATAAATAAATAATAAAAAAATAAAAAATAAAAAAAAATAAATCGTCTTGGAAAAGATCTTGGTTACCCTATCTACAAGTTTTCTGTTTACAATGGAATGGGATAAAAACAACAAAAATAATCTCTTTGACAAGTTTATCCAAAGCCCCTACAGCATCCCTCCAGGCATGCTGTGAGAACTCATTCTCATCAAGGTCACTTACAGTTGCTGGAAATCTTTTAGTGTGCCAGGATCCAGGCGGTTGCTGCTGCCATGATCTAGTAGTCCATGATGACCTCTTTCTTCTTCAGCTTGGCTAGGTAAAAGCTCTTTCTCCTCTGCTGGGGCCCTGGCCCTGGCCCTGGCCCTGCCCTGCTGTCAGGTAACCCGAGAAGTTGTGGTTGATCTTGGACCTTGGAGATAGTCCCAGGAGAAGCCTAACGCTCTCCACTGTGCTCTCCAGCCCGAGGTCACCAGCCTCTGCAGCAGCCTCAAATGGCTCTAGAGGTACAGCTGCTCAGTCTCCTCCTCTTTTTATCTCTGCTCAGTCATCACAATGTCCCCGGGTCAGGGTCTTTGGTCCCCTCCCAGAGAGACACACCCTGCTGCCTATATGAGGATGATTTCTGGCTAGAGGAGTTTATTTAAAAAACTGCCCCTGCCAAGCCCACTGGGTGGTTCCTTGTCTCTCTAGCTTTCTCCCTGAAAATTGGAATCTATTCACTTCACTCTCCTCTGACTCTGATTTGAGAAGTAACCGCTCCATGGTCATTTTCTCTGGACACAATAAGGGGCCCTCCCTCCCTCCAGAGTAATCTCAGATGATGTCCTGTTTCACTTAGACTATGAAACCCCTCCCCTCAAGGAGGAGGCATATAGAATTGGGGCCTGCTTCCAATCTAGAAGTCCTAGAGGTCCCATTGGAGGAAATGTTCTAGCAGTGTTCCTGGGATTGCCCAGTGGCCAATCACACTAGGTGAACTTGGGAGCCTTAGAACTTCTGTGTCTCAGTGTTCCTTGACTCACTGATTTTCACTGCTCTACTTTTAGTCCTTTAGAAGGACTGAGTTCTCTGACTCAGTCCTTTCTTCTGCCTCTTGCCCCTTTGGAAACTAAGTTTAGAAACTTTAGAAACTAAGCCCTGCTGTCTAGCTTTTGCCAAGTTTGCATTCATACCCCTCCATAACACTGAGTGGCCACCTGCCTCCAGATGGTTCTCTACTATTCAGTGTCCTTTGCTGCCAGCTTGCCTGCCAGTTTGGAAACCCTGGTATGACCATTTCCAAAATTAGAAACTAGACTGTGCCATCTCCAGGGACACTGTGTTGTACCTCCCAGCACCCAGTCAAGCCCAACCTCTGCATATGTCTCAGATACCCTTTCCCTAAGCCTCCCTCTCTTCCCCACCCCCACATTTCTGGCTTTGGTGATTTGGGTTTCTGCCTTCCTCTTGCCTGCCCATCCTTGCTGAAGTTCTAACACCCTCTTGACCATCCCTGCCTGGACTATGGGAGGCTAAAGAAGGGCCAACTAAAGGGCTACATAATCCCTGGATATTCTATTAGAGGCCTTATTCCACATCCTGTCAAATATAGTCATATCTCAGATGAAAAATACAATGTTTGGCTATGCAAAATGAAAGATTCATATAATTTTCCTCTTGAAATATTTATTAATCTCATTTTGCAGTTTTCTGTATATTTTAGAGCCAAGATATTTTTTTCCAGCTCGTAATTTGATAAAAACTGGAAAAGCATATGGGCTCTAGGGGCTGTGCCTTTAGTTAGAACCTGAGCCTTAAAATGATTAAAAAAAGAAAAAAAAACTGGCTCTGGGTGGGAAGGACATAAGCACTTGCACACTGGATTCAGGTTCACGCCTTCCCTCTACCTTCCATTATCACTTAAATCTTTTTCTTTTCCAGTTTTTGATAACTGGGCTTCTCTGTTTGATCCTCTGACTCGGTCACTCACCTTTTATTCGAGCTGCTTACACAGACACTCCCTTTATTCCAAATGCCAGCTGGCCTGCTGGGATTTCACAGCATCACAAGACCCCACATTTGCTTTCACAGTGCTCCTACCACTGGGGGCCCACTGTTACAATCTTAAAGCCTCCTCCCCTTAGGAGACTATAGCTTTTGACTATGGCATTTGTTTGCTTGACCCTGTAGCTATGAGGATGTTCTCTGCACACTGGACTCTCATAAATCTGCAGCTGCATCCACCTCTCTGGTGGCTCCTCCACTCAAAGAGACAGATCCAGTACTGCATATGGATGCTTCAGTCTTACCCTGTCTGCTGGGACTGACCAGGGATGACCACTTGTGTCTGAGGTATGATAGCTTCCAGGAATCATACTTTACATTTTTGTACTTAAAGTACCTGTTCACATTTATCTGCTTTAGTTATCTCATTCCGTAAAGGAGGACTTTTATGCCTCAGTTAACAACAGCATCACTGTTACACTTTTCTGGAGGTTTTTCTAATCATTGACTATTGCAGATTGAGAGTCTGCACAAGAAACCAAATATCCCAGTAATTACCCTGGATTATATCTCTTCTAAATTTAACCATTACTTAGCTGAAAGAACCATTAGAAATTTAGTTTTTCCTTTCTATTATTTCTGATTTTATAGTAGTGATTCTGCAATTTCAAAATATTTCTTAAAATTAAATTATGTATATTAAGTACAGATAGTGAACGAGTTAAGAGGGAGAGCCTACAGTAATACATTATGGCCTCTTTAGTCTACTTTCTCAGTCTTTTTCCCCAGAAAGAACATTAGGCCAGCCTTTTAAAAATTGTGTTCTCCTATAGGCTACAAATTTGAGAGGAAAGGTGATGAATGTTTTTATTTTCATGTTGTCAAGAACTCAGAAAGAAATTGCTTCTGTTTTGAATATGGAGCCTACTATGTGCACACAGATTTCCTTTCTGAACATCTATTAGAGGGGGTTTTTTGTTTTTTGTTTTTATATATCCTTATTTCTCTAAGTTGTCATTATTTAGGTCTAGATATTTATGTAAAATGTTTTTGTGCTCCATCTGTCAAATTCCTTTTCTGAGTTTGATTTTTAGTTAACTTATTTATTGGGTCCAGGATAGACCTAAGATCTGTTTTTTTGTTTTGTTTTGTTTTTTTGTTTGTTTTTTCCTTAAAGGAAAACACGATTTAATACTGGAATAATCATTTGATACCTTGAACTAATTTATGGTGTCCTTGTATTGGGAAAATGCCCACAGGACAGTGTGATGGCTCTGAGCTTGTGTCCTTCAGATCCATCTTTTGGCTTTTCTGTGCTCTAAATCTCAGACAGCTCCTGGCTATTTCCCAGGCCCTGTGTCAGCTGGCTTCCTATTGAATTAAGCCAATAGAAAGCACTGTCAGGAGCCTGGAGTGTGGGAGAATGGGAGAAACCAGTTATTTCTCCCCCTCGCTTTCTTCCTCAGGCATTGTTCCAGCAACAATTACGTATCCTCCCAGGTTTCATCCCCTGCTTGACAAGCCTACCACAGAATCAGCCCTGGGCCCTGGCAATACGGTTTCCTCTCTCCTGCCTGTTTCAAATTATTATGGCTTCCTGTGGTTGCTAATCCCTGGATTCCTCTCAGTTTCTCCATCACCTGTACAATGAATTCCTTATATCAAATTCTGTTTGAAGTAATGACTGTGGTCTCTCCTTTTCTGGTTGGATTCAGCACCTTTGTCCATTTTATGTTTTTATAAGAATCTTACCCTTTTTATAGAGGAAAGAATGATTTTCACAAAGAAGTGGTCATTTTAAACTTGGGATGTGTCTGTGCGTATCCTCATGACTTGACTAATGTCTTTGTTCTTTCCGCTTCTTATCTCCTATACTTGCTTCCCACCTCCCAAAATAGCCAACCCATTCCCCATTCTCTGCCACTTTCCACCCTTAAAGCATACGACACCTGTCTTTTGGAGTCGTATCACCTTGGATGCACAATGATTTATTTGCTTTTTTTAATTTTTAAATTCCTTTTTATATAATGTTCTTAACAAGACTGTGATAACTGTAAGATAGCAAAAAGGAGTACTGGATTTTTCATCCAGAATTTGAATCTGTGGAACCTTGCTTGAATCCTTAAGCCTCTTCTTGTACAACAGGCCCTTGGTAGTAAAACAGAGAAAAGATGACTTCACCAGAGCTATGAACAAATGAGATTAAAACATGAAAGGATTTTGTAAGTGATAAAATGCTAAGCAAATGCAAGAGATTATTTAAAGCTGTAAATAAGAGTGGTTATTTTTTTCTTAAAACAAATGTAATTTTAAAAGTCTCAGCAAAGGTATTTCACAGTTGGAATTTATGCTGAAGTTTAATAGCTTCATATCTAACACATGACTTTTTAATTTCAGTTCTGTTGACATTTGGGACTAGATAATTCTTTGTTGTAGGGGGCTATTCTGTACACTGTAAAATGTTTAGTGGTATCCTTGTATCTGTCTGCTAGATGCCAGTAGCACCCTCCCCTTCAGTTTTGACAACCAGAACTTCTATAAACGTTGCCAAATGTCCCCCTGGGAGAAGAGAGAAGCAAAAGTACTAATCTAACCAAATCTACTTGGGAAAATGTCACCTCTTTTTAATTTAAGTTGTTAAAAATAAATAAAGGAGTTTGGCTTTCTAGAAGACTATGGGGAAGGACTTCTAAAAATGCAACTATGAAACATAACTTAAGAGATCAATAAACCTTGCAATGAAAGTGAGTAGTTATTGTCACAGCAGCAATGTATCTCACAAAGTATTTATGTTGGAGAGACTAATTTTCCTGCTTAGTTTTCTGGTTAGACTACCTAACCAAGATGGGCTTTCTTCATAAAATTAATCCTTTTGTTATTTATATTAGGTATTTAAAAACACTAATACTTTATATCTATCATATGTTGCTATCTTTTAATGTCCTTTAAGGCTTCATTAAGTGTTTGTAGGAACAAATATTTCACTAATATTATGACTCAAACATTGTGGGTCTGTACTTGTGTAGATTGCCTTTAGTAGCAGTAGGAGTTAGAATTTTATAAGCATCATGGCTAGCCTCATATTATTATAATTCCTAATATGATACTCTTAATTATCATTAAATTACCATTGGAAGGCAAACCATAGCTACTTAAAATATAGAAATTATTGTTTTAAAAGTATTGATTCTAGCTTTCCAAATATGTCTTTTTTAGCTTATATTGTCAACAGGTTTCTAAGAGTGGTTTCTCATCTCCAACTGTGTTGGTTAGCTTTCTTCCTAGCTTACAGAAATATTGACCAGAGCAGATTGTAAAACAGGAGAAGCAGGGATGTCTGAGTGGCTCAGTGGTTGAGCACCTGCCTTGGGCCCAGGATCGGGCCCAGGATCACATCCTGGAGTCCCGGGATCGAGTCCCACATCCGGCTCCCTGCATGGAGCCTGCTTCTCCCTCTGCCTGTGTCTCTGCCTCTCTCTCTCTCTCTCTCTCTCTCTCTGTATTTCTCATTAATAAATAAAATCTTTAAAAAAAAAAAAAACAAGGAGAAGCAGATTGTAATGATAAGGCTACTTTTGTTGGGAAGACAGAGATGTACTGTCCTTGACATGAGTGTATTGCTAACCTTGTGGACACACAGCATCTCTAAGACTGTTAAAAAGAATACTTACTGCTTCAGGAGAATTAGATTCATTTCCTCATCTACTATTTTGCATTCTTCTGGTTAATCTTTCTTTGGGGGATGATGGGCCCTCTGATGATTAATAATGCTCTTTTAAGGATTTTTTTTTCATAGAGTATTTCAATAAAAAGTCTTATGATTGAGGTAGATACTGGGAGTTTTGGATGAAGACAGTGCAATGAAATCGGGCCAGAAAGTTAGGACCCTCTTATTTGCTGTCATACTACCAAATTTGAATTACTGGATCAGGCCTACCTTTACATTCACTGCCATTTCCCTGGTAAATTACATATTATATCTGCCCTGCAAGTTCTCATCTATTAGACCCCTGTGGAGAAAATTGAATCAGTAAACTATCAGGACAAGTTTGGGCTAGCATACCACACCATGAATGAGTTTTCTACAGTGGAATTCTCTTGTTTCTGGAGAAGGAATCTGTCTGTGGTATCAGTGTTTGCTTCATTTGTTTTTGATTTTTAAGATCTAAGAAACAAAAAATGTGAGTGTGGATGCCAAATTTCCCATTCTCATCAAATAAAGAAGAAAAGACGTGGACCATTTCAGAGACCTTCTTGCTAACTCTGCTTCATAAGAAAAGCTCACAGATGGAGTTACAGGGTCTGAATTCACCTTCCTACCTTCCTTCCAACCGAAACAAACAAGAAACAAAACCAAAAAAGATAAAATACTTTAAACAGTGCTTTTTAAGGCACTAGATATCAGGCAATAAAGGACAATGATTCTTGGAAGATAAGAAACAAGAGATGAGGCCTACTATTGCCCCAGCGTACTAACTTGAGAGTGTTTTCAGGCCCTGACATATGGAAGGAAAGCTGAGGTGAAGCCTAGTTAAGACCAGGAATTTAAGAAACAGATGTGAGAGTCCAGGGACATCAGGGCAGTGAGAGTTGCTGGGATGAGGGGCAAAAAGCAGGGAGTTGCACAGAAAGAAAATAGGCAATGCGCAACTGGTACAAGTGTCAAATATTCAGCAAAGTCTTGATCAGCACATGCTGTGAGGAAACTACCTGAGACCCTGAAAGGAATAAAGATAACCTATGTGTGGAGCACATAAAGGGCCAGAAATAAGGGCGCCTGGGTGGCTCAGCAGTTTAGCGCCACCTTTGGCCCAGGGTGTGATCCTGGAGACCCGAGTCCCACCTCAGGCTACCTGCATGGAGCCTGCTCCTCCCTCTGCCTGTGTCTCTGCCTCTCTCTCTCTGTGTGTCTCTCATGAATAAATAAATAAATCTAAAAAAATTAAAAAATAATAATAAAAAAATAAAGGGCCAGAAATCATGCCCATTCCCTCCAGCCTGACTAGAAACACTTATAGTTCATAAGACACTGGGTAGATTACTCAAGAATGTCTTGCTACATTAGCAGGGGATAATTAGCTCTAGACTCAGAACCGCTCCCAATCTGTCAAACCATGAAAGCAAAACCTGAAAGGATCTATTTCCAATAACTTAGCATCATTCCTGAAGTAAGCTCAAGAAGCTTTATGAGAATTCAAAAGTATCCAGCACCAAACAAAATGAAAATCACAAAATATGCATGCAATCAAAGACTACCACACATGCAATGAGATAGAAAAATACAACCCCCAATGAGAATAACCAAGTGGTCAAAACTGTCCCAGAATTGATACAGATGATGTAATTAGTAGCAATGGACATCAAAACTTTCGTGATTATATTATATATTCAAAGAGGGTAAGTAGAGATTAAAAAAAAAGACCCCCATCAAATTACTAGAGATGAAGACTACAATATCTAGGATGAAAGATAGGTTGGATGCAATTAACAGCAAATTAGTTGTGACAGATGATAAGAATTTGAAGGCATAGCAATAGAAACCGTCCAAAATGAAACACACAGAGAAAAAGGAACTCCCCACATTAAAGAGTATTGGTGAGTTGCGGGAGCCTAAGGTATGAGTAATTAGAGTTTCCACAAGAGAAAGAGGGGTAGGGCAGAAATTTTTTGAAGAAATTCAGAACCTTGCCAAACTTGATAAACCCACAAATCGAAGAATCTCGATGAAACCCAACCACAAGAAACATGAACAAAATTACAGCAAGGTCTATAATCACCAAAATGTAAAATGACGATAGAAAAGGAGAAAGCTACAAGTACCCAAAAATAAAAGACATGTACAGAACAACAAAGATAAGACAAAATAATTTTTTTAAATTGGAAATAATGCCAAGTGAGAATACAGTGGAGCAGCATCTTTAAAGTAATGAAAAAACTTATCAGCCTAGAATTACATGTCCTGCTAAAATATTTTTCAATGACAGTAAAGATATTTTCAGACATAAAAGCTAGAAGAATTCATTGCCAGTACTACAAAAAATGTAAGAAGTTAGTCAAGCAGAAGGAAAATAATACTAAGTGGAAACAAAATATACAAAGGAATGAAGAACTCCAGAATTGGTGACTATATAGTTAAATATATCATTTCTTTCCTACTCAAATCCTTTAAAAGATAATTTACTGTTTAAGCAAAAATACTAACAATGTCCTTTTAATACATATAAGTAAAATGCATGATAACATTAGCATAAATGTCAGGAAGGGAGAAATTAGAGTTTTTATAGAGCTTAAGTGTTTTACTATCACTTGAACATAGACTGTGAAAAGATAAAGCAATAAAATAGCTAAAGAAAGATATAGTGAATAGCCCAACAAAGCAGAAAGCAAATTCATTAAAAAAGATCCAGAAGATGGTAGAAAAAAGGAAAGGGGGAACAAAGAACCTATTTATCAAAGATAAATAGAAAACAACCATATAAATAATCACATTAAATATAAATAGTTTAAGCATTGCCATTAAAACAGTAAAATTATCTGATTGGATTTGAAGGCACAATCCAACTAACTGTAGGCTGCTTACAAGAAATGCACTTCATATATAAAGACAAATATGTTAAAAGGATAGAAAAAAGATACAACATGGCTAAAACTAGTCAAAAAACACTGAGGTGACCATTAGATATTTCCAGAGCAAGACTATTACCACACATAATCCTTCATAATCCTTATGAAATGATTTTTATTTCTATTGTAAACTTTTCATTTTGTAATGATTGTGATGGTCATTTCATACGGATTAAGTAGTCAAAAGGATGTAATCCTAATGATTTATGCACATATTAATAGTGCTTGAAAAAAGTGAGGTAAAAACTGATAGAACCACAAGGAGAAATAGACAAATGAACTTGGAGACTTGAACAACCTTCATGACCAACCTGATCTGATTGACTGTTATAAAACGCTGCACAACAAAAGTAGAATACACATTCTTCTCAACTGTACTTTAATCATTTACCAAGATCAGTCATATTTTGTGCCACAATACACATCTCAGAAATTAAAAAATATATATATATTCCAATCATACAAAATCTGTTCTCTGACCACAATGGAATTAAACTGGAAATCAGTAATATAAAAGATCTTTGAAAAATTCCTAAATATTTAAAAATTAAATACTGCACGTTTTAATGACCCATTAATCAAAGAAGTCAAAAGAGAAATTAGAAATCATATTGAATTAAATGAAAATAGAAACAACATAAAAGAATCAGTGGGATAATTCCCTTGGAAATTTATACCATTATACCTATATTTTAAAAAAAGAGTGGTCTGAAATGAATGACCTTCCACTATGAAAAACTAACAAAGGAAATTGAGCCCAAAGTAAACAGTACACATGAAATAATACAGATCAAAACAGAAATAAAGGGTGCCTGGATGGTTCAGTTGGTTAAGCATCTGCCTTTGGCTCAGGGCATGATCCCATGGTCCAGCATGGGGCTCCCTGCTCAGTGAGGAATCGACTTCCCTTCTCCCTCTGTACCTCCCCTGCTTGTGCTATCTCCCTGTCAAATAAATAAAATCTTTAAAACAAAAACAGAAAGCAAAAAATAAATAGAGAAAAATCTATGAAACCAAAAGATGATTCTTTGAGATCAGTAAGATAGATATACCTATAGTTGGACTGATCAGGAAAAAAAAAAAAAGAGAGATACATAATAAAAGGAATAAGAAAGGATATCACTACCAATTTTAATAGACAGTGGAAGGATAAGGGAATATTTTGAACAACTTTATGCCAACACCTTTGACAATTTGGGTGAAAGGTATATTACTTGAAAAACACACTCAATAAGAAAGAGATATACTGAAAAGACTGATATCTGTTATAGAAATTGGAAAGCCATTTTTTTCCTCAAAAAGAAATTCTATAAAATTTGCAGGCCTCAGGCCTACTTGGCTTCACAGATTAATGCTACCTGATTTTTAAGGAAGAAATAATATCAATTCTACTTTAACTTTCCAAAAAAAATTAGAAGAGGAAGGAAAACACAACAACTCATTCTATGAAGTCAGTATTATCCTGATATTAAAACTAGACAAAGACATTGCATAAATAACTCTGAAAAAAAATAAAGATAGCTAATAGTCTTTGATTTCAAGGATTATAATGCTACAGCAATCCGAGTATCATGGTAAATGAGTTCAATGTTTTAAGATCAAGATCAATACAGAAAATCTAATAGTTTCTATTAGTAGCAAATAACCTGAAAAATGAAATTAAGAATTCTATGTACATTACTATCAAAATTATATTACCACATAACATATCAAAATCAATTCAAAAGAGAGAAGACAAAATGTCAGAGCTACAGCTATGAAACAATTCAAAGAACACATGGATATAAATATTCAACCTTGGCTTAAGCAACAGTTTCTTAGATATGATACCAAAAGCACAATCAACCAAAGAAAATCTAGATACGTTTGACTTCATCAAAATTAAAAACTTTTGCATATTAAAAGATACTATCAAGAAAATGAAGACAACCAATAGAATGGGAGAAAATATCTGTAAATCATATATCTGATAAGGAACTTTTATCTAGAAAATGTAAAAAACATTTACAACTCAAAAAATAAGAAGATGAATAACCGAATTTAAAAATGGACAGAAGATACAGGTATAATTATTTTAAACAACTGTCTTAATCCAGAAAAAAATTACTAGAATCAATGAAGAGTTCGGTATGATGGTTAGATACAAAATTAATATAGAAAAATCAATATTTTCCTATATATTAACAATATGTTAAAGAGTGAAACAAAAGGCACCTATTCTCAACAATAAAAACATAAAATACTTAAGAAAAATATGATTCATGTTAAAAACTGTAAGACTACATGAAACAAAAAAGATCCAATAAATGTAGCTACAAAGCTTCTTCCTAATAGACACTACTTTTCAGATACAAATCCTCCCCAAGGTAATTTAGAAATGTAACCCTAATCATTGTTTATGAAAGTTAAGCTGATTCTAAAGGTCAAATGGTAGAGAGAGAATAGAAAGTAATATCCTGGAAAACGTGGAAGTAAAAGAGAGGTAGTAACTTCTCTTTCAGGAAAAAAAAAGGAGGGGGGGAATATAATTATAAACTTATGGGGTTGGTGCAGGCAGAGCTATTGCTGAATAAGATTGAATAGAATTTAGAAACAAGAGTCTGTACACTGGGATTTAGCATTGTAGTTAAGAGCATTGAATCTCAAGCCAGGCCTTAGTGGTTACACATTCCTGAGCAAGGTGCTTAAACTCCATGTTGTACTTTCCTTATGTGTAAAATAGGGAGAAATGTACTACCCATATCTTACAGTTATTGTGAAGATTAAATGAGTTAATATGTATTTTTAAAAATGGACAAATGATTTGAATATGCATTTCTCTAAGGATATACGAATGATCAGTAAACAATGTGTTAAAAGATGTTTACTGTTATTGGTTATCTGGGAAATACACATCAAAACCACAGTGAGATACTCCTTCATACCCACCAGCATGGCTGTAATTATAAAGTCAAATAATAATAGGAGTTGGTAAGAATGTGGAGAAATACACATTCCTTGTACATTGCTGGTAGGAATATAAAATGTTGCAGCCTGGAAAGTTCCTTAAAAGCAAAGCAGTCTGGAAGTTCCTTAAAAGCAAAGCAGTCTGGAAGTTCCTTAAATCGCCAAATGTACAGCTACTATATGGCCTAGCAACTTCACTCTTAGGTATACCCAAATGAAATGAAAACTTATGTCTACACAAAAAGTCATGCATAGGTGTTTATAAGAACATGAGTCATAGCCAACAGTGGAAACAACTCAGTCTATATACTGATGGATGGATAAACAAATGTGGTATATCCATACAATGGAAAAATATTCAGCCATAAAAAGAATGATAGAGAGTTACCTGGTGACTCAGTTGGTTAAGCATCTGTCTTCATCTCAGGTCACGATCCCAGGGTCCTGGCATGGAGCCCCCCATTAGACTCCCTGCTCAGCGGGGAGCCTGCTTCTCCCTCTCTCTCTCTCAAATAAAGAAATAAAATATTTTTTAAAAAATGAAATAGTATTGCACACAATATAGATGAACCTTGAAAACATGCTAAATGAAAGAAACCAGACACAAAGCCACATGTTTGTATGAGTCTATTTGCATGAAATGTCCAGAATAAGCAAACCGATAAAGATAAAAAGTAAATTAGTAGTTGCCAGGAATTGGAGGTTAAAGGATGGATTGGAGAAGTTGAAAACTGACTGCTAATGATTATAGGGTGTTTGGGGGAGGGCAATATTCAAAATGTCCTAAAATTACAATAGTGGTAATTATTGTACAACCTTCTAGATATATTAAAAGCCACTGAACCTCTAAATTATACACTTTGAAGGGTAAATTCAATGCTTGTTAATTAATATCACAATAAAAATGGATATAATCAGAGGGGAACAAACTTATATTTCTGCCATCAAACCAGTGTATAAGCTCTCCTCCCATTCTCTCCTTAATCCAGTTACCACAGGCGCCTCAGTGCCTCAGTCAGTTAAGTGTCTGCCTTTGGTTCATATCACTATCAAACCTTTGGTCATGTCATGTTCATGGGGTCCTGGGATCAAGTACTGCATCCCATCTCCCTGCTTTTCCCTCTCCCACTGCCAGCCACTCTCCATGTTTGTGTTCTCTCTGTCAAATAAATAAACAAAATCTTAAAAAAAACAAAACACAAAATAAAAACAAAAAAATTCCAGTGACCACTCCAAAGACAGCATCATCTCAAGATCACTGATAACCTGCATTTATCTAATCCATTGTCAACTTCTGTCCTAATTTACTCACCCTTAGCAGCATCAAAAATAGTTTGCCAATACCTCCTTTTTGATATTTTTTCTAGAGTTCCATGAACTCACACTCACCTACTTTTCTCTTACCAGATTTGTATAACTAGGGGCATAATCACACTCTTCAGTTAGATTTCTGATAGGTTCCTAAAATTTTGAATGTATGAGATAGAATTCTATTTCCTATAACCCACATATGCATAGTAGGCCTGGTCTTTCTCATGAAAAGTTAACATATAATTTACTTAGGGACTCAGGCAAAAACTAAGGAGGCACTTACCACATTTGATTATTCCCTTTCCCTGATCTTACACATTCATTTCAGTGGCAAGTTTTAATAGTTCTACTCTCAAAATATATGCTGAATCTGTCTAACTCTCATTTATTCAAAGATGTCAAAGAGTCTTTGTGGAATAGTGCCTGGGATATTAGGTTCTATGTGGTCCCCTGGGCCACTGTAAAGACTCTCACCTTTAGTTCAAATGAAATTCAAGATTTTGCCCAAAGTAGTAACATGCTCCAGCTTACATACTTAAAGATCACTCTGATTTTTGTGTTGAAGTTAAATTATATGGCAGTAGTGCAAAAAAGAAAATAGGGAACACAATGAAGAGACTATTAGTGTTTTGAAACAAAATTCACAGAAAACTTCTGAGAGATAGAAGATAGTGGCAGAGTAGGAGGACCCTAGGCTCACTTGTCCCATGAATAACTAGATAATTAAGAACTCAGAAGTTCACCTGCAGACAGAAAAACATCTACAACTAAAGGAAGAGAAGAGGCCACATCAAAGAAGGTAGGAAGTGTGGAGACATGGTTTAGGGGAGAAAGAGATCCTGATTGCTGCTGAGGGGAGGGAGCTGTGGTCATGGAGAAGGGTAAAAGTAGAAGAGCACTCGGGGGAATGCACAGGAGAACATCACCCCAGGGCCATTGGTTTGGAAAATGAGAGGTGCTCAATTTCATGAGTTCTTGCAACCAGCGGAGCTTAGAGTCTGGAGTTTTAAAGTCAGTGGTCTTGGCTGGGAAAGAGCACCATGCTGCTCCAGGGTAGAAGGCAAGCAAACCACCCAGGGATGGACAGTGTGGAAATAGTGAACTGGAGAGTAACTGTGACACACAGCAGGGAGATTATTTCATCTTCTTGGACCATGTCCATGAGCGGCAGCATTCACAGAGACAACTTCCTGGGAACAAAGGAGCTGGCCAGTGCCATTTTTCTCCTTTACCCTCAGGATAACCACAGAGCCACCTGCGGGAAGTAGTGCAGTGTGGACACTAGCTTTCTAACTTAGTTCAGTAACCTGTATACCCCTGTACTGCTGTGGAACAGCCCTTCTCAGTCATACCTACTTCAGTACCAGTGTGGCAGACCCTTCCCCTAGAAGACTAGCACAAACCATTGTTCACACCACATCTCCTGACCAGAGAGTTTTGCAGCACCTCAGATGAGATGGTAACAGGTCTCATTTCACAAGCAGCCTAGAGAACACCTAGTTAAAACTTGCCACATTTAGGGTAGGATGAAACACTGCATCCAGCAGGCAAGAAGAGTACTGTAGACAACTGGCCTAAAGGACAGAGTAACCAGAACACAGCAGTAGAGTGCATGCAGAACATACTGGAAATACTCCTTGGAAGTGCCAGGCTCTGAGCACTATATAACCTCTTCTTTAGGCCATTACTTTCAGAAAAAAAGAGACATAACTGGCTTTTCTAACACAGAGAAGCAGGCTGAGGCATAAACCAAATGAGAAGACAGAGAAAATTATCAAAAATGAAAGAACAAGATAAGGTCATGGTCAGAGATCAAAGTGAAACAGATAAAGTAACATGTCTGATGGAGAATTTAAAGCAATGATCATATAAGGATACTCACTGGACTTGAGAAAAGGTTGGAAAAAATCAGTGAGACACCCACCACAGAGAAAAAAAAAAAAAAGGAAAATCAATCAGAGATGAAGAATATAATACACAGTAACAGAAACAGGCTTGATACAGTGAACAGCAGGCTGGAAGAAGCAGAGGAACAAAGTCATGAACTAGAAGAGAAAATAATAGTAAATAATGAAACTGAACAAAAGAGAGAATTGTGCAACATGAGAACAGACTTGGGAAATGTTATTACATCAAATGTAATAACATTCCTATTACAGACATTCCAGAAGAATGATAGGGACTAAAGGGGCATAAGATTTACTTGAGGAAATAATAGCTAAAAATTTTCTTAATCTGGGGAAACAAACAGACCTGCAGGTCCAGGAGGCACAGAGAACTCCATCAAAATCAACTAAAATATGCCCATACCAAGATATATTGTAATTACATTTGCAAACTATAGTGATTAAAAAAAAAATCTTAAAAGCAGCAAGACAAAAGAAGTCCTTATAAGGGAAGATCTGTGAGGCTATTTATCAACCAAGATCTGTGGGGGGATCTATCCAACCAAAGATCTGTGAGGGATCTGTGGGGGGATCTATCCAACCAAAGATCTGTGATCTTGGTGATCAACCAAGATCTGTGAGGCTATTTATCCCCAAGATCTGTGGGGGATTTATCAACCAAAATCAGAAGAGAGTGGCATGTCATATTCAAAGTGCTGAATGGGAAAAATCTGCAGCCATGAATACTCTATCCAGCAAAGCTGTCATTCAGAATAGAAGGAGATATAAAGAGTTTCCCAGACAAACAATAACTAAAGGAGTTCATGACCACTAAACCAGCCCTTGCAAGAAATATTAAGGGGTACTCTGAGTTCAAAAGAGAGTCCAAAAGTGACAAAGACAAGAAAGGATCAGAAAAAGTCTCCAGAAACCATGACAAAACAAGTAATGGCAATAATTACATACCTATCAATAATTACTTTGAATGTAAATGGATTAAATGCTCCAGTCAAAAGACATAGGGTGTCAGAATGGTCTAAAAAAACAAGACCCATCTATATGCTGCCTATAAGAGACTCGTTTTAGATCTGGAAACCTGCACCTTGAAAGTGAAGTGATAGAGAAAATTAACATGCAAATGTATGGCAGCAGAAAGCAGAGTAGCGATATTAATATCTGATAAACTAGACTGTAAAACAAAGACTAATGAGACACAAAGAAGGGCACTATACCATAGTAAAGGGGACAATCCAACAAGAAGACATAAAAATTATAAATGTTTATGCACCCAACATGGAAGCACCCAAATACATAAAACAATTAATAAGCATAAAGGAACCCATTGATAATACAATAATAATAAGGGATTTTAACACTCTGCTTATACCAATGGACAGATCATCTAAACAGAAAATCAATACAGAAACAATGGCTTTGAATGACACACTGGACCAGATGGACTTAGCAGATATCTTCATCCTGAAGGAATAGAATATACATTCTTTTCAAGTGCACATGGGACATTCTCCAAAATAATCACAACTTAGCTTACAAAGAGGCCTTAACAAGTACAAACAAACCTGAAATCATACCATGCATCTTTTCGGACCACAATAAAATGAAACTACAAGTCAACCACAAGAAAAAACTGGAAAGACCACAAATACAAGGAGGCTAAACAACATGGTATTCCACAATGATGGGTCAACCAAGAAATCAAAGAAGAAATTTAAAAAAGAAAAACATAGAAACAAATGAAAGTGAAAACACTATGTCTAAATAAACATAGGATGCAGCAAAAGCAGTCCTAAGAGGGAAGTATATAGCAATCCACAGACCTACCTTAAGAGGCAAAAAAAAAATCTCAACCTAACTTTTCACCTAAAGAAGCTAGAGAAAAAACTACAGAGCAAACATAAAGCCAGGAGAAGGAAGGAAATAATAAAGATTAAGGCATAAATAAATGATACAGAAACTTAACAAACAAACAAACAAGAGAACAAATCAATGAAACCAGGAGCTGGGGAAAATTAATGGAATTGATACATCTCTAGCCAGACTTACCAAAAAGAAAAGAAAAAGAGCTCTAATAAAATCACAAAGTGAGAGAAGAAGTAACAATCAATGTCATGGAAATACAATTTTAAGAGAATATAATGAAAAACTATATGCCCAACAAATTGGCCAACCTAGGAAAAATGGGTAAGTTCCCAGAAACATATAAGCTGCCAAACTAAAACAGGAAGAAATAGAAAACTTGAACAGACTGATAACCAGCAAAGAAATTCAATCAGTAATCAAAGAACTCCTAGCAAACAGAAGTCCAGGATCAGGTGACTTCACAGGCCATCTTTAATACCTATCCTTCTAAAACTATCCCAAAAAATAGGAAAGGAAGGAAAACTCCCAAACTCATTCTGTGAGGCCAGCATTGCCCTGGTACCAAAACTAGATAAAGATACCACTAAAAAGGAGAACTACAGGCCAATATCCCTGATGAACATAGATGCAAAAATCCTCAACAAAATACTTGCACATTGAATCCAACAATACAATAAAAAAGAAAATCATTCACCACAATCAAGTAAGATATATTTCTGGGCTGCAAAGGTAGTTCAGTATTCATAAATCAATCAACATGACAGATCAAATTAATAAAAGAAAGGATAAGAACCATGTAATCATTTCAACACATGCAGGAAATGCATTTGACAAAGTAAAGCATTCATTCATGATAAAAACTCTCAAAAAAGGTTTAATGAGAATGTATCTCAACATAATAAGGGCTATATGTGAAAATCCCACAGCAAACACCATCCTCAACAGGAAAAACTGATATTAGGAACAAGACAAGGACGTTTACTCTCACCATTTTTATTCAACATAGTACTGGAAGTCCTAGCCACAGCCGTCAGACAACAAAAAGAAGAACAAAAAGAAATAAACATCAGCAGCAAGGAAGAAGTAAAACTTTCCCTATTTGCAGATGACATGATGCTATATATAGAAAACCTCTAATGCTCCACCAAAAACCTGCTAGAGCTGATAAATGAATTAAGTAAAGCTTCAGAATACAAAATCAATGTTCAGAAATGTTTTGCACTTTCATACACCAATAATGAAGCAGCAGAAAGAGAAATGAAGGAATCAATCGCATTTACAATTGCACCAAAATCAATAAGATACTTAGGAATAAACCTAACTAAAGAAGTGAAAGACTTGCACTCTGGAAACTTTAAAACACTGATGAAACTTGAAAACACTGAAAACACTGTTGAAATTGAAGATGATACTAAAAAAAAGAAAGAAAAAAGAATAGGCATTCTATTGTTAATGGATTAAAAGAACAGTTATTATTGAAATGTCAAAATTACTCAAAGCAATCTACACATTTAATGCAATCCCTATCAAAATATCAACAGCTTTTTTCACAGAGCTAGAATAAACAATCATAAAATTTGTATGGAACCACAAAAGATCCTGAATAGCTAAAGCAATCTTGAAAAATAAAAACAAAGCTAGAGGCATCATAATTCTAGACTTTAAGGTTTATAATAAAGCTATAGTGATCAAAACAGTGTGGTACTGGCACTAGACATGTAGATCAATGGGACAGAATAGAAAACCTTGAAATGAACCCACAAGTATATTAAGTTAATCTTCAACAAAGAAGGAAACAATATCCAATGGGAAAAAAAAGACAGTCCCTTCCACAAATGGTGTTGGGAAAACTGGATATCAACATTCAAAAGAATCAAATGGGACCACTTTCTTACACCATACATAAAAATAAGCTCAAAATGGATTAAAGACCTAAAAGTGAAATCTGAAACCATAAAAATCCTAGCAGAGGACATAGGCAATAATTTTATTGGCATCAGCCATAGCAACTTCTTTCTAGATCTGTTTCCTGAGGCATGGGAAACTGCATCGCTTGCCATCAGGGAAATACAAATCAAAACCACAATGAGATACCACCTCACACCAGTGAGGATGGGGAAAATTAACAAGGCAGGAAACCACAAATGTTGGAGAGGATGCGGAGAAAAGGGAACCCTCTTACACTGTTGGTGGGAATGTGAACTGGTGCAGCCACTCTGGAAAACTGTGTGGAGGTTCCTCAAAAATAAACCTGCCCTATGACCCAGCAATTGCACTATTGGGGATTTACCTCAAAGATACAGATGCAATGAAACTCCGGGACACCTGCACCCCGATGTTTCTAGCAGCAATGTCCACAATAGCCAAACTGTGGAAGGAGCCTCGGTGTCCATCAAAAGATGAATGGATAAAGAAGATGTGGTTTATGTATACAATGGAATATTACTCAGCCATTAGAAATGACAAATACCCACCATTTGCTTCGACGTGGATGGAACTGGAGGGTATTATGCTGAGTGAAATAAGTCAATCGGAGAAGGACAAACATTATATGTTCTCATTCATTTGGGAAATATAAATAATAGTGAAAGGGAATAGAAGGGAAGGGAGAAGAAATGGGTAGGAAATATCAGAAAGGGAGACAGAACATAAAGACTCCTAACTCTGGGAAACGAACTGGGGGTGGTGGAAGGGGAGGAGGGCGGGGGTTGGGGGTGAATGTGTGACGGGCACTGAGGGGGGCACTTGACAGGATGAGCACTGGGTGTTATTCTGTATGTTGGCAAAATGAACACCAATAAAAAATAAATTTATTATTAAAAGAATAAATAAACTATTGGGACTATATAAAAATTAAAACTTTTGAACAGCAGGGTTGCCTGGGTGGCTCAGCAGCTGAGCAACTGCCTTTGGCTCAAGGCATGATCCTGGGTCCTGGGATTGTGTCCCACACTGTGCTCCCCAAAAGGAGCCTGCTTCTCCCTCTTCCTGTGCCTGCCTGTGCCTTCCTTCCTGCCTCTCTCTGTCTCTCATTAATAAATAAAATCTTAAAAAAAAACAACTTATGAATGACATAGGAAATGGCCAAAAAAACTAAAAGATAACCTATTGAATGGGAGAAGATATTTGCTAGTGATAAATTCAGTAAGGGATTAATATTCAAAATACATAAAGAACTTATAAAACTCAACACTCCAGGGATGCCTGGGTGGCTCAGCAGTTGAGCGTCTGCCTTTGGCTCAGGACATGATCCTGGAGTCCCGGGACCAAGTCCCACATCGGGTTCCCAGTGAGGAGCCTGCCTCTCCTTCTGTCTGTGTCTCTGCCTCTGTGTGTGTGTGTCTCTGTGTCTCTCATGAATAAATAAATAAAATCTTAAAAAAATAAAACCCTCAATACTCCAAAACCAAATAATCCAATAAAAAGGGGCAAAAGACATGAATAAGCATTTTTCCAAAGGTAACATATAGATGGCCAGCAGACACATGAAAAGATGCTTAACATCACTCATCATCAGAGAAATGCAAATCAAAACTAGATGAGATATCACCTACCTCACATCTGTCAGAATGGCTAAAATCAACACAAGAAACCAAGTATTGGTGAAGATGTAGAGAATGGGAAATCCTCTTGCACTATTGGTGGGAATGCAAACAGGGGCAACCACTCTTGAAAACAGTATAGGAGTTCCTCAAAAAGTTAAAAATAGAACTACCCTACAATTTAGCTTTGTACTGCTAGGTATTTACCAAAAGACTACAAAATCACGAATTCAGAGGGATACATGCACCCTTTTCTTATAGCAGCATTAATTACAATAGCCAAATTATGGAAACAATCCAAGTATCTATTGATTGATGAATGGATAAAGAAGATGCATGTGTATACACATACAAAGACACACACACACACACACACTGGATTATTACTCGACTATAAAAAAAAGAATGAAATCTTGCCTTTAACAATGACATGGATACAGCTAGAGAGTATTATGCTAAGTGAAGTCAGTCAGAGAAAGACAAATACCATATTATTTCACTCATATGTGGAATTTAGGAAATGAAACAAGCAAAAGAGAACAAAAGTGAGAGAATAAAAGAGATAAACCCGAACAGACTCTTAAGTACAAAGGACAAACTGATGGTTACCAGGGGTGGGTGGGGGGAGAAGTTAAATAGACAATGTGGATCAAGGAGTGCACTTGTGATGAACACCAGGTGATGTATGGAATGGTTGAATCACTATATTGTACAACCTGAAACTAATATCACATTGTATGTTGACTAACTGGACTTTAAATAAAAACTTGAAAAAAGAGTTTAAGAGTGTGATTGTTTGGACTAAGGTGTTGATAATGGAGGTGTAAGTGGTGGTTGAATTATATACATAACTTTTAATGTAGAGCCAAAAATAATTTCCTACTAAAGTAGATGCGGTGCATGAGAGGAAGAGGAAAATCACATAATGGTACCAGGTAAATGGTCTGAGCAACTGGAAGGAGGTGTATGCCATTTCCTGAGCAAGGGAAGACCATTGAGGAAGTATGTTTGGATAGGAGATAAGAAGTTTGAACATTTACAGTTAATTTCTCAGATATCCAGATAGAGATATCAAGTAGGATATTTGATATATGAGTTATGAATTCTGAGAGGGCCCAACTATAGAAATAAATTTTGGAGTTGTCAATATATATGTGGTATTTAAAGCCATGAGGGGATCTCTGGGTGGCTCAACGGTTTAGCGCCTGCCTTTGGCCCAGGGTGTAATCCTGGAGTCCCAGGATCGAGTCCCACATCAGGCTCCCTGTAAGGAGCCTGCTTCTCCTCTGCCTGTGTCTCTGCCTCTGTCTCTCTTTCTGTGTCTCTCATGAATCATAATAAGAAAAAAGATAAAGCCATGAAACTGGATGAAATCATCACTGTAGGCAGCATAGTTTTGGAAAAGGCTATGGCTGAGTCCTGAGGCCCTCCCATAATTGGAAGTCAGAGGGATAAGTTGGAACCAACAAGGAAGGCTGTGATAAGATGGCCAGTGGAGTAGAACAAAAACCAAGTGAGTGTGTTACCATTTTAGGATGGGTGAAATTTCAGTCTATTTGAATCCTGAAAATCATGGCCTAGTGCAAAGGGGAACATTGATTATGCCGGTAGAGAGATACAAATTGCTGGAGTAATGTCTTTGAATAGGCAAGAAAGTATGGGATTAAAATACTAGACAACATATTGGTCTAGATAGGGGCAAGGGCAGTTCATTCATAGTAACAAAAAAGAAGGAAACATATGACACAGATGCCAAACAATGGGTAGATACTGTGGTGGGAAGTTCTCAAGGTTCTCTTTTGATAGATAAGTATGCTGGAAATGGGAAGACAGGTCAAGGAACTGAAAGGCCAGGGTAAATATTATAATCACCAAGAATTATGATAGAAGTGTTGGATAGAATGACAATGAACTAGGGACTAAAGTCTTCAAGGAATGAGGAGGATTCTTCAAGTGGTACTCCTAGGATGACAGATAATGTTATTATGGTGGAAAGATATGAGATTCAAAGATGGAGTTTTTGGGGAAGAGGGTAGGGAAATGATCTAGAAGCAGCAAAGAACCATAAGGAGGACCCTTAGCTTACTACCAGGCCCAGGAGTTTGAGGCACCTGAAACGAGTAATTGGCACTGCTTATAAGCGCTATACAGGAGAAGCTTTATTTCCAGGGAAAGACATGTGGAAAGATGGAAATGCAAGGAATAAGGTTTGGGTTGTCACAATGGCTAATAACTGAATGGCTATATAAGTTTAGTATCGAGAGAAGAGGGATGCTAAAATTCCTATAATGTAAGGACAAACCTGTGTAAAACATAGGCTTATTCTCCCCAAATGCCAATAGCATCCTCCATTAGGAGTCTAAAGGTAGAATGTACATTTAGGGAAGAGCTTGATTATTCTCTTAGTTCGGTTCATCTAGGAAGCAACATTGATTATAAGTAGTTTTTTTGGAGATGCTAAGAAAACTAGTAAAGGAAAAGGAAAGTGATCCAAGGAAAAGAAGTCAACCAATGGTGCACTATTAAGCTAGGTACCTCCATTGGTAACTGGAGCTTAACCTTATGGGAAGTTAAAAATGGGGAAAACTGAGAAAGAAGCAAAACACACTTCTCACAATTTTTCACTGTCAAGGTTGAGAGAGCTGAAGTAGATATACACATCTGAGAGTCCTTGATTGAGGGATGCAGAGGAGATGGATATGGGCAAAGCAGTAACAACCTCTATACAGGGATGTAGGATGAAGATTTATCTGTAGGATAAATTACACTAAGCAGAATTTCAGGGCCTGAGGACAAGTACATTTGTGATTTTGATAGACACCTCTAAATTGTTTATCACACAGCATATACTTAGAGTCATAGCAGAAATGTATGAGAGTGTCTATTTCTTCATGCCCTCCTCAAACCTATAATCTGTTTAACTCTTTGCTTTTTGCCAGTCTTTTGGTTAAACAAATATTTCAGTGTAATTTTAATTTTTCACTTATCTTATTAGGAGTAAGGGTGGGAAGCTTAAAATATTTAGAAGCCTTTATATTTCCTTTTCTGCAAACTGCAAATATATATATATATATATATATATATATATATATATATATATATATATATATATTTCTTATTGATCTGTAGAAAACCATCCTTTGTGTGTTGTAAATATTTTTCTAGTTTATTGTGTGTCTTTCTTGTGAATCCTTATGGAATTCCGTCTGTCACTCTCTCCACTGCTGGTCCAAGCCTCCATCAGCTCCCACCTGGCCTAGAGCCCTGGCCTCCTACCAAATTTCTACTTCCACTTCTGCCTCCTGGATACTGTTCTCTATGTACAAGACAGCATGGCCTTTGTAAAATATGAATCAGATCATACTGCATCCCTACTAAAAATACCCTAAGTTAGGACTACTTCTCAGAACACTTAAATCTAAACTCTATGCCATGGTCATCATGACCTTGCATGATTCACACCTTTCCTACTCTTTGAACTCATCTTCAGCTCCCTTTTGGAGAATGACCTTTCAGACCCTGGAACAAGCTGAACTTGTTCATGCTTTATGGCTTTTATGCTTTGTGTTTAATATTCATTGTGGCTGCAATGTTTTCCTCCAAATTACATGTTTCTCTTTCTTCCCCATTTGGCCATCAGCATGCACATTACCTGAGAGGCGCCTACCCTCCCCATCAAAGTCAAAATGACACGCACACACAATCATACCACACTCCTGGTTTTCAGATCTCTCTCAGTCTCTCTGTTGTTGTTGTTGTTTGTACTTAGTGTAATGTCTAGAATATAATATACTCTTAATATTTTACCCAAAAATATGCCTCAGAATAAAAGGATATGGTATTACATTCAGATTCTTATAAGTCATTCATAATTTAGGGTATTTTCTAAATTGTTTTATTTTAAAAAATATGGGGAATACAATTAAGTTGAAATGGGCAAAATCAATGCTAGTTTTAAAACTATGTTTATATAGGTTACTTGACTAAACTATTTTAAAGGGGCAAAAAAGACACAATAATATAAACAGATTTAGTTTCTTGGAGTGGGGTGTTAATCATCCACTTAAAATTATGAAGTTAATCATCAAAACAAGCTTCTCAAATATCACTTAAAAAGAAATGTAAGAGAGCAGGTAAAATGGGTGAAGGGGATTAAAAGATACAAATTTATAGTTAAAAATAAATGTCATGGGGTTGAAATGTACAGCATAGGGAATATAGTCAATAATATTGCAACAACTTTGTATGATGACAGATAGTATCTAGACTTATGGGGATCACTTCATAATGTATAAAAATACTGAATTGCTATGATATACACCTGAAACTAATAGGTATTACATGTCAAAAAAAAAAGGCAATGTAACAAATGTAAATATTGTAGAAATAGATTTTTAAAAAATCTATTCTAACATTATATGAATAGATATTTGTAGCTTTGAATAAAAATTACAATTGATACCATTATACACATATTTTAAAAATGCTCTCATTCAAATAATTTTAATAAAGTCATATGCTCTGAAAACTATTAGATGATAAAAGCAGCTAAAATTTCTTGAGTCTAAAAAAATTTCTTGAGTCTACTTATGAAGCATATTTGCTTGAAGAGTTAGCTTGACTCACAACAGATTTATAACAAACAAGAAACAAGTCTTTGTTTTTATAAGCTCTGAAGATTTAGAGTTGTGGGTTTTTGTTTTGTTTTGTTTTTTGTTTTCTTTACCAAAGTATAATGTAGCCTATATCAACAAATACAACTATCGACAATATAACCTTGAGTCAACCTAACCATCTAAAGGTAGATTCACATGGTTTATATCTTTTCAATCTCCCCTACGTTCTTTTAAGGACAAAGCAATGTATAAAATAATACTTATATAAATAAGTAACTCTGGACATGCTGCCCAGGAATATCCTCACCTTTAAGTATAAAATTTAAAAACTATTACTCTTTAAAAATTAAAATAATTCCTTAATGTTGTCAATCATATAGAGTTTATACTAATTTGTTTTAAAATATCATAACCATCATGCTTAAAAAAATCAGCTTGTGGATTTTATTTTTAAATGTCTGCATTTTTTCAAGAAATATAAAAACTTTTCTTGTTTTATTCTATAGAACATGAAAGGAATACGCATGGTCACCTGAACTTAGAGTTAGGAGTATTGATTTACCAGAGGGAGACATTTGTCCATACTCTTAATACAAAGATCAAATTTCCAGTTTCATAAAATATGCTAAAACCATATGAGAGAAATACCTGTTTTAGTTACTTTAATTACATTTTAAAGCAAGATGTACTTTTAATAGTAAACTGTATTTTCCATATCCCCATCTCCTGCTGGTATGAGGATTTCTCAAAGTTTGACTTGACACTATCTGTGGAAATACTACTTCTCTCTTCTTTGTGCATGCTGTACAGTAGTCTACTCCCTTGGAGAATCTGAGTTTTGACTGAACTATGCTTAGTGGAGAGTGATGGCATTCTCTGGAGCAAGGATGGCAAAATGAAAAGTTCATCATTTCCATTTGGAAATGTCCAGTCCTCTATCCTGTATCCACTGCTTCTAGATTCATTCACCAAGCAACAGAGGGATCAGGGCAAATTTATTACCATACTGTACCAGCATGTGCTACTACATCTTTTTGCATAGCTGTTTGTTTCTCTCTTTACAATTCTTGATCCTAGAGTTTTATCTCAGACCAGAATATATTCACCATGATATGTAGGAATTCTATAATTATATGCATTGGCACAAGAATCTAAATAATTACCAATAATGCCTCCTATTATTATTTATCATTTTATTAAAAAGAAAAAATGTGTTTTATTGCCTACAGTATTCTACAAGCCCTTCATTTGTTTTAATTATGAAGTTGTTATTGTGAAGATACTCTTTAATCATCATCATCTAGCTTGGAAGTTCCACAAACTCAATTACTAAGTTAATGTCTATGGCCTGGTTTATAATAATATGGCTTAAATTAGTCACAATTCCAAAAGAGAAACAGCATGGTGTGGCAGTAGACCAAGGCCCTGCATAAGAGGCAATTGTTCTGGATTCTCGTGTCCCCTGAGTTGCAATGAGACATCAGCATAACATTGAACTTCACACCATAAAATGAAGACACAGGGGTAGTTACATCTTACTGATTTGAATGCAGGATAGGGCAAGATGATCTTTTCAGGCCTCTTATAAAACTAAACTTCTGGCTGACTTTGATTTAGGGTCATACAGAGAACTGAAAGTTGTAGAAAATACTTGACTCTTTTGAGTGGAGATCTGTTTATCCAGGTATTATATATCTATCTACTCAAAATATTTAGCTAGATAGAAAAAATTACTGATCCCTTAAAATATACCCAAGATAACAAGATTTTTTGAATTTTGTTAGTAAATATGATGATTCTGGGAAAGAAGGAAGAAGAAAAGCCAATGGATGAAATTTCTGTGAATCAGACACCTCTTAAAAGGAGTGACTTCATATTTTTCCCTTACATGTGTCACAGAAGGATAGGTGAAAATTTATTCCAAGTTTTACAGGTCCAGGTTGCTATAACTGTGTACTAAAAGGAAAGCAGTGGGACTAGACTGAAGATAAAAGTTTTTTTGGTACTCTAAGGCAGTTTCCATCCATTTTCTTAAGTCTTCTCTTCCCAAAGAAAGTAGAATGACAGCAAATTTAGATTTGGGAAAGTACCGATTGATAGAACACCTTGCCACCAACACTCTGGGATCATTTGGCATGAAATAGGGGGGAAAAAAACAAAACCTTCAGCCAGTTCATTAAAAACATATGTTTGAAATCTCTTTTTGATTTCTGGCTCTTCTTGATGACTTTTCCAGACATCTGCTTTTATTTTCCTACAAGTTACTTCAAAGGATAATGAAAGGTGGGTAAAAAGATTTTTTCAGGCTCTATGTGGAAAAAGAAAGTATAGATTATTTTTGTCCTTGCTTTGATCATTCTTTCTATGATTCTCCAGTCGGTTTCATAAACTATTACTAAGATCAAAACATAACAATTTCTGCTATCATTCTGAACGAGTATCTACCTGAGTAAATGTGCAGAAGTTTCTTTTCGTTAGTCTATTCAGGAGCATAGTTCTTAGAAACATATAACATAGAACTCCCATAACCCTATTCATTAAAAACTGATTTGTCACTGGCAAGGGTTCCATGGACTCTCAGCATATATAACAGCTTTGAAATAAGACTCAAGCATCATTCCTTTTTATGTAGCTACAGACAAGTACCTGTTGTCTGTAATGATCTCATTTTCCCTACTTTTGTTATCTCCAGTTCCTCCAAGCTGGAAATAGAAGTGTCCATCTCATGCTGGACCAGGCTGACCCCAGTTCCATAGCAGAGCCTGACCAGTTCAGGAGGTTATAACAGTTTTGTTAGCACCACCTATTGATGGAGCCTACAGCTATTCTTCTTGGATTATGATTGGCTTGGTCTTTGGAAGCTCTTGGATTGGAGCATACAAATATTTTGTTGCAGGTTTTTTTCCTCCCTGTTACCATCTTAGTGTAGATCATGAATCTGCTCTGCTTTCTTTGCTGGACTTGAGATACTCCCTGAACTGGAATTCACTTGCCTGTGGCTCCAATTCCTTATTTGGCTTGCATCAAGCCTCTCTTTCTGTGGACCCTGGCTCCTGGCAAGAGGCTTCCCGTGAAGAGAATTATAATCAGCATCAGATGGATTTCTGGTGTTCTTCTTTGCCTGACTGATGGGAACCCTTAGTTCCTCAGCCTTGAGGCTGCCATGTCCTTTGGCTTAGAAGCATTTGATTTTCTGGCTATTCCCTCAGAGGCTAGCTGCTCAAGACTGGTTGGTATTCTCATGCCCTGTTCTTCAGTTTCAGCTTCTCCTTTCTTGGTCATACATGTTGCTATGTATGTGTCAAGTCTCAATCCACCCAATTTATGATAGCATAGCATTTATTTCTACATGCACATACAAATGCATTTGTTTCCAGTACTTTAAGATATTCTCAGTAAAGATTAAGGCATTGTATCTCTAATGTTCCCTGGAATTCTCAAATACTACTGTGGAAGAAGGTAGTCCTGAAGCCCTTTGGAACTTTTCAAGCCACTATTCATTGACCTAGAGAATTATACTTGCTGTTTATAACTTGTCCATCATCTTCTGGAACTTTGGCATGCCTGAGTGACACTTCGTATATCCACCTGAGACTAATCGAAATCACTGCTTATAATTCCATCACTTGATGGTTTCTGGACTCTCCATAACTTCAGAAAGCATCCCTTCTCCTAATAATCCATTTCACACCTAAAGTTGCTTTAAACTTTGCCTTTGACCCAGTTGAGCAAAAAACATGATGCTGATATCTAAATAATGTGTTTTTATTTTAGAGATTCTGGCAACTGAGAGGCATCAAAATTGTTACTCTAGCACTGGAGCTTTATTTCCCACAGCACAACTTTAGTCATACTGAGGTTCTTCCCATCTACTAAAAGCATTGTTCTATAAACCCAAGTTTTAATTCTCTTTAGCATCCTAGATATCTTCCCCTTCCTGGCATCTTTCCCAGATCATTTCTTCAACCCTATTCAGAAATTTTCACTTTTTCTAGTGTATCAAATCAGAGAAGCATTAATTGCTCAGACATTTTTTTAACCTTGTCCTTTGTAAGAGAGATTAGATTCTTCTTTAGAACACAGAACACAAAATTGATAATAATCTCAGGCAAAAGCATAATTTAGCTCATCTAGAGCACTGGAAGAGTCTCATTGGTGTTCCTACTTCCTGTGGTCACAGTGAACTATAAAATATAAAACTATAAAATTCTGTAGTTCTACCAATAAATAGCCAGGCAACTTGTTTTTGTCCTGGTCCTTAAGAACACCTGTCAATATTGATTAAAAATCTGGATTTTGTCTTCCTCTCAAGCTATTATTCTCTGCTCATCTGAGACATATTAGTAATTTTCAACTTATGAATATTCATCCTGTCTCCCTAACGGTTGTAAGACATCCTATTCAACATAGTCCATAACTGTTACCCTGGGGATTTTTGATCACCATCATCCTGGGATTCTCTGTCTCTCTTTTAGGTTAAATTCCTTGTTTACTTGATCCTAGTCTTCCTCTTCCTTTTTGATGAAGTATATTCTCTTTTAGTTCCCTGAGAAAGGTTGTGTGGAGTATATCAGTCAGGATTCAACCAGGAAAAAACAGAACCAGTAGGAGATATACAGTAAGGGGATTTATTTCAAGGAACTGATTTATACAACTGTGGGAGCTGGTTAGGCAAGTCTGAAATCTGTAGGGTAGGCTGTCAGGAAAGGCAAGCTGGACACCTCAGAAGTGAAGCTGCAGTTGACAGATGGAATTCTTTTCTTTTTGCAAAAAACCTCAGTTCTGTTCTTAAAGCCTTTCAACTGATTGAATCAAGCCCAATAGTGTATCTAGAATAATTTCTTATACTTAGTCAACTGATTATAGATGCCTATTTTTTCATTCTTTCTTGAGATCCTGAAAGTAGTCTAAAAGCTATAAGAGAAGCTTGGTGAGCCATTCTTATTCAATGAATTGACCTCAGATGACTTAGATATAGCAATCTCTTTTTAGATAGTGTTGGATAAATTTTTATTTTTGGTTCCTTTTTTAGCCTAGTTTGAATGACTGTGCTTCTATAAATTCATCCCCATCCTTTCTATAGAAAATAAATGGATATGTTTAAGTTATTGCTTTTCTTATTTACATTTGATTCTTTGCTTGGATTTAGATCTCCTCAGGAAAAAAAAATCTCTTGAATATGGATCTATATGTTCTATGTAGATAAGAATGTATATTCTATAGCTGGCTACTTTCTTCTACTCTGTTTTAATTCTCATTACTTTCAGTTTCATATTTTGATCTTTTTCTGACCTTACCTAAACTTTGGTAGTTTATCATTATAGCCATCCAAATAGTATAAACCATATATATATTTGAACTTCTATTATGAAAATTCTAAGAATCCAGAAATTCTGTCCTTTAATCATTAGAAGGTGAATTATAAAGTTTAGCATCCAATTTTCTACTACAACATGGGAAAAATTCATTCCAACTTCATCCATAACAATAACAAATTACAATTCATAACCTTACACAGTTGGCTTTAGAAGTACTAGCATTCCCTTCCCACATCCTTATCTATAGCTTCAGCCTCCAACCAAGTCCCAGAGACATATGATTCTGTATTTTTTGGAAGGTTTGCAATAATTCATTACTACATTCAAAATCCTGTGAGTCTAGCTTCAATGCTGGGTAATTACTTTAATGTGGAGAAGAGTCAAACTGCATGTGAACATGCTTCTCCAGTAATTTCTAATCCAAATCTTCAAGTAATAACACATCTTGCTTACCTTGTACAACTGTAGGGTGGGAACTCAGTTAAATATTGTTCATAATGGTACTTTGGACAGTAAGCATTGGAAGTATACTGGCTTTATTCAACACTGTACCTTTAGTAAGTATTCAAAACTATTTCTACACCAAAGAAAGGATATGTTAGCATCACTGCTACTATTCAATGGTAGCTTTGTCAGGGCATAACTAGATCAACCAGATGAAATATTCACAATCAGTAGTTGGGGCAGCATTACTTGTTGCCAAGCTATTTTTATGCTGTGGAATCCCAATATATAAAAAGAATAAGAAGGGATTGCTGAGGTTGAGGAGTATGGGATGCATAGAAAGAAGTGAGTTTATCTTTCTCTTCATATCATGGTGGCCACCAAAGCACATCTATAGAATCCTGTAGCTTTGCAGAACGTTAGGGAAACCATAGTCTACATTATTTCCAAGAACATTTTGGCTATTTGCTTAATTATATATTGCTTAATTTTGCTATATAAGGATGTAGCCAGGAGGATTTGGGAAGACTCATTGTACATAGCCTTAAAATAAACATCCATGGGATGAAATTGGAAAATTTCATGGAAAATAAAACCTTTGAGTCTGGAGAGAATCTGAAATAAAAACAAAAACAAAAACAAAAACAAAGACACTACTATGGAAAAAAATGGGAGCACAAATGAATATAATCACAAGCAAATATTTAAAACTATACTAAATAGGACACACCTGATTTTGTTTGATCTGGGAAACTAAGTGGGCTAATCTTGATAAGTTTGTAGACAGAAAATGTCTAAGGTTACCAAGAGCTATCTACATAAAAAATTTTTAGAGCAAAGATGTAGTTGTGCTTACTAGAGATCTATTAAACAAATGTTCTACTTACCAGCACCTTAGCACAGATGTTTTGCTTGTTGTGAGCACAAATATAATTGAGACACACCAAGATCCTAAAGTGTTTTATGAGTCAACAAGAGAAAATTACACTATATCCAACAGAGGTATAGTTATGATTATAATATAACATGATGATAAACGTATAACTATATATTGTTATTGTTAGAAATCTGTTAGAAATCTTATAAGGTGTATCAGAAGCATAACTTTGCAATAACCAGAATATTTGTAGGGCCTGCATTTGCCTTAGCTGACTGATTATACTTAATGAGAGATGTTCTGTGTACAACTTCTAAAGAGCAGCTAAATTCATTGAAGGAACCAGAATCAAGGGTATGAAACAGGAAAGTGTTGAGGACTTTAAACGTTGAAAGTGTTAGTAAGAAAAGTAGAAGGTATAAATTATAAGATGATTACATTCTGGGAATTTCATGTAGATCATGGTGACTGTAGTTAACTACTCTGTATTTTATACTCAAAATTTCCTAAGAGAATAGATTTTAAATGTTATCAGCACACACACGCACACACACACACACACACATACTGGTTACTGTATGATGTGAAGGATTTGTTTAATGTTATTGTGGTAATCATTTCACAAAATTATACTTGTATCAAATCATCACATCTTAAATTTATACAATGTTGTCAATTATATCTCAGTAAGGCTGGAAAAAATTAAAAATTTAATTTTAAAAAGGAAGAATCTTCTCTTGCTTACATGGGCTTAAATTCACTTTGTTTTTCAATTGGTATATTTATAGGGCATTTGTTTTTCAAAAGTAGATCCGTGTTTTAATAACAATGGCACTAATGTTTCGTTTGTACCCCTATCTGAATGACCGTGGCCAAATCAGAGTGGGCAGAGCATAGAGCATACATTTGCTTCTTTCCGTTGTTGCTTCCTTTTAGTGGGTATGCCGTATGGATAGCATTCAGAAATAGCGGTTATATCTTCATACAGTGATGGGCTAGTCCTTGGTGATTCTAAAGGCTGAATGTTTCAATTCTGCAACCAAATGAATATAATCATAGAGACTTTAGTCTATCCTGACTAGGCTTTCATCCTTTCATTAATTAACATATGTAGTTAGTTTTTTATAGGCACTTAGGCATTGTATAGCTGCTATAGGACATATAAGGTTTAATCCAATATGGCTCTCTCCCTTAAGGATCTTGTTATGGTTATTCTTATATTTTCCCTTCTGGCCATCGCTGAAAATTTCTCACTTTTCTTCTTGGAACACCATACTAGGATTATATTTGCTTCCAAGCACTGGCCATGGCTTAGAAAAATCAGTCTTTTGCTTGCCAGGATCTCCATACACACTCTGCCGAGTCAAATTTAGTGCCAAAGGGAATGTGTGCTGTGTTTGATCAGCACTGATTTCTGAGCTGGGCCCTGGAAAAAGCAAACATGAATTTTGTCAGTATCTAAGGAGCCAGAGAAAAGTGTCCTGATTGCAATCTGTCCTGATTACAGCTGTGCTGGTACCAAGTGTGGCACTCAGAACATCTACTGTGGTCTCATGGCAACGAAATTTAATTTCTGAATGCAGCAAATGTTAGGGCCTGTTAAATAGATGAGCTGTACAACTGGTAAAGTATCCAATTCTTGAGCTGGAAGTGACTTTGTCTTTGATAACTTAGCCTTCCTCAAGAAAATCTGCTCTTACTACCCACCCAGAATTTCTTCCAATCCCCATGATGACACATAAATACCTACCCTGAACTCATGATGATAATTGGATTCAACATTGTAATTGCACATGCCTGACTTTTCTACTTTGTCAACAGCCTCTTCCCTGGAGTGTCTCTCAGTGTGCATGCCATATCCTGTTAGGTAGATTTTGAGACTGTAGGACTGCATCTCATAGTTTTATAAGCAAAGATCACATTTAATTCTGTCATTTTCAGCATTTAACACATTGTTAGTGCTTTAAAAAGATGAAATAATTTCTTAACATATGTAGGTATAGGGCATTTATAAATTTTAAAAGTACTTTTGTGTCTATTACACTCTGAAATTCCCACAATTCTCTGTGAAGGTTGGCAAATCCCTCTTTGACAAATAAGGAAATTGATGCATAAACATTAAGTGGCTTCACTGAAGTCACCATAGATAGTGACAGAACTAGATGTAGCATTGAGTTCCCCTGACTCCTAGTCTCAGACTCTTTTGTTAAATATTGTCTAGTCATATCATTACTCCTCAAGAGCTATTCCCACCAGAAGTTTCATTTTAATTATCTATTTCATCTCTGAAACTCTGTCCTGTGGTTAGCATTAACAAAATCATACTGAAGGAGGCAAGGACAAAACCATCACAGATTTTCTCTATGACTCTTTGAGATAGGACAGTGCAACTTCAGATCCACCTTGATACCTACTTATGTTGAATTAAATCTTTAGCACAGGCACTGCTGGGTGTCCTTCTCACAACCACTCCAGCGTGGTTTTACAACAGCATTCAACAATGAGACTCTTTGTCAGAGCTTTACTGGGCTTCCTGCCATATCAGTGGATCTATGATTGTGACTTTACTTTTAGAGCATGGAATTGATCCTAAGGATCATGAGTCACATTTTACAAATGAGAATAGAGGATATGGACTTAAGTTACTTATAGTATTAGGGTCATGGGGTCAGTTAGGCTTCTTAATTCATTAACTGATTTACTAAGAAAATATTAATTTGAAAAACCTATTTTGTCTCAGGAAGTATATTGGGTACTGGAAATATAGCGGTGGGGAAAAAAAGGAAAGACAAAAATCACTGCTTCAATGGAGTTTGTTTATATATATAAACACACACATATTTATATACACACGCGCACACACACATATATATGCACAACACACACACATAAATATATATTTATATTTATAAAATGATTTCAACACAAGAGAAAAATAATACAGGTGTCTTAGTCTCTTTGGGCTGCTATAACAAAAAATCACAAACTGGGTAGAATAAGGATAACAGAAATTTTCTTATCACAGTTCTAGAGAATGGAAGTCAAGATCAAAACACCAGCATGGTCACATTCTGGACAAGGCTCCTTCCTGGTTCATAGTTGGCACCTTTTCACTCTTATGTGTCCTCATATGATAGAAGGGGTTACAGAGTGCTATAGCATCTTTTTTTTTTTTTAAGATAATAGCACTATACTAATCCCATTCATCAAGTTTCTAGCCTCATGACCTAGCACCTTCCAAAGACTCTGCCTTCTCATACTATCACATCAGGCATTAGAATTTCAACATATGAATTTGGGTGAGGTAGGGGAAGAACATTCAAACCACCGCAGCAGAAAAGGAGAGTAATGAGTTCTGGGGGCACTGGGTAAATTTTAAATAGGTTGGTCAGGGAGATTTTCATTAACAGGGTGATATTTTTGAGCAATAACACAAAGGAGGTGAAGGAGTAAAAATGAGAGTATCTGGGGAAAACCCTGTACAAAGCTTCTAGGCAGGAGCATAGTGACATCTTCCGGAGACCAGGGACAGGTGGCAGGGACAGAATGAGCAGGATACATGGTAGTGGGATACAAGGTCTTAGAGATCATGGGGAACTAGATCTGTATAGGACCTTGTAGGCCATGGCAAGGACTTTGGATTTTACTCTGAGTAAGATACTGAGATATTGGAGAATTATGAGTGGTGGAATGATATATTTGGTCTTAGTTTCAAATGAAAAATCTGGGTTTTTGTGTTGAGAATAAATTAGAATAAGAAGAGGGTAATACCAGGGAAACTGGGGCACTTGGGTGGCTAAATGGTTGAACATCTGCCTTTGACTCAGGTCCTGATCCCGGGTCCTGGAATTGAGTACCACATCAGGCTCCCCACAGTGAGCCTGCTTCTCCCTCTGCCTATGTCTCTGCCTCTTTCTGTGTCTTTCAGAATAAATAAATAAAATCTTAAAAAAGAAAAAAAAAAAAGAATGAGGGAAACCTGTTGTTAGGGGGCTGTTGCAATAATTCAGGCAAGAGAAGGTAGCAGCTCAGATAGGTGGGAGTGGAAGATGTTTGTAGTATTTGTGGAAGGTTATGGAGGGATTATGATCTTGAAAGTAGTCCTAAAGTATGTTGTATTAGATCAAACTAAGTGTACTTTACAGAAAAAAGGATGTGAGTACATATAACTGAGGTTTTCTAATAACTAGCTTTATGGGAAAGCTGCTTGTGAATAAATGTGGTTTTTCCCAGGAGCAAAAAAGGGAAATATCAGTTTGAGATGGCACAGATATCCTCTTTGGGAAATTAGGTTTTGCTAGTTGACTTCTAAAGCCACCATGAATTATTTTCGGAAGCAAAGCAGGGAGTGTATACAGAAGTAATGTCTTTTCTTTTTAAAAAATATTTTATTTATATATTATTTATTTAGTTAAGAGAACACAAGCAGGGGCGGGGGTGGAGAGTGGAGTCAGAGGGAGGATAGAGGAGAAAGGAGAGAGACAAGCAGACTCTGCACTGAGCACAGAGCCCCATGTTGGCCTTGAATTTGGGGACTCGATGGGAGACTCGATGGAGGGCTTGATTTCACCACCCCAAGGTCATGACCTGATCCGAAATTGAGTTGGCAGCCCAACTGACTGAACTGTTCAGGCACCTCAAGAAGTAACCTCTTTAGGTCCCTACCAACTTGCAGAATTTTCAGTTGTTTTTAATGTACTCAAAAAACCGAGGACTGGCTCATACTTTCATCATGATTTTTCTCTTTCCTTCAACCCAGGAACTCTCTGGTGGGGTATAGCAATTAGAAACCCTTTCCAGATAATCTGCTAAAAGTTTTCCTCCCTACTGTGGCTAATATGAGAGTGAACCAGAGTGTAAAACTTGCATTGCTACTAACTTTGAACACTGCATGTAAACCACATGACAAGAGAAACTGTTATATGAAGAGTCTGTACTTAATGACTTGCTATTACTAAGTTTTGTAAAATTCTAAAACGCTGTGAGTTCCTTCAGAGTCCTTATCTACCCTTAATGGAAATCTGTGTCCTATATGCTGGAGAACCCATAGAATCACATCTCTATATTTCATTCTGTGAGTAAATTCAGGAGCAACATGTCACACACCAATAAATCCAGCTTTTTTTCTCATCTTTTAAATGATTTATAGATATCAAATACTTGATATCAAATACTTAATTCTACCAAATGCCTCATTGTAATCAAGGAAAACAGTTATTGGCAGTTTGCAAAAAAAGGTTTTAATTTGCATGTAATAAGTGTTCAAAATTCATTTCAAAATGTACTCACTGTCTTGTTCTGAATTCTTAGTGTCTTTTTTTTTCTTTGAGTGTTCTGTATGTTATGATTTTTCATTCAGTGGCATTCCTATACATACATCTCTGTCAGAAGTCCAAAAGCACATTAGCAGTGGTAAAACAAAGCCCTCACAGGTAGGCATATTTTACTGTAAGATAACATTCCCCTTTTAGGCATTGTTTGCCATGTGTCTTTGAACACCTAGGAATTGTATTATCTCATTGTAGCAGAAGGCTTAGTGTTTTCTAATGTAATTATGTGATGAAGGAAAGTGTAGTTTAGAATGAACTATATTGTGCTACTTATGTTTTTAAATGACAGGTTTAATAACAATAAAACAGGTAACTGTAAGTAGCATACTAAGTGAAGAATGTAAAACTACATCTAACTTGAGGTACTGAGGACTTTCTAGACTAAGTCTCTGAAATGAGTAAATGAGTCTTAAGTCACCTTAATTTATTTGGATTACTTACGGCAAATCTTTCCCTTATAAAAATATAGTAATTCTAAATAAGACATTTTGCTATTTGATTTGATTTAATTTCATTTTTAGCAGTCCAACATCCTTCTCTTCCTTCTGATTATACCACCATGATTTCCTTTTGGGAATTTTTTTTTGCCTACTGTTTGTAGCCTTAACATGTCAGTCAAAGTGCCCTACCCTCACCTGGTTAAGAGGTAAGTCCATGAACCTATCAGATGTTTGTTCTTTCCCAAGATTTGACTCTTGGAAAGAATAATAGAGAAAAAAAATAGAGTCCATTTATCCTCACAGAGGGGACCTGAGTAAATTCCAACTGGTTCCTGATACCTAGTTCTTACTACTAGCATCACTGGATCTCTTTGCTGAGCACACTCCTGCAGTTGCTTCTTTGGTTCTGAGTCACCCCATGCCCTTCTAATAACTCCTTTTTTTATTTTTCAAGTTTTCCAAACTGGACAGCCCATCTAAAGATCCCTGATTGATATGCAAGAGCTTACACTCCTCCTCAATCTATGTTATCTTTCAGTATCAGTATGTAGATATGAAATATTTTTGCTCCCTTTCATGGATGTGTGTTTATATGTATATGTGCCTGTACACATGTGTGTTGGTATGTAAAACATATATGCAAATACCAGAATTATACCGCATCTTAACAAAGACTTCATCTTTCTTAATTAGGGGAAATTACCAGACTCAAAGCAGAAAACAGGTGTATTCTGAGGAATCTCCCTTGAGCATTCTCACAAGTTCATTGGTGAGTTTGTAAGCCCTAACTTACAACAGAGCTTGAATGAGAAGAGAAAAGCTCTTTTAAAGTCAGTAAACTATGCTAAATACTTACTAATTTCATAACAGGTTTGTGCTTGGTACCTGAAGAAAGAATTTATAACTAGCTAAGTTCTATTAATTACTATGATTTCCTTTAAGGAAATATTAAAAATATTGTAACCATAACAGCATTTCTGGAATGTTAGCATAAATTCCTTAGGAGGCTTAAGATAATCTTTTTTTTTTTAAAGATTTTATTTATTTATTCATGAGAGACACAGATAGAGAGGCAGAGACATAGGGGGAGAAGCGGGCTCCTCACAGAGAGCCCAATATTGGGACTTGATCCTCGGACCGGGGATCATGGCCTGAGCTGAAGACAGATGCTCAACTACTGAGCCACCCAGGCATCCCAAGAGGTTTAAAAGAATCTTAAAAAAAGATATGATGGTCTAGAGATCTGAGGCCTATCAGGACTAAGATTTTGGACTTAGTCTTGCCTCTGTCACTGTATGCACTTTGATATTCATTTTACTTTTCCTAACCATAATTTTCCTAACAGTGGAATGAAGATGGTAATTTCTTTAACTTTATCTTTATCTATCTTTATCTTTATCTTTATCTTTATCTATCTTTATGACCTTCATTTAACTCAGAAGTTGTATGAATGTCAAACGAGATTTTGTCTCATTACGCCAAGTGAAATAAGTTACACAGAAAAAGACAAATGCTGTGTGACCTCACTTATATATGGAATCTAAAAACATTGAACTCATAGAAACAGAGAGTAGAATGGTGATTTTTGGGGCTTAAGGGTGGGGAAAGTTGGGAGATATTGATTAAAGGGCACAAACTTTCAGTTATAAGATCAGTGAATTCTGGGGATCTATTGTGACTACTTATTAATAGTGTATTGTATATGTGAAATTTGCTAAGAGAATTGATTTTAAGTATTCTCACCATAACAATAACAGCAACAACCAAATGGTAATTATGTGAGGTTAAGGATTTGTAACCAACCTTATTGTGAAAAATATTTATATATTGGAAATATACTTTCAAATTAGAAGCCTGTAAAACTAAGATCATATGACAAACAAAAGAAATAGAAAATAATGTAACCACCACATGGAAGGAATTATATAATTTGCATGGGGGACCCAAAATAAATAAAAACTGAAAAGCAGATTTAAAACAATGCTAATCACAACTGTGCAAAAAAGTGAGTATTCTTCAAATGGCAATTTTATGAGTGAACAACCAATTTTCTTTTTAGCAAGAAGCACATTTTACAGGTGTCTTATAAGTGGGAATTACTATTAACTACCTACCTATTTCTTAGCACCTCTGTTAGCTATATCTTTACTGTTTCATTTAATCCCCCAAATGATGTGAACTAGGAATTCATTGTATAGAGGAGGAAACTGAGACTCATAGCAATTAAATTACTTGTCAAGGTAAAAAATGATAGAGTTGAGATTCAAATTCCTTGGGTACAGATATGCTGCATTTTATTGCACTTTGCTTTATTGCACTTTACAGATATTATGTTTCTAAATTGAAGGTTTGTGGCAACTGCTTTAAGCAAGTCTATGGGCATCATTTTTCCAACAGCATTTGCTCACTTCGTGTCTCTGTCACATTATGGTAACTCAGAATATATCACGCTTTTTCTTCATTATTATGTTTGTCATCATGATCTGTGATCAGTGATGATAGCTGGATGAAAGCTTAACGATGGTTAGCATTTTTTAGCAATAGTTTTATATTAAGATGTGCACTTTTTTAGATGTAATACTATTATTGCACAGTTAATAGATTATAGTAAAGTATAAACATAACTTTTACATGTGCCCTGGGAAAGCAAAAAAAAAAAAAATTGACTTGCTTTATTGCAATATTTGCTTTATCATGGTCTTCTGGAACCAAACCTGCAATATCTCCAACGTGTGCCTATATGCCTTTCCATACTTCCATGTAGGTTTTCCATATGCCAAGCCCACGGTTTGGACTTGACCATGTAATTTTCTTTGACTAATGGGATATTAGCAAGCCTGATGTAAGCAGAGGCTTAAAAGCACCTACACTTTGGGGGCTTGTCTTCTTTGCAGTGCTTTTTCTTGGAACCCTGAGACTACCCTAGAGAGGACATGTGGAGGAGAATTGAGGTGCCCAGTTGAGATGTAAAACAAGGATTCCAAGCATGTAGCCTCAATTGAGTTATTCCAGCCATCCTCAGGTACTTAAGCTACCTCAGCTGAGGCCCCAGACATCATGTAGCACAAAGAAGTCATTCTCACTGTGTATTGCCTAAATACCTTACCTACAGAGTCATAAGTGTATAAGACAATTGTCACTTTATACTACCTAAATGTGTAGTGAGTTTATCATGCAGCAGTAGTAATTGATATTTAATTTAGGCTCAGTCTAAAGCTGGAGTACTCTTTATCCTACAATATGCTCTCTCAAAGTATTGAGCCTTTCTATATCTCCTCTACTGAAGTCTAGTATGTTTTGCAAAGACATGAAATATAAAACTTTTACTTAAAAGCAAAAGAACATCAAAATGATTCATTACATTTCACACCAGATTAATAGTTATTAACATTTTGGCTTGTTTCCAGTTTATTTTTAATAAAATAAATTATTCTATCTTTTCTTATAAATATTAAACATATTTATTATAAATAGTTCAAGGAGTGCCTGATTGGCTCAGTAAATTGAGCATCAGACTCTTGGTTTTGGCTTAGGTCATGATGTCATGAATTGTCGGATCAGTCTCTCCCCTTATCAGGCTCCATGCTTGGTGGAGAGTCTACTTGAAAGATTCTTTCCATCTTCCCCTCTCCCTCCTTGCTCTCTCTCACTCTGTCTCTCAAATAAATAAATAAATCTTTAAAAAAATAATTCAAATACTGCAGAAAAGCACAAAGATTTAAATATCAGTTAAATATCACCACATAAAAAGAAACTGTGTTAATATTAGATGAATTTTTTTTTTAATTTTACATCTCTGCTTTCCTACTGTAGCGCCCCCCCCTTTTTTAAAATTTTATTTATTTATGATAGTCACAGAGAGAGACAGAGAGAGAGAGAGAGAGAGAGGCAGAAGCAGGCTCCATGCACCGGGAGCACGACGTGGGACTCGATCCCAGGTCTCCAGGATCGCACCCTGGGCCAAAGGCAGGCCCTAAACCGCTGCACCACCCAGGGATCCCCATTATTAGATGAATTTCTTATCCAGTCATATATTAAAAAATAGACAGATATGAAGGAAGAAAAATAGGAAGATACAAAGGATTATATTATGCATGTTTTTCTAAAAAAAAAAAAAGCTTCTATTTGACTAAAAAAGAAAAAACAAAATAAACAATAACCCCCGCTAAAATCCTAGTTGAAGTGTGAACTTCAAATAAATATTTCTTCCTTCTACGCACAAGATATTTCATAAAAGATTCAACTAAGTTTATGAAAGAAATTTTGGAAAGAAACAAAGAAGTTGGAGTAATTTTGGTTTTTTTAGGTCTCAATTTTAATAAAACAAAGTGAGTTCCTGCTATATACATAGTAATGATATTAGCAATTGCATATTTTCTCTCATCTCACTGTATCCACTTTCTAGATTTACTTAAGCATTATTTTTTTTTTTAAATTTTTATTTATTTATGATAGTCAGAGAGAGAGAGAGAGAGAGAGAGGCAGAGACATAGGCAGAGGGAGAAGCAGGTTCCATGCACCGGGAGCCTGACGTGGGATTCGATCCCGGGTCTCCAGGATCGCGCCCTGGGCCAAAGGCAGGCGCCAAACCGCTGCGCCACCCAGGGATCCCAAGCATTATTTTTTAACATACAAAAGTATTACGTATTATAATGTTGATTTTCTTTCCCTTAGAACTCTGTAGAACCAAGTTCTAGTACAAAAAAAAAGGAAGAAAGAAAGAAAGAAAGAAAGAAAGAAAGAAAGAAAGAAAGAAAGAAAGAAAGAAAAGAAAAGAAAAGAAAAGAAAAGAAAAGAAAAGAAAAGAAAAGAAAAAGACCGTGTGATTTCTTCCCTCATGATAGTGACTGGCTTTTTCTGTCTTATGCTTCAATATTTTTTCCTTTATTCTTGATAATAGCATAACTAGCTTACAGAGAATAGCATAACTAGAATATAAATTGGTGATGTTTCCCTGCATCAAGTTTATTCGAACACAGTGCGCTCCTCCAATTTGCACCATTTATTTTCTTCATTTTGGGAAAATTTTTCTGTTTCATTTTTTTTCTTTAAGTAGTCTCCATGAGCCCAGTGTGGGGCTTGAACTCACGACCCTGAGGTCAAGACCTGAGCTGAGATTAAGAGTTCAACATCTGACTGAGCCACCCAAGTACCTCCTGTTTCATGTTTTCAAATATGTTCTTTCCGCTTTATTTGTTTGATTTTTTGTGATCTAATATCTTTATATCTAATATCTTTAGACTCTTTTTGTCTTTCATATCTATTAGTTTTCTATAATCTCTTAGATCTTCCTCCCTTTTTTTGCATTTTATTTCTAGCCTTTTCTTTGAGAGCAGTTCTGTATTCAGTAGATACTTTTTAATTTTATTTGCTCTTTTGAATTTATTTATTTCTCTCAAATTCACCAAGATCAGTTTTGTTGTTTACAACTCCGGATCCTGACAAAATCCACCCTAGATGCTTATGATTTAGAGATATTAAAGACAAGATCACTGTTAGTGTGGAAGCAAGGCTAAGATAAAATTGAAAAACAAAACAAAAAGCCAAAAAAAAAAAAAAAAACCCGCAAAGAAATACTAAGATGCCAGACAATGACAACCACTTGAGGCTGCTACCACCCTCAGGACTGTAGGGACAAGAAGAAGAAATAGTGTTTGTGGATTCCACTGACAGTGGACATGTAGAAGAGGGGTCCCTGCCCTGTAAGTTAGAGTTGTGGAGGGTCATATCTATTGCCAGAGATGTGCATGGAAGTGTGGAGAGAGGAAAAGATCTACCTAAGTTTCTCCCTCCTCCCACCCTCTGATTTCCTATTGTCCACTTGGAAGCCCAAGGGCATGGAATCAAGGGTGATGAGGCTCAGGGGTCAGCTTCCCCTGAAGTACAGCAGGGCAGGGAGGAGCAGAGAACAGTGGTAGTAGCAGTGGTGGGTGAGAGGTTGCCCAATGAGAATGACCAGCACATACTTGTCAATTTATATTACTTTCTAAGGGATCAAAAAGATTTTAACTTCTCAATAAGTCTCAAATATTTACTCCTTTCCACTGGTGTACATGTGTGTGTATGTGTATGCATATACATATTTGCCAAATTTCCATCAGTGTCTTCATGAAGCCTGATTTTTCCAAATTTGCAGGAAGGTATAATCTTCAAAGGAAACAGGTGCTATCCTTTCCCTTGTTCATCAGCTTGATTTTATTTAAAAGAAGGCAGAAGACCCAAAGACTGTTACAGCCAGAGAATAAGGTTATCCATCCTCAATTATTTTTTCTTAGATTAGCAAATTCTCATTTCATCTTATACTGTTGTTTTATCAATTCATTTTTGAGTCATTTTATTTTATTTTTTATTGTTATTTAAATTCAATTAATTAACATGTAATGTATTATTAGTTTCAGAGGCAGAGGTCAGTGATTCATCAGTCTTTAAAAAAAAAAAAAGATTTTATCTATTCATTCATGAGAGACAGAGAGAGGGAGGGAGAGACACAGGCAGAAGGAGATGCAGGCTCCATGCAGTGAGCCTGACATGGGACTCAATCCCGGGACTCCAGGATCAAGCCCTGGGCAGAAGGAGGCACTAAACTGTTGAGCCACCTGGGCTGCCCCATCAGTCTTATATAATACCCAATGCTTATTACATCATGTGCCCTCCTTAATATTCATCATTCAGTTACCCCATACCCCCGACCCCCTCCTTCTACCAACCCTCAGTTTATTTCTTATGATTATGAGTCTCTTGCTGTTTGTCTTCCTCTAATTTTGTCTTCTTTTATTTTTCCCTCTCTTCTATGCTCTTTTGTTTTGTTTCATAAATATATATATATTTATGTATATATGTATATATATATATTTATGTATATTTATGTATATATACACATCACATCTTCTTTATACATTCATTTGTAAATGGACATCTGGGCATTTCTATAGTTTGGCTATTGTGGACATTGCTACTATATAAACATTGGGAGTAAGTGCCCTTTCAGATCACTACTTTTGTATCTTTGGGATAAATAAACCCAGTAGTGCAATTGCTGGGTCATAGGGCAGCTCTATTTTTTAACTTCCTGAGGAACCTCCATATCATTTTTCCAGAGTGGCTGTACCAGCTTGCATTCCCACCAACAGCATTAAAGGGTTCCCTTTTCTCCTCATCCTTGCCAACGTCTGTTGTTTCCTGACTTGTTAATTTTAGCCATTCTCCTTGGTGTGAGGTAGTATCTCATTATGGTTTTGATTTGTATTTCCCCGATGCCAAGTGATGTGGAACATTTTTTCATGTGTCTGTTGGCCATTTGTCTGTTTTCTTTGGAGAAATGTCTGTTCATGTCTTCTGCTCTTTTCTTGATTGGATTATTTTGGGGGGACGCTGACTTTGATAAGTTCTTTATAGATTCTGGATACTAGCCCTTTATCTGATAAGACATTTGCAAATATTTTCTCTGTCAGTTGTCTTTTGGTTTTGTCTGCTGTTTCCTTTGCTGTGCAAAAGCTTTTTATCTCAATGAAGTCCTGATAGTTCATTTTTGCCTTTGTTTCCCCTTGCCTTTGGTGACGTGTCTAGCAAGAAGTTGCTGTGGCCAAGGTTACAAGTGTGGCTGCCTGTGTTCCCCTCTAGAATTTTGATGGATTCCTGTCTCACATTTAGGTCTTTCATCCATTTTAAGCCTATTTTGTGTATGTTGCGAGGAAACAATCCAGTTTCATTCTTCTGCACGTTGCTGTCCAGTTTTCCCAACATCACTTGTTGAGGAGATTGTCTTTTTTTTCCCATTGGATATTCTTTCCTGTTCTGTCGAAGATTAGTTGACCATAGAATTGAGGATCCATTTCAGGGTTCTTTATTCTGTTCCACTGATCTATGTGCCTGTTTTTATGCCCATACCATACTATCTTGATGATTATAGCTTTATAATAGAGCTTGAAGTCCAGAATTGTGATGCCACCGGTTTTGTTTTTCTTTTTCAAAATTTCTTTGGCTCTTCTGGGTCTTTTCTGGTTCCATACAAATTTTAGGATTATTTGTTACAACTCTGAAAACAGTTGATGGTATTTTAATAGGCATTGCATTGAGTGTATAGATTGTTCTAGGTAGCATATACATTTACCAGTATTTGTTCTTCCAATCCATAAGCATGGAATGTTTTTCCATTTCTTTGTGTCTTCCTCAATTTCTTTCATGAATGTTCTATTTTTTTGAGTACTGATCCTTTGTCTCTTTGGTTAGGTTTAGTCTGAGGTATCTTACAGGTTTTGGTACAATTGTAAATAGGATCAACTTCTTAATTTCTCTTTCTTGTGTCTCATTGTTAATGTGTAGAAAGGCACCTGACTTCTGTGCAATTGATTTTATGTCCTGCCACTTTGCTGAATTCCTATATGAGTACTAGTAATTTTGAGGTGGAGTCTTTTGGGGTTTCAACATAGAGTATCATGTCATCTGTGAAGAGTGAGAGTTTGACTTCTTTGCCAATTCAGATGCCTATTATTTTTGTTGTCTGATTGTTGAGGATAGGACTTCTAGTACTATGTTGAACAACGTATATCATAGTGGATATCCCTGCCATGTTCCTCCCTTAGGGGAAAAGCCCTGTTTCTCCCATTGAGAATGATATTTGCTGTGGGATTTTCATAGATGGCTTTTATGATATTGAAGCATGTCCCCCCTAGCCCTATACTGTGAAGAGGTTTAATTAAGAAAGGATGCTGTATTTTGTCAAATGCTTTTTCTGCATCTATTGAGAAGATCATATGGTTCTTGTCCTTTTTTTTTCTTAAATTAATGTAATGTATCACATTGATTGATTTGTGGAAGTTGAACCACCCTTGCAGCCCAGGAATAAATCCCACTTGGTTGTGGTGGATAATTCTTTCGATAAACTGTTGGATCCTATTGGCTAGTATCTTGGTGAGAATTTTTGTATCCATGTTCATCAGGGATATTAGTCTGTATTTATCCTTTTTGGTGGGGTCTTTGGTTTTGGGATAAAGGTAATACTGGCTTCATAGATAGAGTTTGGAAGTTTTCTTTCCATTTCTATTTTTTGAAACAACTTCAGAATAATGGGTGTTAATTCTTCTTTAAATCTTTGGTAGAATTCTCCTGGGAAGCCATTTGGCCATGGACTCTTGTTTGTTGGGAGATTTTTGATTACTGCTTCAATTGCTTCAATTTGCTTGCTGGTTATGGGTCTGTTCAAATCTTCTATTTCTTCCTGTTTAAATTTTGATATTTATTTCTAGAAATGCATCCATTTCTCCCAGATTGCCTAATTTGTTGGCATATAGTTGCTCATAATTTGTTCTTATAATTGCTTGTATTTCTTTGGTGTTGGTTGTGATTTCTACTCTTTTCTTCATGATTTTATTTATTTGGGTTTCTTTTTGATAAATCTGGCCAGGGGTTTATCAATCTTATTAATTAATTATTAATTCTTTCAAAGAACCAGCTAATTTCATCGATCTGTTCTAGTGTTCTTTTGGTTTCTATTTCATTGATTTCTGCTCTCATCTTTATTAATTCTCTTCTCCTACTGAGTTTTGGCTGTATTTGCTGTTCTTTCTCTAGGTGTAAGGTTAGGTTGTGTATTTGAGACCTTTCTTGTTTCTTGAGAGAGGCCTGTATTGGTATATATTTACCTCTTAGGACTGCCTTTGCTGCATCCCAAAGGTTGTGAACAATTGTGTTTTCATTTTCTTCTGTTTCTATGAATTTTTAAAAATTCTTCTTTAATTTCCTGGTTGACCCTTTCATTCTTTAGTAGGATGCTCTTTAGCTTCCATGTATTTGAGTTCTTTCCCAATTTCCTTTTGTGATTGAATTCTAGTTTCAAAGCATTGTGGTTTGAAAATATGCAGGGAATGATCTCAATCTTTTGGTACTGGTTGAGACCAGATTTGTAACCTACTGTGTGAAGTATTCTAGAGAATGTTCCATGTGCACTCAAGAAGAATGTGTATTCTGTTGCTTTAGCATGGAATGATCTGAATATATTTGTGAAATCCATTGGGTCCAGTGTGTCATTCAAAGCCCATGTTTCCTTATATATCTTCTGCCTAAATTATCTGTCCATTGCTGTGAGTGGGATGTTAAAATCCTCTAGTATTATTGTATTATTATCGGTGTGTTTCTCTAATTTTGTTTTAATTGGTTTATATAATTGGCTGCTCCCATGTTAGGGACATAAATATTTAAAATTGTTAGATCTTCCTGTTGGATAGACCTTTTAATTATGATAAGGTGTCCTTCCTCATCTCTTATTATAATCTTTGCTTTAAAAATCGAATTTGTCTGATACAAGGATTGCTACCCCAGCTTTCTTTTGATGTCCAGGAACAAGATAAATGGTTTTCCACCCCCTCACTTTGAATCTGGAGGAGTTTTTGGGTCTAAAATGAGTCTCTTACAGATAGTATATTGATAAGTCTTGCTTTTTTATCCAATCTGATACCCTGTGTTTTTTGATTGGGGCATTCAGCCTATTTACATTCAGAGTAATCATTAAAAGATATGAATTTGGTGCCATTGTATTACCCCTAAAGTTTCTGTTCCTTTCTGGTCTTTTTTACTTTTGGGTTCTCCACTTAAGGGATCCCTTTTAATATGTCTTGCAGGGCTGGCTTAGTGATCATAAATTCTTTTAGTTCCTGTTTTCCTGGAAGCTTTATCTTTCCTTCTATCTTGAATGACATTCTAGCTAGATAACATAGTTTTGGCTGCATATTTTTCTCATTTAACACCATGAATATATCATGCCAGTCCTTTCTGGCCTGCCAGGTCTCTGTGGATAGGTCTGCTGCCAGTCTAATGTTCCTACTCTTGTAGGTTATAGACCTCTTATCCTGAGCTACAAAGGATTTTCCCTTTATCTCTGAGATTTGCAATTTTTACTGTTATATATTGGAGTGTTGACCTATTTTTATTGATTTGAGGGGAGTTCTCTGTGCCTCCTGGACTTGAATGCCTGTTTCCTTCCCCAGATTAGGGAAGTTCTCTGCTATAATTTGCTCCAATATACCTCTGCCCCTCCTTCTTTCCTCTTCTTCTGGGATCCTAATTATTCTAATATTGTTTCACTTTATGGTATCACTTATCTCTTGAATTCTCCCCTTGTGATCCAGTAATTATTTATCTATTTTTCTCAGCTTCTTTATTCTCCATCATTTTGTCTATCACTAATTCTCTCTTCTTTTTTAATTTATTTTTTATTATTTTTTTTAACTAATTCTCTCTTCTGCCTCATTTATACTAGCAGTTAGAGTCTCCATTTTTGATGTAAACATGAAAGTTAAAAAAGATTTTTAAAAGAGTTGATAAAATAAGAAGTTGGCTAAAAAAGGAAAGAGAAAAAAATTAAAATTGAAAGACTAAAAAGAATTGTGGAGAAAAAAAAAAAAAAACATGAATTCTATATACTATTTTCCCCTAATGCTGGAGTTTTGCAGTTCTCAATGATGGTTAAACTTGATCTTAGCTGGATGTTCTTGTTTATCTTCTGGGGGGAGGGGCCTGTTGCATTGATTCTCAGGAATCTCTGCCCTGGGTGGAATTGCACTGCCCTTGCCTGTGGGCCAGCCTAAGTAAAGCTCTCAATATAGTTCTATGTGGCTTTTGTTCCCTGAAGGCTTTCTGTGTTGCTATAGAGGATGAGAATGAAAATGGCAGCCTCCCAATCTCCATCCCTAGAGCTGAAAGCTCAGGGCCCCACTCCTCAGTGTGCCCTCAGGGAAAAGCAGTCAATTTTTCCTGTTTCCCTGATCTCCTCTGCACTCTGTGCTCTCCCAGCCTGTGATAGCTTTTCTATGTCAGTTATGTGACCTTGTTTTAAACAAACCCTGCAGACTCATGTGTGTGCACCCATGCTGCTCCTTCTGGGAGGAGCAATTCTGCTACTTGCAGGGCCCCTGCTCAGAAGTTGCCAAACCATACTGCAGTTTGCAGTTTATGGCAACCCTGAGTAGAGAGTCCACTCCTGGGCTAACTAATTACAGTCGGCTTCCCCACTTCAATACCTGGGAACTCTGCCACATTTAGGCACCCTCATTCTTCCTATGACCCTGGGAATCCTGAGACCCTACTGTCCACTTAGGATTCCCCCCCCCCCCCCCCATCACCTGAGCACCTTTCTGACAGGCACATCCTCACCAGAGCCAACTTCTAAAAATTCTGGTTTTGTGCTCCACTGCTATATCTGGTGCTGGCTTACAGAGGCTCCCCTCCCCCATTCTATCTTCCCATGTATTATCTTGGATTCACTTCTACCTCCTACCTTGTAGAAAATGGTCGCTTTTTTATTTGTTAAAGTTGCAGCTATTCTTTTCTTAGAATTCCAATTGAGTTCACAGGTGTTCAGAATGATTTGATAGCTATCTAGCTGAATACCTGGGACCAGGCAAAACTAAGGTCTCCTATTCCTCCACCATCTTGGGCTATCCCCCCTGAGTTGTTTTTTTAAAAATTGAATTTATATTCTTACTAAGTTCTTTTATAGCCTGAGGCAATTGTGAGTCCCCCCACCCCCAATTTAAACTATAATTTCTTCTTCTAAGTTGGGTTCTTTTACTCTGTATTAAATATTTGTTTTTGTCATGTTCTTATTTTCATCTTGATCATACTCAGGTAATACTCCATTTTTGTAATATTACAGTGTTGATGCCTTCTCCCAACCACATGAGATAGATTTATTTTCTTCACACCTACAAGTGGTAGACTGAATATTTAACATTATATTCACCTTCCTGTAGCCCGAGAAAATGGTGTGTCAAGGGGCCAGCTCAACTGAGGGGAACATGTTTAATCTTCATCTTGGTTACTGTGACTGAAATCTGCTTTCCCTCATGAGGGTTGCTCAGAGCTTGGCACCTGCTGTTGTTCTGGTCCATGGAGATGGCCTTTTCGGTCTGCATTTGGCAACCATTGTTAAAGAATTTTGGAGTAAAGTACAGGTCAGCCATCAAGGAGTTAAGTAAGTTGACTTTCTTATATGAAGTCAGAAGACATTAGATATAAAAGACAGCCTAAAGTTTTTCTCTGAGAGGGCAGATAAATTTTACTTGGCTCTCTTGAAATCTATCATCTAGAACTAGCAGAGACCTAATTCCATTCTGATATTGGCTCTATCAATTAGAAAGAAAGAATGCCAACTGAGATATTGGGAAAGCCCATGATTCCATCATTCTGGAAACCAAAACTTAAATAAAGGAATTGGGTAGAGATGTTTCTGAAAGAGTACAATGAGAAATAAATCAGTAAAAGGAGCTAAGACATAGCTGACTTAATTCCATCCATTTTACAGTTCCATGAAATCCAGAGAAACTCACAAAAATAATTATGCTACATAGTTTCTTGTCAGTGTAATTTGATCATGTTGTTTCCTTTAGTTAAAAAAAAAATCTTTAGAAAATATTAAAGGAGTTCTGTGTAACGTAGATATACTTTTTTTTTTTTTTTTTTCTTACTAGCATCTCTCTGGTGAACAATTCCTGAATTTTTGCTGTAGCTTTGAGGAAAGAGACAATGGGGCAGGGGTTGTGTGGGAAGACACAGGATTATTAGCTATAAGGATGATGTAATCCTAGAGGTCCTGCTGGACCCCTTTGCCACTTTGTGTATGAGAATATGCCCAGAGCAAAAGGAGATAGAGTAAGAAAGTCAAACACTTGAGGGCACAGTTTAAGTATTATGATCTAGCCATGCCTAAAGTTTATTGCTTGACTTTCTTGGTTACAAAGCTAGAAAAATCTTTGTTTCAACTATTTTGGGTAGGATTCCTGTTACTGAAAGAGTTCTTTTATTAAATATATTATGTTTCCTATGGATCAGTGGGTAAGAGAAATAGCTAGACTTCAGAAATAGCTAGGGCTGCACTTTGGAAAAGAGGCCTTGTTGGAGAGATGAATGTAGCCAACAAAGAAAAAGAGTACTTAGCAGCTATGTGGGAAGAAAATACAACAAAACAATGACAACAAAAGAGGTGAAGAACTTGGTTCCCCAAGTGACCCCACCTGGAAATAAGGCAATTTGATGATGGCATTTATCATCCCAGTTGATGTCTGATTTCCCAGCTAGCTAAGTATCTTTTCCCTCTGTTTCTTGTATTTTCCCCACAAAACTCCTCATAAGGTAGAAGACAATTTTGAGATTTCCTGATGGAGGGAAGAACCATAGGAAGTAATGTTGGGATGTTATTATCACTGCTGTTTCTATTTGTGTTTTTGATCTCCCCAGGAGACTGAAGGTTCTTTGGAAACATGAACTGTATTATGTCTTGCTTGCTCATCTCAATACACCAAATGTCTGTTATAGTACTGAACAACCTTGGAACTTAATACATGTTTGTGGCAAAAACCAGTAACTTTGTCTCAGGATCAAAATCAGTTGCCTTAGATCTGATGGAAGTATCTCATTCAGAGAAATAGCACAAAAATAGAAGACTCAGAAAGGTAAGGGACCAAATGTTGGCTTAGAAGTATCATTAGCACTTGACCTACTCTGACATTGCTAAAAAATGGTCTCCAGAGAGACAAACAAAACAAACAACAACAACAACAACAACAACAAAAAACCCAAACACAGCAATATAGTATACATCTGTTTTGTATCAAAATTTAATGTACTAATTTTTGTCAATGACAAATGATCTATTTTATAGCACAAATTTAATTTTCAAGCCATCACTTTGTGACCATAATTATTTTGCCTTTTAAATTCTAAATAATAGCATATCATGGATAACCCATGAAAATGGAAACTTTGGAGGTCAAAAGAGAAACAGCATAACTTAATTTTTTTAATGGAAAGTTGTAAAGCATATCTTGAAACACTGTAATAAAGATTCCAAACTCAGCTCAAGATTTGCTTATCTAATTACTTGATTTAGTGAAATATTACTGAACCAGCTGACTAGCTCTTCAAAATTAGGCAGTAGGATGGAAAAATATGACAACATCATTTGAGATAGCCCTAGACAAAGTTATAAGGCAGGTGAATTTGGCCTTCAGAAAATGCCACCTTCTTTTTATAACCTGATCCCATTTTTTATTGCTTTTTCCTTCTATGCTGACCATATCTGAGAAAATAATCAAAATACTAATTGGGTTATGTCACCTTTGATTGAAAGTGTGCTAATGACTTTTGCTTGCTTGTAGGATAAAACCTAACTTCCTTAGCAAGATAAACAAATTTTGTTTTTATGATCTGAACTTCTCTTATCTCAGGAATTTGCCAATGTATTTAATCCAGTTCTAAATTCACTGTTGTTTCTTTTGTCCCACACTATTAGAAGTCAAGGAGGTCTTCTAAACAGCATATTAAATTCTTCATCCAAGTATAAAGCCAATTGAGAAATAAGACAAAAGTGTAATGTATGTAGAGACCAAAATAGGACCTTTTTTAACCAGAGCTGATATGATATGAATTTCCCATTGGTGGACAAATGGGCTTCCTAATACCAGTATCCAGAACTATTGTCTCCAGTAGGTAACAAAATTATAGACAGTGCTTAATGAGGGCAGGTCTCCCTAAGCTTGGTCCCCATGTGCCTTACAAAGTACTTAGATGCAGGCAGCCTAGGTCCCAAGCAAAAAAGAATAAAGGCTGTTTTCCTTCAGCCCAGTCTCTCCTTTCATATTTTGCAGTCGAGTTAACTTACTCTTTCTTAGAGAAGGATTGAGCAAGCTGTGGAAGGGGTGGGGTGAAGAAGGCCAGGATTGTGATGCACTGGAGGATCTTCCATGTAACTTCCATGTAACTTCACTAAACCTAAGAATGAAGAAGAGGCATCACTCTAACAAAGTGGATTAAATTTCCAGCTTCTCCTTATTGCCAAAGCAGAGTTCTTTTACTGAGGATTTATAGATGGTAGACCCTTCATTGCTTGTATGTTTGAAAGCATCTTTATTTTTCTCTCACTTTGGAGAGATTATTTAGCCTGGTGGCTTCCAGATGTTCCACAGATATTCCTCAGTGGATACTCTGGTGAGAAGGGGAAGGAACAGGGCTAAGCTGGATGATGTGGGGATGATCCAGGTCCTGCCTTCCAGCCACAGACACTCTGTCTTTATTTCTTTTATGTATTGGGTTTCTGCATTTTATTTTGAACAAGGATCTTATCCATAGATAAGGTTTGAAAAAATTTTATTGTGGACTAATCCTTCTTATAATAATCGCAAACACATAAATAGCACTTATATGCCAGGTATTAAGTGGTGTGTGTGCGCGCGTGTGTGTGTGTTGTGTGTGTAGAAACATATTAATTTAATTCTTAAAACAACCTTGTGAAATAGTTATAATGATATTCCCCTTTTATAGATGAGGTATTCAAGGCACAGAGAGGGATCCCTGGGTGGTGCAGCGGTTTAGCGCCTGCCTTTGGCCCAGGGCGTGATCCTGGAGACCCGGGATCGAATCCCACGTCGGGCTCCCAGTGCATGGAGCCTGCTTCTCCCTCTGCCCTGCCTCTCTCTCTCTCTTTCTCTCTCTCTGTGTGTGACTATCATAAATAAATAAAAATTAAAAAAAAAAAAAGGCACAGAGAAGTTAAATACTTTTTAAGAACTTTTGCAACTAATAAAAGGTGTGATTGGAATTTGACCCTAGTATCCTGAATTTGGAGTATATATAAACCATATTGAGTTTTGAGTTCCAGAAAGTTAGAATGAATCCCACATCTAAATAATGGAAGAAAGAAAAAAAAAAAAAAACAACCTGGATTTCCTTACTTTCTACTTGATTTTCCTGCTACTCCACACCACTATTCAAGATGGTCACTTACTCTGTGCATAGGTAATGTGGACCTACATTAATTTTCAAGCCATCACTTTGTGACCATAATTATTTTGCCTTTTAAATTCTAAATAATAGCATATCATGGATAACCCATGAAAATGGAAACTTTGGAGGTCAAAAGAGAAACAGCATAACTTAATTTTTTTAATGGAAAGTTGTAAAGCATATCTTGAAACATTGTAATAAAGACCAACATCATGTTCACTGCTACTGATTTAGTTGTGATGACTCCAGACTTGGGTATTCAACATCCTACTTGATTTCACCAGTTGGATGACTCATAAGCGTCTCAAACTTAGGAAGTCCCAAATAGAACTCATGATTCCACACCCCACAAACCTGTTCATCCTACCCTCATCTGCTTTCAGTAAATAACATCATCCTTTGTCATTTGTTTAAGCCAGAAACTTGTTCATCATTTTTAATTTCTTTTTCTCTTTACCTCCCACATCCAGCCCACCAGCAAATCTTTTTGATACCAACCTCAAAATACAGCTGAAATCTATATAATTCTCTCCAACACCACTGCACCACCCTAAGAAAGAAGAACACAGTACCTATTACTAGTCATATTTTTTCTTTTATCACAAAATGAGCTCCCTCTCTACACCATATATTTTCCCAAAGGTTTTTTACACTCAATACACTCAACAACAGCAGTCTATCCAATCCTTTTTCTACTTTTTAAACTTATTTTTTGGGGAAATAAATTAGAAACTATAAAAAGCTCAAAAATTACTGAGAAAATCACATTTCCCCTCAATTTTTTTCAAAAGGCATAAGAAATTATAAATATACATAGACCACAGCCATCTTATCCCCTTTTGTTTAATACTTAATCTAATTTCTAATTCATATGGCTGCAAAGTTGTTATATTTGGAGTAAGCTCTTCTGGCATATTTTATGGAAATTTAACACCAAAAACTTTTGCTATCAGTTTTAGTATTTAACTATTCAAGATTTGATAACAAAATATATACTTGGGAAATTTTAATTTCAAGCAAAGTATTTAAGCAGTATTGAACTTGTTTAGTTTAGACATATTTTAATCTTCTTGTTATTATATTGGCATGTTACAATTAATGGCCTATTTGAAATTCCATTAAATCTTCTATTATCAGAGGTTCATAACTGCAGCATAAATTTTTTTTTCAGCCTGAAACTTGTTATACAAGGTCTCAGTCTAGAACCAATTAAAAAAATTAGTCATTAAATAGTTTGTCTTTGAATGCAGACTTGTCATTTTCATTAATTTTTTGACTAAGCTGTTTAGCCAGGTCTATACTCCTCCATGCTGATACTCTAAAAATTGTTTGTGAAATGTTCATAAGAATAGTGATGAGAAATATAAGGAAAAATACTTTCTTATTTTAGAGTGGGGAATTGATGGCTCCCCATGCCCTCTAATGCCCAGTGTCCTCTGGATCACCATGACCATCATGTAACCTCCATTCTTCTTTCAAGGTTGGGAGGATCCATTGCCTGTCTGTACAAAATGAAAGTGGAATTTTATTCTGACTTTTAGTGAATCTTCCTGTTCTCAAACCCCCATTCATCTTCTGCTTTTAGAGATACCAGTAGCACCAGTTTCTGAGCCTCCTCAAGGTTCTGCAATGAAAATCAAGTTGCTTCTTAATTAAGCAGATGGAATGATGATAATGAGCACAATTACTTGGGTTTATATCTTGTATGCCATTCCCTGGCACTTTAATCTTAGATCAGTTATGCAACTTTGAGCCTCAGTCTTCTGATCTATAACATAGGGATAACAAACTCATAGAATTTTTAGTTTTAGTGAATTAATGATGAGGTTTAAAAAGTAACAGAAGGGCAGATTAAGACAGGAAATGATAGGTCATTGTAAGACTTGGCTTTTACTCTGAATGAAATGGAGAATCACTCCTAGGTTTTGAGGAGTGAAATGATCAGGGGATTTTTTCTTAAAGTATAAAAAAGAGAGATTTTTGCCATTAGGATTTTCTGACACATTAGAAGAGTCAGTTTTGATCCCAAGGATTTGGGCCTGAGCAATGATAGAATTCCCATCAAGCATGATAGGAAACTCTATGAGTGGAGTGGTATCAGGAGCTGTATTTTGATTTTCTGCTGAACATCTAGATAAGATGCTGGGAAGAGATTTGGGGGCAGAACTTGTAAATTTGAGAGTCTTTGCATACAGATTGTATTTAAAGCCAAGAGAAGGGATTAGATAAACAAGACAGTGAGTATAGATAAAGGGTACTAAGGACTAAGCCTTGGGGCTTCACAGCACCAAGTGCTCAGGATAAAGAAGAGCATTGGAAACTGAGGAGTGATCAGTGAGGTGTGAGAAGTCTGAAAGGGTTGGTATCCTAGAAGGCAAGTAAAGAAAGTGGTTAGAAGTGAGGATCGATTATACTCAATGTGGCTAATAAGTAAGATTAGGACCATGAATTGACTATTGGATTTAAAACAGTGGAAGTCATTGAAGATGATGAAAATAATTTTCATGGAGGATTTGAAAAAATAAATGAAGTGATTTTAAGAGAGAACAAGAGAAATTGGAGACATCAATGTAGATAACACTAAAGTAGTTATTTTTCTGAAAAGAGAATAAGAGGGATGGGTGATACCTTGCAGGAGTTGAAGCAAGAAATATTTGTTTCTTTGTTTGTTTTGTCTTTAAGAGTGGAGAACCAATAACTTAATGGTATGCTTTAGGAGTCAACCCTCATGGACAGAACTCTAAAATGCTATTGTCTAATTCTATATGCAGAATCTATACATATACTTGCTAATAAATTGAATCAGTGGTAACAGCTGTGTTACTGTGTTTGAGTGAAAAACATTTGTAAGCATAAAGCAATAATGGTTAAGTGTATGTATAAATTTATGTAATCAAAATTCTTAGCTTCAAATTCCAACACATATTTATGCTAAAATACATAAATACACACATATATATGAAATAGGTTAATTATGCTTATTTCAAAAAGTTTTGATGAGGATGTCTTCAGTCCACCAATATTTATTGAATACTTGACATGTACCAGGCATTGTTCTAGGTGCTGTGGTTATATACAGAATAAAACAGAGATAATAAATGCAAACGATTTTTCATAATGCCTCACACATAGAAACCACTTGATAAATGTAGATTGTTCTCATAATTATTTTCATCTATTATCATTCTCATCAGTATATAAATACTAAAGAATATCGGGAGGAGACAAAGGTCATGAAATACTTAGAAATCTGGACTATAATAAACGCTTGAACAGTGAAATATGAGAAAAAGGAGCAGAATTAATCCACTTATTAAAAAATCAGAAGTAGAAAAAAGGTAGAAGGAGGGATATTATAGCTTGGTGTAAAAATGAAATCTCATAAATTGGGATGGCTAACTATAAGGGAGTGATTAGGTCTCACAGGTACTGTGTAATTGATGAAGGATGGGGCAAGGGAATATAAAGAAATGTGTTTAAGGAATAACCATCAGGAATATCCTATTTGGAGTTAGGCTTAGGAGTTTCTTGGATCACTTATGGATCTAAAATGTAAGAATTTTATAAAATTTCTACAAGTATAAATTATTTGTCCTGCTTGGAATTTTGACTCTTTTGTTCTTAGACGAGTCACTTAACCTCTTTGGGTGTCAGTTTTGGGTCTCATTTATATAGTGAGGCCACTGTCAATCACTTCTAATGGCTTTTTAACTCTAAAATACTGATACTAATTAATGAAAGCCATCAAAGACATTTTTCCCTCTTGTTTTCATTTTCCCCTCCTTTAAAGCTAGGAATGTGAAGATCTCTGGTCTACTCATAGTATATAATTCTTACTTTTTCCCCTTTTGACTTTAAAAATTAAAAACTACATGAATTATATTTGAAAGAAACTTTGAGCTTTGCAGATAAGCAGAGATGCTTCAGCAAATAAAAACTATATTTCAGGGAGAATAATGTGCAGCATAGGTAAAGTCAAATATTTACTCTTCTTTCTGAAACCTAAATTATTAGAAGTGAAAATAATGGCAAACAATTGTTGCTGTGAGAAATAGCTCTTGCTTTGTAATCTTAGGATGCCAATTTTGATCTGTACTGAAGGCTAGTTCTGTGGCACCTAGAACTATTGAAATTAAGACAACTCTTCCTACTACATGCAGTTCTTTTCCCTTATATCTTTTCTTTTTTCCTTTGGGGCTCCATCTTTCTCTCTTACTCTTCTCTTACTTTCCTGTGCCATTTCTTTTTGTTCTTTCTAAATCAACAATTCTTCAAGCATATATTATGTGCTCAGTGTAATTGATGAAGGATGGGGCAAGGGAATATAAAGAAATATAAGGCTTGGTTTCTGATTTTAAATAATTAGTAGATTACTTAAGGAAGGAATGATGGAAGGAGAATGCAATAAACTATGCTCATATAGTGACCTTGGCTTTGTTTTTAGTGCTGGGAAGACAAAGATTCATGCTTTCAAGTAGTTTATAGTCTAGTACTTGGCAGACATTGCTTATTTAATCCCCTCAACAATTCTATAAAATACTTAGCAATCCCCATTTTACAGATTAGAATTTAAGAAATTTGTCCATATGAGTCTGAATCTAAAGCTATACCTTTTTTTTTTTTTTTTTTTTTACTACATTGCACTGCCTTACAGAATCAACAGAATATATTTGGATCAAGTGCATTGTGGGGTGGAGTAAGCCAGATTTATAACAGGCATATGAGAAAAAGATATTATAGGTTGGTAGAAAGGTGAATGGGAACTTTATGGAGAGATCAGGACTTGAGTTAATTTCTCCATTCATTCCTTAATGAAATATTTATTAAGCACTCTATGACAAGCACAATGCTATAACTGGCTTAGCTCTTTGTGACACACTGATTTTAAAAATGATTGATGCCTGTAGACAAAAGTATAACCAAAATCTTGTAAAGTACATCATGTAGTAGGAAATAGACTTATTTATACTATTATTTTTCAAGTTCCACTCACATAAATTAATTTCAACTTCTTGAATTAAGATGAATTCCTAACATCTTAAAAAAGGCAACCAAGATTCCTGCATTATATTTGGTTTTCACTTAAAATGAACTTGTAACACTATGTTTCCCCAAATTAGTTGAGCAAAGTAATCATCTGGGAACACTTACAACTGGGGATCCCAGAAGAATCTCAGTTGGATGACTGGGCCAGATGGACTTGAAATTGGCCTTAAATTTTAATGGGAAAATAGCATTCCAAACCAGATTTAGGTGAATGAAATTTAACAGAATTAATTTTTAACCTATTAATGAAAAAAAAAAAGAACAACTGAATTCAAATTAGTGCTATTTTGAAATTCCTAACACTTAGCTTTTGAGAGAAGAGAATCTGATAGTGTAGGTAAAACGATAATGGTAGTATCATATATTTTAATTTTATGCATGTATATTTAAAGCAAAGCAAATATGGTGGGAAAAGTGGAATCTGGTTTTTAGGAGATCATTGTTTGGTTTTCAGTTTTAACAGTTGAAGACTGAATAGCATAGTAATGATCAAGAATTTTAGTGAAAAAGTTTTCAGATGCTATTTGAATTTGGTATTGTTTTACATATAAAATTTTGATAAATATATATTAATGGTGATTGTGATAAGCTTATTTAAACTCAGAGCATTTTTCCTTTATTTTTTCCTTATTTTTTTGATCTTATTAAATTCAATTTGCCAATATATAGTATAATACCCACTGCTCATCTCATCATGTGCCCTCCTTAATCTTTTATTTTTTGATTAAGCAACTAAGGCTTATGGTACATAGAAGAGTACTTTTTGCTTTTTAGTCCTTAGTAATAAAGACTAATGTGGTGTATTTTGGATATTATTTAATAAGCTTAGTTTGGGATTGCTCCTAGAATTAACCTGTGTGGTCTTGGGAAAACTACTTACCTGGTCTGGTTTTTGTTTTCAACCTCTGTCAAAAGAACCTAGCAAAATATATTCTATGCATCTTAGAGGATTGTGAGGGTCAAATGAGATAATGGGTATAGATACAAAGAGTTATTAAACTCCACTGATAATAAAAAGTTCTATATATTTTGTTTCAAAATGGTCTGGAAATAATTCCACACGGTTTAAAAAATATATTTCTTCAGGAAACCTAACTCAGGTGAAGGAAGGCCCCAGTAAATTCTTGAGATCCTTCCAGTGCCCATATTATGTTGGGTGACACAGTTTGAAGTCCACTTCAGCACCAGAAATACTTTCAACATCAGAAAAACAAGAACAGTGGTGTTGGAGCCACTTATAAACCTTCTCATTCCCTGCTCTATTTGTATAGCGGCTCAGTCCCTATCTACTGCTGTCCCTATCTACTGCTGTCCCTATTTACTGCTGTCCATTTTCACCCTTTTCATGGGCCTGTAACTCAGCAGCTTATGTTCCTTCCTAATTTAAATGCTGTTACTCACTTGGAATGCCAACTGGGAAAATGCTGGCAATGCAAAGGTTAATGGAAATGCTGACACAACCCTAATTATGGCAGCACAAATGTATCTCTATAATTGTAGCTAGCACTTATCTCGGTTTCTCATACTCCTCCAGCCCATTGAGATCAGCCTCAAGCTGAAGATGAAAAGGGGGCCTCCAGAGTTGCTTGAATGACCAGGGGCTGATAGAGCTATCAGTTTTTTGCAGATGGGATGCCTGCCACTGTTGGATATGTTGTCATAATCAGTGTTTAGGCAAAACACCTGGACTTCTGCAAGGACCACTACTCCCCTCCCCACCTCTACTGTGTACTAGTGCCTAGTCATTCCGCTGACTGGGAGGGGCAGATGAAACTGCAAGGGATAAAGGTGCCAGTCTGAACTGGTTTTCAGACGTTTGACTGAACATTTCCCATTAGGTCATTGTTTATTCTCATTTGAATATATGTTTATTTTCATACTAAGGAAGGCATTGGAATCGTGCCCAACACATCCCCAGCAACTGACTCTAGCATTTAAAGCCCAAACATGCTGATGCTTGTTAAGTGTAATTGGCCATGCTACATAGTGATGGCTTTGGGCGGTGGAGATGCTAATTTTGCAACTTTGGGATCTCAAGTCAGCTAATTTAATGAGGACCCAGATTCCTCACTGTCTAAAGAGACTGAGATTGACCATTACCATTGTTTATCTTGTTGTTATCATTGACTTTTTAGCTAAATGGTGTATCTTTATGATGTCAATTAGACCAAAGTTGTTGGGTTAATATGTGTAGATGGAAAGGTTGGAGTTGGGTTTCTTAATTTTAATTTTCATAGTCTTTGTGTGATTGGTGCTGATTAAGGATTTCAGGTAGGTACATATATGTGACATTCTCAACCTATCTATTTATTATTTATGTGTAAAGTAATATTTTATTACAAAAGCTAGTTATGGGTTACTTGTGTGACACTGCTATGTGTATATTTGGCAATATTTGTGCTTAATATTTTTACCTTAATCCTGGGTGGATCATGGAGCTAACATTTCTCAGATGAAATGTCTATATTCATAGAAAGACACTTCTGAAACTTTGTATTCATTTCAAAGACAAAGGCCTTTGTCGGCTTTTGCAGACTAATGCTTAATGCACAGATTTGCTTTTGACACCTGGAGTCATCCATTGGAGAACATTCAATAGTTACACTCCCTATCCCAGAAAGATCCAATACACTCAAGATCCACACTTCTCTCATTCAGTTTGATCATTTATTTATGCCAATGGTTTTGAAAGGTCCCATTTTCAGTAGCATTTTTGTTTGAAAGGGAGAGGGTGGAGAGGGAATTCTTAACACAATAAAATGAATTACTAAAAATGACAATTCCAGTGACAAGGATGCTTTTAGAGAAAGAGTCTCCCATAGTAATCATCATTCCCATAATCAGTTTTGGGAAAGAGGCCCCTACACTGAACCCTAAGCCTAACAACTTAAGTCATGGGGGTGAGTGGGTTATGAGCGTATGGATTTGTGTACTGGGAAAGACAAACTGCAGAAGAAATTACTACTGAAAATTATAACAGTTCTACAAAACATTGTGAAGGAAGCAACATTCTGAATAAAGAAATATATATGCAAATGACTAGAACTCAGTTGTAGTATCTCACATGGCTAATAATAGTAATAATACTAATAATGATAAGCATTTGTTGAGCTCTTACTATGGCAGGAACTATGTAAAGTGCTTGAATGAGTTCTCTTACAAAGTCCTTGCAACTACTCAGTGAAATAGGTGCAGTTCTTTTTTTGTTTGTTTGTTTATTGTTTTTTTAAAAGATTTTATTTATTTATTCATGAGAGACACACAGAGAGAGGCAGAGACACAGGCAGAGGGAGAAGCAGGCTCATGCAGGGAGCCCGATGTGGGACTCAATCCCAGGACTCTGGGATCACACCCTGAGCTGAAGGCAGACATTCAACCACTGAGCCACCCAGGTGTCCCAGGCATGGTGCAGTCCTTAATTTTGTTTTATATGGTGAGCTAACAAATAAGGAACCTAAACAAATTGTTCAATTAATAAGTTTTTGGAGGTTGTGTCAAATCCATGTTGATTCTGATGCCAAAACCTGTGTCAGTCTATGCTTCTTCCAATAAAGCCAGTTCAGAGTTTTCTTTAATTTTTGTTCTCTTCTTTGAGGATTTTATAGGTCTGCTCAAATCAACGAAGAAAAGATGGCTAATTAAGGCACAAATTATATGTATTCAAACCATGAACTCTATGAACTACTGTACCTCTTAAACATCTACTCATTGTCAATATCAGGTCAGATAAAAAGAGAAATCTTGAAGATATCACTGAATAAACTGATTGTGAAGCTCTACTTAGTAAGTCCCTCTGATCTCTATTTTCAGAGCAAAAACATTATGTGTTTTATTTTAAGTAGGAAAATTGTATACTTATTCTTCAGTTTTCTTTACTTCTTTTGGTTTATGTATAAACTTATTCTTAAGATTCTTTAAAATTTTGGTGTTGCAAGACCTTTTTAGAAACTGTATTCATCTTTTTCCTTACTGAATTTGAACTCTAGTATAGGGCTGGCCTCTTAACATGAGGAAATAGGTGCAATAGAGAGAGAGAGAGATTAGCATGAGATGCCTGGATTCAATTCTTAGCTCTGCCTTTCTAAATTTTCTAAGGAAATTGTTAAAACTCAAGAGTGGTGATCCCTTCTCTGGAGCCCCTGATTCAGTAGGTCCAGATTGGACCCAAGAATTAGCCCAGGTGATGCTAACACAACCAGTCTGGGGCCATGGTTTGAGAAACACCACCGTAATTCTTAGTATTCTCATCTTTAAAATGAGGACACTTGTGGGCAGCCCGGGTGGCTCAGTGGTTTAGTGCCACCATCAGCCCAGGGTGTGATCCTGGAGACCCGGGATCGAGTCCCATGTCGGGCTCCCTGCATGGAACCTGCTTCTCCCTCTGCCTGTGTCTCTGACTCTCTTTCTCTCTGTGTCTCTCATGAATAAATAAATAAAATCTTTAAAAAAAAATGAGGACACTTGTATCTACCTTATTAGGCCACTGTAGGGTTTAGAAACAGAACATTAAGCTGACTTTCTTTTTTTTTTTAATTTATTTATTCATAGAGACACACACAGAGAGAGAGAGAGAGAGAGAGGCAGAGACACAGGTAGAGGGAGAAGCGGGCTCCATGTAGGGAGCCTGATGTGGGACTCGATCCCGGGTCTCCAGGATCATGCCGGAGGCCGCTGTGCCACTGGGGCTGCCCTAAGCTGACTTTCTTACCTGTACATGTAAGCCCTACACAATAAACACTAGTTTATTTAGTGTGTAAAGTTCACCATTCAGATCTTCTATTTAGATTATTAAGAGGATGTTGATGATCCAAGTGTCTTTGCAGGGATTACTTCTTAAAACTTACCAGTTACCAAAATTGTGTAAGTTGCAAAAATAACAGGCATCTGAGAAGGAGGAAGAACAGAACCAGAGATCTGTGCTTATTTAGGGTAGGGAGAAAGTACCCAAAATAAGCCTTCCTTCCTGGATGTATAACATTGGGGAAGATCTCTCCTGATGTTCGTTATATTCTAAACAAAAAGATGAGAAAGATATGATATCATGAGAATGATATGATTCCTGTCCTCAAGGAAACTTTATTTAAAAATTCTTTGAATTCTGGGTCCCCTGCTGTAATTTTAATGCATTTATTATTTTGCATATAAAATATATACATATATATATAGATCTAAATAGATCAATTATCTATGAGTATTGAACAGCACATTTTTCTCTGATCATTATTAGGTTTTATGGCTGGTACAAGGAAAGTATAGTAAGTGTCTCTGAATTTACAGAGATGAGCTTATTAGCCACTATATATTTAAATATTATGCTCTGCCAATGCTAAACTGTGTATATTTATTAAAAATTAAGGAGTGGTCAGAGAAGAAACGTAAGGGAGATTTCCTTCTGACTGAACATGATTCCAACATCGGTGAGTCTCCTCCTCCCTATAATTCAGAGCTATTTTAAAATTAAGTGTCATTAGAAATATGAACTTTGACCTCAATCCAAACTTAGAGCCTAACTCAAATGAGGCTCAGCCACAACAGTAGGGTGCATGCAACACATATAGGAGACACCCCTAAAGCACCAAATTCTGGTAAACAGGGGACATTGTACTACATGACACTATAGGACTTCTTCATAAGATCACTACTTTCAAGAGCAGGAGATAGCAGGAGTCTTTCCTAACATATAGAAACATATACAGAGAGTTAGACAAAATGAGGGGAGAGAAGAATATGTCTCAAATGAAAACAGGAGAAACCACAGCAAGAGACCTAAGCAAAATGTATATAAGTAATATGCCTGATAGAGAAGTTAAAGTAATGATCATAAAGATACTCATTGGACTTGAGAAAAGAGTGGAAGACATCAGTGAGACCCTTAACAAAGAGATAAAAAAGAACCAATCAGAGATGAAGAACACACTAAGTAGAATTAAAAATATAGTAAATGGGAGGCACCTGGGTGGCACAGTCAGTTCAGCATCCAACTCTTGGTTTCAGCTAAAGTTGTGATCTCAGGGTCATGAGATCAAGCCCTGTGTTGGGTTCTGTGCTCAGCACAAAGTCCACTTGAGACTGTCCCCCTTCTCTCTCTGCCTCTCCCCCTACACACTCTCTCTCTGAAATACATAAATCTTAAAAAATAATACACTAGATGGAATAAGTAGGTTAGAGGGAGCATAAGAATGAATTTGCAATTTGAACGACAGAGTAATGTAAAGCAATCTAGCTGAACATGTGGGAGACAAAATATGCAAAAGGAGAATAGACTTAGGGAACTTAGCAACTTCATCAAGTGTGATAACATTTGCATTACAGGGATCCCAGAAGAAGAGAGAAAAGTGAAGAAAATTCATTTGAAGAAAGGGCACAATACAACAAGAAGATATAACAATTGTAAATACTAAATAATGAATGGGTCAACCAAAAAGTCAAAAAGGAAATAAAAAATACATGGAAATAAATGAAAATGAGAACAAAATGATCCAAAATATTTGGAATGAAGCAAAAGCTGTTCTAAGAGGGAAGTTTATATTAATACAGACCTACCTCAAGAAACAAGAAAAATCTCAAATTAATAACTGAATTTTATACCTAAGGAGCTAGAAAAAGAAAAACAAAACCCAAAGTCAGCAGAAGGAAGGAAATAATAGAGATTAGAGCAGAAACAGATAGCAACTAAAAAATACAATAGAACAGATCAATGAAAGCAGGAACTGGTTCTTTGAAAAGATCAACAAAATTGATAAATCTTTAGCCCAACTCATTAAAAAAGAGAGGATTCAAATAAACAAAATCAGAATTGAAAGACAAGCAATAACAACTAGCACTGCAGTAATACAAAGCATTATAAGAAAATGTTATAAAAGATTATATGCCAACAAATTGAACAACCTAGAAGAAATGAATAAATTCCTAGAAATATGTAACCTCTCAAAATTGAATCAGAGTGAAATAGGAAATTTGAAAAGACCAATTTCAGCAATGAAATTGAATCAGTAATCAAAAAACTCTCAACAGATAAAAGTCCAGGACCAGACTGGTTCATAGGTGAATTTTACCAAACATTTAAAGAACAGTTAATACTTTTTTTTCTCAAACTATTCCAAAAAAATAGAAGAGAAAGGAAAGCTTCCAAATACATTCTACAAGGCCAGCATTACCCTAATACCATTACCCTAATACCAAACCAGCATTACCCAATACCAAAACCACAAAAAGAACTACAGGCCAGTATCTCTCATGAACATAGATGCAAAAATCCTCAACAAAATATTAGCAAACCAAGTCCAACAATATATTAGAAAAATCATTCACCATGATCAAGTGAGATAATATCCGGGATACAAGGGTGGTTTGATATTTGCAAATTGATCAACAGGATATATCACTAAACAAGAGAAAGGATTAAAACCATATTATCATTTCAATAGATGCAGAAAAAACATTTGACAAAGTACTACATCAATTCATGATAAAAATCCTCAATAAAGTAGAATTAGAAGGAATATACCTCAATATAATAAAGGTCATATATGAAAAACCCAGAGCTAATATCATACTCAATGATGAAAAGATGAGGGCTTTTCTCTTTAGATCAGGAAAAAGAAAAGGATATCCACTCTCACCATTTTTGTTCAACATAGTATTAGAAGTTCTAGCCATAGCAATCAGCCAAAAAAAAAAAAAAAAAAAAAAACCAAAACCAAAAAAACCCAAGACTCCATTAAAAAACTACTAGAACTGATAAATGAATTCAGTAAAGTCACAGGGTACAACATCAATGTATAGAAATATATTGCATTTCTATACACCATTAGTGACACAGCAGAAAGAGGAATTAAAACAATCCTATTTACAATTGCACTTAGAATAATAATATATCTAGCAATAAACTTAACCAAAGAGGTGAAAGACCTGTACTCTGAAAATTCTAAAACATTGATGAAAGAAATTGAAGACAACACAAAGAAGTGGAAAGACATTCCATGCTCATGAATTTGAAGAACAAATCTTGTTAAAATGTCCCTGCAACACAAAGCACTCTACAAATTTAATGCAACCCCTATTAAAATACCAAAGCACTTTTCACAGATGTCTGGGAGCGGTGAACCTGTTCTCTTTGTGTAACTTATCCAATTAAGTACTAGCTAATACCTGTAAACTCAAGGTCACATATTTTTAAAAATATACATAAGAGCCTTTTGAAGTATTTTTTAAAGATTTCACTCTAAAATTTTTGGGTAAATTTCAACTCAGTTAGCATTTTTGACTTAAGTAAGAACAAAGGAAGAAAAATAAAGCCATTCTTTCAACTCAGATTCTTACAGTTTTTTGAAAAGTAAAAGACAGATTTCTTTATCCCTGGGTTACCTGATGAATTTAATAATAATTAAAGTTTAACTTTAAACAATAAAGCATTAAAGTATTTCTATTTTCAGATGGTGTGATTATATGATTAAAAACCCCAAAGACCGGGGAATCCTTGGATAGCTTAGTGGTTTAGCACCTGGCCTAGGGTGTGATCGTGGAGTCTGTGGATGGAGTCCCACATCAGGCTCCCTGCATGAAGTCTGCTTCTCTCTCTGCCTATGTCTCTGCTTCTCTCTCTCTCTCTCTTTGTGTCTCTCATGAATAAATAAATAAAATCCTTAAAAACAAAACAAAACAAAAGACCTATGTAAAATCTACTACAAGCACTGATATAATTTAATTAAGATTGACAGATAAAAGTTGAATAAACTTCAGACATATATATTTAAGTGCATATATATAAACAAAAGCTATTTGAAATTATAATACAGTAGCAGAACCAATTCATGATTAAACACATACAGATACACCTACATAAAGAAATTGACAATAAGAAATTGACAAAACCTCTGTAATAAAAACTATCAATTACTGCTGAAAGAATTAAAAGTACACTTGAATAAATAAAAAAATATATATATGTTTTGGACAGGACAGCTTAACATAATAAAGATGTCAGTTATTTTTAGGCGTATTTACTTACTACAATCTCAATAAAAGTGCCATTATTATTTTTCCTTTCTAATGCTAGAAATGTTGTCTATAAAGTTGATCTAGAAGGAAAAAAGTGAGAATAAACATGAAAATCTTAAAAAAAAAAAACGGAAAAGAGCAATAAGAGGAGCCTAATCCTATGGTACATTGAATCGTATGACAAGACTTTTATAAGTAAAATAGTATAGCATTATAGCATGAGTAGAAGAGAAAGATAGACTGAAATATATATGAAAACGTAGTGTAAAATTATTTCACATCAGTAGGGAAAAGGCGAACTCATACTCATTTAAGTACTGTATTGGCTAAGTGGATACTAATAGAGAAAAAGAGAAAAGAAAATTTATCCCAGTTTTTATTGTGTACACCAGAACAAATTCCAAATGTGTCAGAGAGTCAAATTAAATCACAGAAGTACTTGAACAAAACAGGGGTGAAAACCCTGTAGCTTAGGCGTATGAGAAACTTTCCATACCATAACTCAAGATACAAAAGCATTAAGAGAAAATATTGATAACTTCACAGCATAAAAAATTAAAAATGACAGCAAACTTTTGCATGGCAAAAACAAGTAAATAAAGAATACCCCAAAAAAAAAAAAAAAAAAAAAAAAGAGTACCTACCATGAGCAAAGTACAAATGAGAAAATAGGAAAAATATTTGCAATATATATTAGAGACAAAGATTAATAATTTTAATATATAAAGAGCTTAAAAATATAGGGAAGAAAAACATTCTATAGGTCCTATGGAAAAATGGGCAAGAGATTTAAGTGGACAGATCATAGGAAAAAAAATATAGATAGTCTTTATTTATGAAGATGCTCAACAACATTGATAATTAAAATGCAATTTGAGCCTATTTCCCATTTATGCTATACTATGCAACAATAAAGAGAAATGAGAAAGATCATATTTACTACTATGGAGTCTTATCACTGGAATTAAGATTAAGAGAGAGATTTGGGAGACCTAGCCACTCATTATAATGTATAGATCTTATTCATGAGTTGACAAAATTTCTGTTAAGGTCCAGATTAGTAAATATTTTAGGCTTTGTGAGTCATACCATCTTTGTCACAACTATTCAACTCTACCTTTGTAATGCAAAAACAGCCATAGAAATATGGAAACCAATGGGCTGGATATGTCTGTGTTCCACAGTTTTACTTACAAAAATGGACAACAGTGGTGTCTGGGTGGCTTAGTCAATTAAGTGTCTGCTTTCAGCTCAGGTCATGATCTCAGGTCCTTGGATCAAGCCCCTTGTTTGAAAATCTGCTTCTCTAGAACTCTGATCATCTGCCTCTTGTGCTTTCTCTCTCTCTCTCTCAAGTTAAATAAATAAACAAATAAAAAAATAATAAAATCTTAAAGAAAAGAAAGGAAAACCCCACCAAAAAACAAAAGTGGGCAACAGTTGGATTCAGACTGCAGGCTACCTTTTGCTGATAACCTGAAAACTATTAAAATAAATACATGAGACAAGTTGAACACTAAATGGTTGGAAGAATAGGGATAAGATAACCAGAGTAAGCTCATCTAGTTGGAAAGGAGAACAATAGGAAGCACTGAGCAGTTACCGGTCCATAGAAATTCTGAAATCCTATTGAGTAAGATCCTCCTGCCCTAGAATGGGGACTGTTCCAAGTTAACATGCTAGTTTCTGTTCCTAGGAGTAGATTTTCAGTTTGTTCTATTTCCTCACTGTTAACTCTACCTTCTGGGAATTCATATATTTATTCTTGGTAACATCTGAAAATTCCTTGGAAACTAAGCAGACCTTTAGCCTGTGCTAGATTGTCTATTGTTGTCTTAGCACCTGAACTCCTGTCTAAGGCTGGGACTACATTTCTCAGAATCCTCTTCTCTGAATAGTTGTGGCATAGAGTTGGCCAGCTAGATGAACTTTTATGACATTTGGAAGGCAGATGAGAGCTGAGGACATTACTCTATGAAAGTTATCATGGTCAGACATGATGCCTAACAGAGGGGCCTGGTGGATTGCCTGTTCTCTCCTCCTGCTCCAGTTCATCTTGGTTGCTGGCCATGCCGACCAACAGCTGTCTCAACCCACAAAAGCATGGCTATAAACCAATTTGCATAGAACTGTCCACAGTTCTTCCTTTGCCAGGTCCTTTCTGGCAGTGAGATGCAGAGTCTTGTATTTTACTGCAACTTCCAACTTGTCTCTGTGCCAGTGCTTCAGATGAAAGTCACTAGTAACTATTTCTCTGATCTTGCAACTCATACTTCCAAGACTTTCTCTTTCCTAGGTCCACCTACATTTAAATAAACTGTAATTCCTGTATTATATCCCTCATTCCTTGTAATATGTATAGTTGGTCTGATTTCCTGAAAGCCTCAGTTGATAGACTGCCCATTGAAAGTTGAAGGTTAAGAGTCCTTTTATATCTCAAGTAGTCATTCTTTTTAATCCTCCCCAATAAAGGGGAAGATAATATTTTGGCTAATGATATAATCCCTGTTATTTCACCACATCTCAAAAGGATCTTGGTATCAGCTTTATGCTTGTTTTCTAACCATATTTTTTTTCCAACCATATTTTAATTGACCAGTTGGATTCTATATCCCATGATACCAGAGACCTATTGTCCAAAAAAATAAAAAATAAAAAAATAAAATAAAATAAAATAAAAATAAATAAATCCTACTCAGAATTAAGCATGAATTAAATTGAGAAAATATATATCTAGTGAAGAAAAACTATTAATTCAAGGAATTCTATTGTAAAATATTCCTGCATGGTGATTAATCTAAAATGTTAATATTAACAATTTCTTTCCTGAAAAATATTTATCTACTGGATATGGCATGACATCTGGTTTTTCATAAATTTTCTGTTTGGGAAAAAAAACAAAAAGTAACTCAAAATATGCATTGCCTGAGGATGTAGACTTAGAAATGGAACATTTATAATCATTTTTTATCCTCCAAGCTTAAATTTACAACTACACAAATTCTTAGTTATTATACTATTATTTGTGGATTTGCTTAAAAGAAAGCCCTTTAGTGTTTAGTCAGACAGTAGACAAGCTTCAGTAGGAAACATTATTTTATGACAGATTCAGGAGCTGAACTGTATTCATTTTTTTTAGTCTACTGAAACATTTGTTTGGTACTTATTTATCATTTTTTGCAAAAGATATCACATTAATTTGTGATGGGCTTCTAATTATACAGTTTTTTTGTAAGATTACTCCTTTTCCCAGAAGCATATTTTAAAATATACAGGGCAAGCCATGAAAGTAAGCCTGTGCCAAAATTCCAAGGAAGAAGTAAGGTAATTGAAAAGGAAGAACTGTGCCTTTAAGTGAGGTATATTGAATAACTAATCCTAAATCTTCCTTTGTTCTAGTAAAATAATCTATTTATTCCTTTGTCATTACTTTGTTTTGGATAGAGTGTGCTTCCTATCTCCTTGACTTTATATTTGGCTATATGACTTATTTTAACCTATGAGAAGTTAGCAAATATGGTGAAAGTTTGCTAGGCTGAGATTGTTCTCTGTGTTTCCCTATCTCCAAAAGAGCAAACCCCATATAATGTTGTTTCTCTAGAATGGGTCCTAGAATGAGATATGAGATAGAGCTCCCCAGCCTACCTACACACACATGAGCCCCAAATACAAGCTATGAATGTTGTATTTATATGAATAGGAAGACAAAACATTTTATGTAACAGCTTTTAGGTTGATTTATAATATTTACATATTTAAACATATGGTATATGGGCCTTCATTTTTTTTTTTTTTTTTTTTTTTTTTAATCTTGACCTGGGATTGCAAAAGTAAAAGGCTGGTCTGAAGTCAAATAAAATTCCACCATTTCAGTAAGAACACTTTTATTTGTAGTCTTCATATACATTATCTGCCTCTGCGTGTGCCTGTGTATATATATGCGTGTATGTGTGCTTGTGTGAACTAGGATTATGTGGAGACCTCTAAGGTGCGGGACCTGGAGGGGAAGCCTGGATTGTTTGTGGGGAGGAGAGGGTGAAATAGTAAGTCATTCACAACATTAACACCCATTTTGAAGGCATTGAGTAGTGGGCCTTTTAGTTGTTGCTTTGAAGGTTTTTAGCATGTTAGAAAGTATTGGCCAGAATTATCACAACCTTGGATTTCAAAAAATATGGCAAATGCTATAGACTGAATGTTTATGTTCCTTCCATATTCATATGTGGAAACCGAATCCCAGACAATGGTGTTTGGAGTGGGGCTCTTAGGAGGTGATTAGATGACTAAGGTGGAGCCCTCACAAATGGGATTAGTGCTCTGTATAAAAGAAGTCCTATATGGGACTCTTGGGTGGCTCTGCAGTTGAGCATCTGCCTTTGGCTCAGGACGTGATCCCAGTTGGGGATCAAGTCCCACATCAGGCTCCCTGTGAGGAGCCTACTTTTCCCTCTGTTTATGTCTCTGCCTCTCTCTCTCTCTGTGTCTCTCATGAGTAAATAAATAAAATCTTTAAAAAAAAAGTCCTATAGAGCCCCCACCTCTTCTGCCATGTGTGACAGCTGTCTCTGAGCAAGGGAGTAGGTTCTCACTAGACATTGGATCTGCATTTTGTTTTTGATCTTGGACTTTCCAGCCCACAGAAGTATAAGAAATAAATGTTTCTAAGCCACCCAATCTATGGTATTTTGTTATAGCAGCCCTAATGGTCTAAGACAGCAAGTCTAAGCATTTCCTTTCCTTTCCCCACCTAGCAGACATTCCTCTGAGTTCCCCCCCTCCCCCCACTGTATGTTGCTCTTTGCCCTGTTGTGGCTTCTGTTATCCTTCAAGATTGTGACCAATGTGTATTTAAATTTAAATCTGATTACTGAGTCAAAGTGTTAGAACATAGAAGACCTAGTTCTAGGCTTTGGAGTCCTAGGTACTTTTTGAGTTCATTCTATGTAGGCAACAACCATAACAAAACTGGAAAAACCAAAACATTGTCTCCTTTGCATAAAATTATCCCAGAATACAGACAATGCAGATTTTCTCTCTTGGCCTAGAAAGATTCTTAATACTTAATTCTGATTCTCTCTTTGATAGTTTTGATGGAGCCATAACCCACTTAGCTGGACTTTAAGCAATACCTCTATTTCTAGGTACATTTATAATGTTAAGGATATTCCCAGAATATACACCAAAGGAAAAAAAAAAAGAAGATGAGGGGAACACTTTTACATTGCAGGATGATGACATGTGCTTGTGCTTAATCAAATTCTCAGCTAATCATAAATACCAAAGTCATTGAACAAATTAATTATTTTTGCATACTGAAACTCTGATTTCGATTTTTCAAGCCTCCATAATTTAAAAATCAATAAACATTTATTATTGTTTCTACTTGAACCTCCAAATAAATCACTGTAAAATTTTACCTCTTAATTCTCAAAGGTGTAATATAAAAATATTGATTTTAACAGTTTTTTGTGCTTCTAAAAGGATATGTAATTTATACATACACAACCCTTTGGCATGATGCCTAAGGCAATGGAGATACTACAAGTAATGTATGAAAAGCTTTTTTTTTTTTTTAAGATTTTATTTATTTATTCATGAGAGACACAGAGAGAGAGAGAGAGAGAGAGAGAGAGAGAGAAAGAGAGAGGCAGAGACACAGGCAGAGGGAGAAGCAGGCTCCATGCAGGAAGCCTAATGTGGGACTCAATCCCAGGTCTCCAGGATCATGTCCTGGGCCAAAGGCAGGCACTCAGCCACTGAGCCACCCAGGCATCCCATGAAAAGCTTTTATTTTAAACATCTTTTATAGAATATAGATAGCAGTCTTACAGAAATGTGCACACAAATTACGAGTTTTCAACTTGGTGGCTTTTTGCAAAGTGAACATACATGTATAGTCAGTCTCCAGATTAAGAAATAATAGAATATACTAGCACTCCAGAAACTTTCCTCTTTCCCCTCCCAGTCACTATCCCCTGAAAAATATATAGTCTGATTTTTAACACCATTGATTAATTTGGCCTAATATTAGACTTTACTTAAGTTGAATCCCATGTTAGGGAAAACTGTTGTACCTGCCCTAAAAATAACCAAAAAACAAAACTAAATCCCCTCAACATTATGTTTATGAACTTCATCTATGTTTTTGGATTTAGCAATAATTTGTTCATTATTGTGTAATATGCTTCTGTATGAATATGCCACAATAACTTTATTCATTTTCTGTTGATGGATATTTGTTTCCAGGTTTCAGCTATTATGACTAGTGGGATTATGAATATTCTTGTATATGTCCTTTGATGAACACATGAATGCATGCACAGCCATGAATTGCTTCTAGGTCAAATAACATGCCTGTGTACAACTTTAACTTTGGTTGGTATCACCAAACGGTTTTCTAAAGTGGTTGTATCAGTTTGTACTTGTAGTAGCAGTACATTGTTTATTTTCTCAACTACTTTGTCAGCACTTGTTTTTCTCCATCTTTTTTATTTTAGCCATTCTGGTGAGTATGTAGTGGTAGCTCATTGTGGTTTTAATATACATCATTTCTTTGATGATTAATGATGTACATATTATCATACATTTATTGGCCCTGGAGATCCCTTCTCTGAAGTATTTGGTCAAGCCTTCTGCCCAATTTTTGTTGGGATATTTGTCCTTATTTAAAAAAAAAAAAAAAGATTTGCAAAAAAAAAAAATTGATTTGCAAAAGTTTATTTTTATCATTTTAACATGTGGATTTGAGTCTTTTATGTATAATACATTTTTTTCCTCCCACATTATGGCTTAGCTTTTCCCTTACTTAATTCTGTTTCTTTTTTTTTTTTTTTAATTCATTTATGATAGTCACAGAGAGAGAGAGGGAAGCAGAGACATAGGCAGAGGGAGAAGCAGGCTCCATGCACCAGGAGCCTGATGTGGGATTCGATCCCGGGTCTCCAGGATCGCGCCCTGGGCCAAAGGCAGGCGCCAAACCGCTGTGCCACCCAGGGATCCCCTTAATTCTGTTTCTTAATGAACAGAAGTCCTTAATCTTAATATAGTAGCAATGTAACCACTTTTCCTTTACTAGTGCTTTTTTTGTGATCTGTTTAAGACATCTTTGCTGGACCCAAAGTGATGAAGATACTCTCCAATATTTTCTTTTAGAAATATATATAAGATAGCTTTATTTCTTAGAAATAATTTTCTTACTTAGAACAGCAAAATAATACAGCTAAGTGTCAATGATATCTTGCATTTCTATCTTTCTTATGTTGTTTCAATTAACTTACATATTTATATTATTCTATAAATACCCCCTGAAATGGTGCTTACATAAGAACAGGGGAGCTGATCTCAAGTAGCTTCATATCTAACAGGGAAGATGATGAGAATAAATAAATGACTACACAAAGATAGAAAGGCATAAAAGATGTATATGAGGAATCATGGCATATACATATATACATATTTTATCTTTTTTTTAGGTCGGTGGCAGGGAAGGTTACATGGAAAAGAGGGCATTTAAACCAAACCTGGCTGTATGGGTGGAATTTAGACATGATGAGATAGATTAAAGGTATTTCAGTGGGCAAGCACAAAACAAACAAATGGCCAGAATTGAAGAGATGTGGTATATGTGTAAGGAAAGGGGTAGTTTAATCAGATAGGTTATATGAGCTGTGACTAAGAAGTTACTGACCTTGAATATTAAAAAGCAAAAACAGAAAATGCAGGTCTAAATGCTTGCCGTTTCCTACAAAGTAGTTGTATTAGCCAGAACTTTCAAGTTACATTAACAGAAGCTAAATCGAGACAGTTTAAGCCCAAAGAGAAATTGGGTGACCGAGTAGTTCATGGAATGTAAGGGCAAGATGAGCAAATGCTTTGGGAACCAGTGAGGACTAGAGTGTGCCACTCTACAGTGACCCAGGTAATCCTTTCAGTTCCTATTTATCAGTCTGCCCCTCAAGCATGTCTTACTTATTCTGCTCTCTTGCTGTAGAATGGTGTCTTAGTCTGTTACAAAAAAGTAGATGGGGTGGCTTCTAAACAATAGAAATTTATTTTTCACTGTTTTGGAGTCTGGTAGATCAGTGTGACAGCATGGTCAAGTTCTGGTAAGAACCCTATTCTGGTTTTCAGACTACTAACTTCTCATTGTATCCTCACATGGCAGATAGAGAGCAAGAGAGTTATCTGGGCCCCTTTTATAAGATCACTACTCCCATTCATGAGGGCTCCACGATCTTGACCTTAACACTTTCCAAAGGCCGACCACTTAATATTATCATATTCAGGGTTAGAATTTCAACAGTGAATATTGGGGGAATATGAACATTCAGTCTGTAACAAATGGCTTCTGAAATCAGATATTATAAAATAACTTCTAAGTATTCTTAAGTAAACTTCCTCCATTCAAGAGATCAGACAGATGTACCTGGAATCCTATATCCCTGGAGGAAGGGACTTATTGGCTTTGTTTGGGTCAAGTGTCTATTCCTAGTCCAATCAATTATGATGGTGGGGGGGGCATAGGACTCGTGTGTAGGAAGCATCATGTTTATTAATGTGATTCCTTAGAGCCTTCACATTAAAACCAAAGGGATATTTGAGGTTGGAGAGAGAGTTGGTGATCAATTCAGAGGGTGTTACTTTTAGAAGACTCTGGCAATAGCTAACTTGAGGATATAATATTGAGGATAATTTATTGAGCAGGTTAAGCAGGCCAGATCCTAGTTTTGTTTTTTAAGTTTTTATTTTAAAATTATTATAGATTTATAGAAGAGTTGTACAGATAGTACACAGAACTCCTGAATACAGTTCATCCAGCTTCCCCTAAAGCTAACATCTTATATACTATGGCACATTTACTGAAACTAAGAATTAACAATGTCCACTATTATCTAAACTGTAGACTTTATCCTGGTTGCACCAGTGTTGCCACTAATGACTTTTTTCCATTCTAGCATCTGATCCAAGATACCACACATTACATTTAGTCAGTCATCATGTTGCCATGCTCTTCTCTAATAAACGACAATTTCTCCATTTTCCCTTGTTCTTTGTTATCTTGCCTCTTTTGAAGAGTACTGGTCAAGTATTTGTAGAATGTCCATCAGTTTGGATTTGTCTGATGTTTTCTCATGATTAGACTGGAGTTATGGGTGGAGAGAATACCATAGGGGCAATATGTTCTTTCTTCATATCGTGGTCATGTTATCAGGGGAACAGAATAGGGATATGACTTATGACAGGGATGTAAACCTTCATCACCTGGTTTAGATGGTGTCTACCAGGTTTCTTCACTGAAAAATTACTATAAAGTTGGAAGCAAATGTTAAAGCCACCACAGTAAGTAATGAGTATTTCAGGCAACACTTTAAAGTGAAGGAAATATCTTCTTACTCCATAAAATTTCACCTATTTGAGCATTAATCTATGGATCTTGCTTGCAGCAGTTGTTTCTATGTCTAATGGGGATGTTCTTTTCCCTTAATCTTTCTCTATTTATCCTTTGGAATACTTTCATAAAGAACATTTATTTCTTCTCCCCAGTTTATTAATGGATTCAATCATTTGTGTAGCTCAGTATGGCAATGGATATTTATTTTTGGGGATCATAATCCAATACTAAATTTATTTGTTGTGCTGCTCAAATTGTTCCAGCTTTGGCCATTTTGAACTCTTTCAAATTGGCTTTTATATCCTTTTGCCATGTATTCTACCCCCATGCCCTCTTAAGGCACTTTCTTTTACATCTTTATAAGAAGGTCAGATTTATCAGTATTTTCCATGTTCCAGTTCTAGAATTTTCCATTTCTCCAGGAAATCCTAGTTCCTTTTATTGGGAAATGATATTTAGAAACTCAGGTCTGGATCTTTGGTGTGCTGATGGCTATAGGAGTATTGCTGCTCTAGGTCTTCTCTGCTCACAGAGCTAGGAACTCTTTGTATGTTAGAGGAACTGTATGTATATTAAATCATGTATACACAGATATCTATAATTATTCCTGTATCTATCTTCAAACATATAAAAATAAACATGAGTTCATGCTAATATCTCTGACTCCAGTGCAGTACCACAGAATTTGTTTTAGCCTTCCTCCTTTATTCATTTGCAATTTTATTCTCCAATAGTGAGAAAACTCATGCAAGTGCTTTTTCTATGATATCATATTAAATTGTCTCAGCTATGCTTTGAGGATTATCTCCATTTTACTGTGAGGAAACACTTAATGTAATAAGCTTAAGTAATTGTCTGCAGGCACAAAGAAAGTAAATGGTGGAGCCAGTGGATTCAAAGTTACCTAAGTGTCACAGTTACTCATGGACTTATGCTAAGGATATATGCTTACTATGATATAACTATCTTGCTCAGAATATTTTTAGAGCTGGTCTTTTTAAATAACAATTCTACTGAGTTATAATTCGCATCCTGTAAAATTCACCCATTTAATCCTTACAACTCATTGCTCTTTAGTATATTCATAGAGTTTTGCGATCATCAACGCTTTAATTTTATAACATTTTCATCCCCTCCCATACCCCCAAATCTATAGCCATTAGCCCTAACTATCCATTACTCTTAATCTTCATGCCATGGCAACCACTAATCTGTCTTCTGTCTCAATAGATTTGCCATTTTGGGATATTTCAAGTAAATGTAATCATACAATGTATGGTCTTTTGTGACTGACTTTTTCACTTAGCATAATGTTTTCAAGGTTCATACATGTTGTAGCAAGAATCAGTACTTAATTTCTTTTTTTTAAAGTAGATTTTATTTATTTATTTTTTTAGAGCTCTTTTAGGTTCACAGAAGAGGAACAGAAAGTACAGATAGTTTTCACTACTCTACACAGCCTCCACCACTATCAGCATTCTGCTCTGGACAGGTACTTTTGCTATAATCGATGAACATACATTGACACATTATTATTACCCAAAGTCCACAGTTTACATTAGGGTTCACCCTTATTGTTGTATATATTTTATATATGACATTTATTCACCATTATAGTGTCATACAGACTTGTTTCACTGCCCTAAAAATCTTCTATGCTCCATGTAGTCATCCCTCCTTCTCTCTGACTCCTAGCAACCAGATCTTTTTACTTTCTCCATAGCTTTGTCTTTTACAGAATGTCATCTTGTTGGACTCATATACTATGCATTCTTTTCAGATTGATTTCTTTCGCTGAGTAATATGCATTTAAGTTTCCTCCATGTGTTTTCATGGTTTGATTGTTCATTGCATTTTAGTGCTGGAAAATATTCCATTGTCTGGATGTACCACAGTTCATTCATTCACCTACTAAAGGACATTTTGGTTACTTCCAAGTTTTAGCAATTAAGAACAAAGATGCTATAAACATTCACGCACAGGTTTCTGTGTGGATGTGTTTTCAGTTCCTTTGGGTTAATACCGATGAACATGACTGCCTAATTGTATGGTAAGAAAATGTTTAATTTTGTAAGAAACTGCCAAATTGTCTTCCAAAGTGGCTGTACCATTTTTCATTCACACCAGCAATGAATGAGAGAGTTCCTGTTGCTCTACCAACATTTGATATTGTCAGGATTTTGGATTTTGGGCATTCTAATAGGTGGGGATTGGTATCTCATTGTTTTAATTTGCAATTCTTAATGACATAGAATATTGACCATGTATTTAAATGTTTGTTTCCACCTGTATATCTTCTTTAATGAGGTATCTGTTCAGGTCTTTCTGCTTTTTTAAATCATGGCATTTGGTTTTCACAATTATCATTATTTTGAGGCTGCTGGTTGTCAAAGCTACCACAAAGCTGGTGAGAGGGGAATAGGAATAAGGCAAGCCAAATTACCCACAAAGATTGATGTTCTTTTCAAGATTAAACTGTTTTTCTTGACTTATTGAAAGCCTTTGCTTAATATTTAGAGTTCTGAAAAAGTTGATCTTGACAATTATTCTCAATGTTCTGACTTTTTGATGTAGGAGCTGATTTTTAGAGGTCCTTATTCCATTATTCTGGAAGTGCTTCTCTTTTAGCTAGTCTTTGAAATTATACTGCAGGGCAGCTTGGTTATTCATTTTAATTTTGGCATTAGTATTTTATTATGTCTTCTAGAGCTTGGTATATTTCACTTTAAACTTTGGTACTTTAAATTCATACCATATTTAATTAGATTGCTACTTCACTTTTTACAGTTTTTCTTAGACACGCTAATCTTAAAGGTATAGAAGACCTTACAGAATTTTAAAACATTAATTGGGGTTAGTTCCTGTTTTATTCTTCTTCTATGTAATATTTAAAAAGTGGAAAATGTGCTGAGGATGAAAGTGGCTCCACATAGACTTAAGTGCACTGAATTAGTTGCAGACTGCTGACCATGTCATGCTGAGAACATTCTTCTGTCCTACTATCTTCCATAAGAGAGGTGTTCAATCTGTCTGGTTCTTCATCACATCCAATCCAGGGGAGACACATTGAAGGTTATTTCCTTCTTCCCTTCCATTCCCTTGTAGTTCCTGGCACATGCTTTGGTAGAATTTCCCAAAATCTACTGTTATCTATGACAGATACCATGGGCCTAAACATATATACTTCATTTATAAAATCAGTAATCCAGTAAATCATATGCACTGTCTGAACATATAATGTCATGCAGGATTACACATTAATGTGTCATATTGGTCAAAATCATTTTGGTTCATAACAAAGGAAAATTGAGTTAAAATAAAATTCAATTAAATATACCATTTTATGTAATCATATTATTGAGCATTTGGAGAGAGGCTTTGCAAATATATTGTTAGCAATTTAAATCTTCTTCAGAAAAAAATTTGCTTTTCTTTACGTATATATTTCTATATTATTCTCAGTCATCATTGTACTCTCAGAAATATCTTTGTTTAAATATTTTATTGATTGATTGTGTGGAGTTGGGGGAGGAGCCAAGGGAGAGGGAGAGAGAGAATGTCAAGAGTTGCTGCTCTGAGGGCTCCATCTGGGATGCAGGGTTCCATCCCAGGACTCTGAGATCATGACCTGAGCTGAAATCAAGAGCTGGTTGCTCAACTGACTGAGCCACCCAGGTGCTCTGTACCTCAGAAATATTTTTACTACAAAGGTTTAATGCATAAAAAAAATCTAAAATTAGGGTGTTAATTGAAAAAATAGTGAACAATTACTATTTATTGGAATAACTTAAGTGCCCTTGATATAGACTGAAGATTATTTCCTATTATTTTTTTCTTTCTTTCTTTAGTGATAGAAGCTCTGGTTTATATCTTAGGGAAAAAATATAAATTATCCTCTCAAAAAAAATTATCCTCTCATCCCTGTTGCCATTTGCTAAGTTCTAACAAATAGGATAAGCCTGTAGGTATAATATCATACAAATATTGTTATGCCCATTTTACAGTTGTAGAAGTTGCACCATGGGACAGTTAAATAACTTGCCAAAAAATTGCACAGCTCAGGATCTCGTAGGAGCTGGAATCAACCTGTGTCCTTACTACTTTAAATATATATTTTTAATTCATGAAAATTATTTTTCTTGTTACTTCATTACTTTTTCTCTTGGGTACATTTAGGTTGATTGTTACAACTAATCCTTATTGCGATGTAATTCAGATACTTTATCTAATCCTTTGTGATTTAAAACTTTGGATGTTCCATATATCATTGAATCTAAAACAGTATTAATTTTAAAACACCATTGTTTTAAACATCATTGAGATATAAAATAACGCTATTAAATTTAACTATAAGATGACTTCAGTTGTAATATGCATTCCAATTTCAAAGTTGCTAGAATTAAAAAATTAATGTCTTAGATTAAAAATATCAGAATCTCTTTGTGTTGGTCATTTAGGTTTAGGTTTCCCATTTTTTGCTATTTCAAAAGCAAGCAGCAACATAACACCTCACACCCATTAGGATGGTTACTATAAAACCCAGAAAATAACCAGTGTTAGGGAGGATGTGGAGAAATTTGAATCCTTGTGCACTGTCAGTGGGAGTGTAAAATGGTGCAGCTGCTATGGAAAACAGTATGGCAGTTTCTCAAAAAATTAAAAAATAGAATTGCCATATGATCTAGCAATTCCACTTCTGAATATATATCCAACATAATTGAAAGAAGGGATTTGAAGAGATATCTGTATCCTATGTCCACAGCAGCATTATTTACAATAGCTGGAAGGTCGAAGATGTCCATTGACAGATGAATAGATAAGCAAAATGTGATGCATTTGTATTATGGAATATTATACAGCCTTAAAAGAGAAGGAAGTTATAACATGGATGAACCTTGAAAAACATTATGTTCAGTGAAATAAACTAGTCACAAGAGGACAAATAGTGTGTGATTTGCTTATATAAGGATTCTAGAGTAGTCAATTCAGAGAGAAAGTAGAATGGAGAGGGGAATAGAAAGTTATTATTTAATAGAGAGTTTTAGTTTTACAAAATGAAAAACATTTGGAGATGAAGGGTAGTGATGATGGCACAAAAATACTTAATGCCACTGCACTTCACTTAAAAATGGTTAAGTTGGTAAATTTTATATTATGTTTATTTTACCACAATAAAAAAATGAAGAGCAATACAAATTGATTGGTTGACAGTACAGTAAAAATTAAGCAAAACAAAACAAAACAACATACCCTTGTTTCAATTCTTGCTTGAAGGCGAAGCCTGTTCATGATATGTTAACCAGTATGTTTTTAACTTTAGAGAATTTTTAAAAACTTGAAGAATTCTAACTTATAGAAGTTTTTAAATTTTTTGATAACTTAAAATTTGAGGAATATTCTGGTTTAGAAAATCTATAGTGCTGACTAATTTATAAATTACAGCAGCTAAATTATTTCCCTGGCATTATTTTTTCATTCATTCAATGTAGTATATTGAGTGCATTCTATGTGACATATTCTCAAACAGGCATATAGAGCTCTAAACATATACGTTATCTGTCCTTATGAAGCTTCTAATCTAGCAATTATTTTCTGGCAAGATTATCTGACAATAGGTTAGGCTAGGTTTCTCAAGAAACCCAAGATAGGGATATTTCTAGAAAGCTAGTATGTTTTTTTAAAAAACAAATTGTAATAATTTTTTAAAAATAATGAAATATAAATTGATCGTACATAAAACGTGAAAATTTCCCCCTCATTACCATCTCCTTGCCACAGTCCAGCTACTTACTTAGAAGTAAATGTAGTTGACAGTTTGATGAGTATCCTTATAAGTCGATTGCAAAATGCATTGATAGACATATAGTTCTATACCTCATTTAAAATAACTAACAGTGTATCACAGATATTATTCTATGGTAGTCCACTTGGATTTTCCTCATTCTCTTTTTAACAATTACTTAGTGTTTATTTCTATGTATTACAATTATTTAACCATCGATGGACATTTAAACACTTTGCAAAGTTTTTGCCTATTACATATAATCTTCTATAAACATCCATGTATAACTTATTACTAGCTTATATTGATTAATAAGACAATAGATGGGAAGAGAAATATATAGGCCAAAAATGTGCACATAAAAAATTTGTTAGCACTACTAACTCCCTCCCTCCAAAGGTTGTACCAATTTAGAGTTCTAGAAGGTGTTATAGGGTACATTTTTTAACCTCCTTGACAACATTGGATTTTATTCATCTTTATTTTATACCAATCAACTGGGAAACACATGATATCTTATATTTGTCTGAATTTTCGTAGTATATGCTGACCATTGAATCTGCCTGTCTTTGTTCCTTTCTTCCTTACTAACAACTACAAATATTAAAATATCATTGAATGCAGTGAAGCAGGCAGTTGCTTTAGTGACAAGAATACAGCAATGAAAAAGAGCCAGCATTCTACCTTCGTAGAGCATGCACACTACTAAAGTAGACTTCCATGTAAACAAGGAAGTGAAATAATCTCTGGAAGTGCCAAGTACCTAGAAGAAAATCAAAGGGCAGTAGTGTAGGAATATAGTGTATGTTGGGGCAGAAGATAGAGTGGTCAGAAAAGACCTCTTTGTGAGGGAAAAGTAAGTAGAAATCAAAAGATGAAAAGTGTGCCCCTTTTTAAGAGTTGGAAAGACAATCCCTTGTAGAAATGCCCTGAGAGGGTTATCCTTGGCTTTCCTGAACAACTTTGGGAGGTTAGAGCTGCTGGAAAATAGAGACTGAGAGGAAGAATCATGGGAAACGGGGCATCAGTATCTGTTGATTTGGGGTTCTCCCCCCTTAAATTTTAAGAATTCTCACAGTAGTCTACAAATAACTGAAATCTCTGAACGATTGAATATTTTTTTGTGAAATTAGAGATTCATTTTGAAAACAACACATTCTATTTTCCTTAAACTATGTGCCACTCTCAAATTATTCTTTGCTTTACTTATCTCAATTACTCTCCTAGAGTCTCAGAGACAATTTTCTTTATCTTACTTCATATTACCTTACTTACATATTACCTTACTTCATATTATTTGCTCTCAAAACAAATCCATTTCAACCCAGTCATGAAAGGGAATCTATTTCTAATCCCAAAGTTGCTTACACACAACTGATAGAACTGAGAAGTTCCTCTATGCAGAGCCACACATATGACTTCTTCCACACAATTATCTACTTTTAGGATTAATCTTATTATGTTAAATTTACACATATTCTAAAAGTGACACAGTTTGCTCCCTGCAAAACAGCTTTGTGTTGGGAATTAGAAGATTCAGTTCCAGTTTACCCTCTCTCACACACTAACACTGTGGCTTTGAGTGTCCCTTAATCTTCTTGAAACTAAGGTCCAATAATTGTTGAAAAGACGTTAGAAATGATTTTGAAAGGATTACATTATTTATCATTATCATCCCTAACACAAGTTATGGTAATTGTCACATGGTAGATAGTCAATATTTTAATGAAATAATGTATTCAGTAACATTGCTTCTCAAGGGTACAGTTAAATGCTCCATTAGATAACCTACTAATGATCATGATGTTTTCTTTCCTAGAGTGTTTGATGGAGAAGGGAAGGACCAGAATGGTGTAAGTCAGCAAACATTAATTAAGCCTTCATATGTGTCAAACTGTGCTAGTTACTAGAATTCCAGGAAGGAATAGGAAGAATGTTTGCTCACAGGTATTTGTGTTTGTTTTGATCCATGTAAGGAAACCAACTACCTACCTGTTTACTGATAGGTTTTCTGTCCCTCATAAATTCTGTGAAATGTTGAGACTATTCAGAATCATTAGAATTATTGGGCTTTAAGTTCAGATCAACTGCATAAACAACTCTTATCAATTAGATTTTATTTTAAGCATTTCTTTTAATTCAGTAAAGCCAGGTTCACAATACATGAGAATTAGCCCTTCTAAAACAGTGGGTTGCAACCGGGCTCTTCATTGAAATTATCTGGGGAGACTTGAACCACCATCAGTTCCTGGGCCACACTCAGAGATTTTGATTTCATTGGTCTGATATAGTCCTGATCATTAGTCTTTTTAAACATCCCCCCCCAAGTGATTAAAATATGTGGGTAGAATTGAGAATCACTGTTTTAAGGATATTGTTGTCGTATTTTTTCTGTGTCTTTCAGGAGCAACTAATTTCACATATATATATTTAAAATTCCTTTTTTTTTTTTTAATGAAGAGGATTTAAATCCTATGTGGTCTTTTAATAGCCAGTAGTCAACAATATTGCTGGTATCACATGGGAATTTTGCTCTCTGAGCAGTGCAGTCTAGCAATCTAAAGCTCTTTGGCTAAGAGGTCTCTGAACACATGCAATCTTTAAACTGGAGAAATCTTGGGTCACAGTCCATTGTGCCTAAGCCAGTTAGAACCCACTCCTCATAATGCACACACAAAAAGTATTTTTTCTGGAATGGACTCTAGGAGGATCATTGGTCTTCAATGGTTCCCCTAAAATTTAATTCAACATATTCTATGTAGGTACTAGTGGGTATTTTGGGGAAGAGAAGTTTCCTATTTTAAATCAGATATTCAAAAGGGACTGTGAACTCTTCTAGGAATGTTAAAAGAACCACTGCTCATTAATATAAAAACACATGGAATACCTCATGTTTGAAGAAGAAAGTGCTGAGGTTTGATGTCTCTCTAAAAACCAGTCTGATAAGAGTTAGGAGGGTGGTTCTTGACACTCCAGAAAAAAATTTGAGAATGCCTCCTACTTCTTCCCACTATGTTTCTAAGAATGACTCCACGGCAGAGGAAGGTGAATGTGAAAGGCTTCAATATATCCAAGTATCTTTCTTTTCTGGAAGTGAGTCATTACAGTTTCTTCTTATTGCACTTACTGTTCCTTCAGAATTTAAAGAAAACTTTTTTCACTTCATGCATTTTGAAACTTTGCCTTATACTTATTGTTGTTTGACATTATACTTACGTGTATTTGTTTGTTTATTATCTACTTTGCTCAGTAGATAAGCACCATGTGGCCTGAATGCTGTCTTGTTACAATAATTCTATTTTTCACTGATGCTGCTTAGGACTGTGCCTGACATGTATTAGTTGCTCATGAAATGTTTTCCAAATGAACCATAAATCAATGTTCAGTGGCAAATGTCGCTATCCCCTTCTTCACTTGACTTCACTTGATTATTGCAACGTCCATTCACTCTCTCCATTCATGGATATTTGCAGCCAAGAAAATTTCAACAGAAGGTATAATTCAGTTTATGGACTAAACAAATAAATATATACAGCAGCACAAATGCCATATAATCATGATTGATTCTAAGACCTTTATAAGTCTGTCATGCCTCCTAAATGATTGGTTGCTTGATCAATTGAGTAACAGACCACTTGACTTCATTCTCAAGGTTTTTATTTTTTTTTTAAGATTTTATTTATTTATTCTTGAGAGACACAGAGAGAGGCAGAGACATAGACAGAGGGAGAAGCAGGCTCCCTGTGGGAAACCTGATGTGGGGTTTGATCTCAGGACCCTAAGATCACAACCTGAGCCAAAGGCAGATGCTCAACCACTGAGCCACCCGAGTGCTCCCATTCTCAAGTTTATATGTAAAGGCTAATGGGAAGTACAGGGAGGTTCAGTAGGAAAAAAAGAAAAAAAAAAAAAAGAAACAAAAACACTGGAATGGGAGTCTAGATACTTGGGATCTAGATTTATCTCTGCTACTATGAGACCTGGGAGCAATCAGTTTGTTTCTGAATGAGTGGGTTGAACCAGCTGATTAATAAAGTCCTTTCCATACCTAAGATTTCAGGCATGTTTGCTTCCCAGAGCAAGTATGGATATAATAAATATGAGGGATTGACATATAGGATTCACGTCTCTTGAAAATCTTTAAAACAGTACTGAATAGCAAAGGAATTTAGCTTTCTGTGTTTAGCCTCATTGATAAGCAGTGTGTGAGAGTCTTTTGTGATTTGGTCTTCAAAATACCCAGCTTTTTGATAGTCTGAGCTCCTATTTTCTTGTAATTTCTTAAGTATGCCTAGCCCTTTCTGGGATGTTTTGCAAATACTACTTTTGTATTAATAGAATTTGATCCCTCATTCTTGTAAGACTTGGGCTAGATGTCCTTTTTTGCCCTTTTAGAGGTTGCCACACCCCTCTGAGCTTACCTATATTCTAAACAGCCTGCAACATTTTCCACACCATACTGTTTCTATTTCTGACTAGAAAGACTGCGCTTCAAAGGATAGGCATAGTAAGTACTTAGCCTATGGTAGATGTTCCTTCAATTTTGGTTAGATGAATGAATAAATAAACAGAACATTTGCTATGGTTACAGTTAAATAAGCCAATAAATCAAAGTTTGTGCTATATTATTGAAATTAGAATAATTGATTTCCAGAAAATGGTATTACACTGGGATTCTTTCTTTTCAAAAACTCATTCCCCATGACCACCAAAACGATATTGAAGTTCAAATGGCAATGGAACCATATGGTATAATTCTTTTTTTTTTTTTTTTTTTTTTAATTTTTTTTTTATTTATTTATGATAGTCACAGAGAGAGAGAGAGAGGCAGAGACACAGGCAGAGGGAGAAGCAGGCTCCATGCACCGGGAGCCTGATGTGGGATTCGATCCCGGGTCTCCAGGATCGCGCCCTGGGCCAAAGGCAGGCGCCAAACCGCTGCGCCACCCAGGGATCCCCCCCATATGGTATAATTCTATACTTCCTTGAAGAAGCACAAAATCACAGTGTCAGGTAAAAATCTCACCAAATGTTAGAGCTAGAAGAAACTTTGACTATAACATAGTCATTTTGGTGGTTAGGAAACAGAAGCCCATGAGTTAATTTGCTCAAGCTTCTTAATAATGAGTCCATAAAACAAAGCCCATAACCCACGCTTTCTCATTTCCCTCATGTCCTTTAACCTTCCTGCACTGAATCTATGCCTGGACTCAGAACAAAATTATAAATTCTTGTTGCTTTTTCTGTTTTCTGCTTTTCAGCTTGGCAACACCTTGGGAATTGAATATCTGCAGTAGTGTCCTCGCCTTCATCTACCTCACAGCATTTCAATGCAGTTCACTTGCTGCACTAGGTAAGATTCCTCCCTCACTTATTTCCCTCTTTGTTCAGCCTTTGAATGGACCTATAATTCAAGAAATTGACAGGGAGCATGAAAGGATTGGAAAGGCAGCAGATGGAGTGGAGGGAGGAGGGAAGCAGGAGTCTGGAAATGGCCTGGAGGCAGCCACTACCTGGTGGCCTAAGCACACAGATGCATTGCCTGACTTTGAAGAAGTTTATACACATATTCTCATGAATATTCTCATATGACAGTAATATCATACAGTTGCAGAGCACGTTGCAAACATCTGAAAGAGGTAATAGAGAATGTGAGGCAGCCTGGACTTAAGTATTATTAAGACTACAAGTGTAAAAACTTAAATAATTTACTGTAAAATAATCTGTGGGTTTTTCTGTGGGCTTTTAAAATTCTCTAAACTTCAGTTTCTTGATCTATAAAATGGAGTCTATGAGTTTCCTAGGGCTGTGTTTTCCCTCTGACTCTGCATGGCTTTTCCTCCCCGTTTGTGCATGTCTGTGTCCAAATTTCCTCCTCTTATAAGGACATCAGTTATATTAGATTATAAACCATTCTAAAGACCTCATATTAACTGAATTATCATTTTAAAGGCCTTTTCTCCAAATATGGTTATTTTGTGAGATACTGGAAGTTGAGACTTCAACATAGGAATTTTGTGAGGGACACAGTTCAGTCTATAACATGGAACATATTTTATAATCCTTTTAGGATTTGTCTTTGAAGATTCAATGACTTTTATATGTGAAGTACTTTTCAAACTTTAATTTGCTATATAAATGAAGAGCCTGACATTTAGCAATAGGAATGTTTAAATCTTTATTTTTAGAACCCACAAGCTGGATGGTTAAATGTTCAGTTTTATAGATTTATTACAGGGTCATGATGTTTAAATATTAATATACTTCTATCTGTTGTGATATATATTTTTCCTTTTTTGGTGTTTCATGCACCCCTTTCTCTCCCCATCTCCCATCTGCCAAACATATCCTCTGGTGTGAGTTGCATAAGACAGACAGAGTAGAGAGGGATCTCCCTGCATTTTGCAACCCTAAAAGCAGAGATGGAGTGAGTGCACATGAACTCTAGACAGGCAGGGCCTTGACAACCCCACAGGCATTTCTGGTCCCCAGTGTGGCACAGAAACATTAGTAGGGAGAGTTAGAAGAACTGCAGGTCAAAGTGTATAACAAACATGAGGAAAGTTGTTGTGGAAACCTTCTGATCTGACAATCAGGAACCAGGCAGAATGAAAGATATCTCAGAATCTCAATATGGAAAATGGACATCTGGAACTGTATCACAATAAGAAACTGCTGTGGGATCATTTGGGGAGGGACTATTTACAACAGGAAAGATTACAGATATGTATGAACACAGTGTAGATAGAGCTTAGGAACCCAGGGTTAGTAGCAACAGGCTGCTAGGAACCTAGGGCTAGCACTGTTAGGGCTGCTAGGCCTGAAGGGCTGAAGGGAGGGCAAATATTAGAAACCAGAAGAAAAAGAATCCTATAGAGAAAAGGCTGATTCTGTTTGGAAGCAGAAGGAAGGGAACCCTCTTGATGTTCTCCACTCCACTCAGGCTCCAGGACAAAGAGCTAGGGTGGAAATGATTTGAGAATGAATCTGGAGGGAGCAAATGGAAGATTTTCCTGAGCCATACTTCTTGGCACTATACATGCCCCCAAACATTGGCATAATCCTGGGAAAAGGGAGCAGTGTGGGTATGAACTAGTTAACACTGAGTTTCTACCACTATAGCAGAATGGGGACCTGAAATAGAAAGAAAACTGAATTATAAAAAAAGACATATGTTATACTTTTTGCAAAACATGAGATTTGGACTGAGAATTGTATCCATCTCAATAATCCATAAATCCAGTGTTATATATACCATACACATGTGTATCCATCCCCATACACACACACACTGTACATCGATTCTATATCCACCAAATGACAATATAAATGACATTTACATTAGGGTATAAAGTAGACGAAAAAGTGCTGGCAAAGAGAAAAGACGAATAAGATGAGTAAGAAATCAGTAGGAGTGCATTAAGTCAGAAATGTCAAGCGAAGAATGAGGAAATGGGACTTGGGATGGCAGGAGCCACTGGTATTATGAGCTGGAGACTTCTTGACTGACATTGAACATTCATGGTGAGTGGCAGAGCAGCACTTTCTTCTTGTCCAGGATGAGGCCAGGAGGCAGAGCAGCAAGTATGAGCTAGGAGAAGACAAGAAGGAGGACCTGGGTCCCTGTAAGACAGAGGGAAACCTGATTTTCTGGTTTCTTATTCTCATTTCCAGCATACTTCCAGGGTGGCTATGCCTCTAAGTCCCCAGTAATCTCCTCTTTCAACCTAGTTTGAGTAGAGCTCAGTTCCATGTCTATTGTAAATTTTGTAATTATTTTCTACAACTTACTTGAATTTTTGAAACTGAATCCCCACTCTTCATGACACAGAAAATGAAATCTAGAAATTCAATCAAATTTATTTGACTGATTATTCAGTCACTTCATGTTGGAAATTGTCACAGTCAAGATTGTTTTGCTTTCTTTTCCTTCCTCCGCCTGGGTTAAGGCTCTGAGGACCTTTAAGCTATGGTCATTGATAGCGTTAGTAATGAGGGGAGGTCCATTGCTAGTATTGTGTTTCACATGCTATTTGCATCCTTTAAGTTATAGCTAGTATTATCTGGTCCTGATGTTGTCCTACTGACCCTGGTGATCTGTTGAAATGTGGTCACATATTCATCTAACCTCCTGCAGAACAGTCCACACCCTTTGAAGTAGGGTTCCTGCTTCCCAGCCATCAGATTCCTTTCTCTTCATCCTTTCAACTTCACATGTACATTTACCCTTGAAGAGTATAAAAACTCTAAATTACAGTATATGGTGCATGCATTCTACTGATATTAAGATAGTATTTCAGAAAAAAAATGGTCTGGAGAGAGAGAGAGAGAGATTGAGAGAGAGAGAGAGAGAGAGAGAGAGAGATTGACTGATTCTTTCCAACTAAGGGTATTTTCAACAAATATAATTTTTTATTCAGAGCGACCTAGGTTCAAATCCTATTTTGACTACTTATTAATTGTGTGGTATTGGGTAGCTTGGTTAAAATTGCTGAATGTATTTCTACAGTTGCAAAATTAGGCAAAGAATATTTACCCTGTCTGAGGTGAGGGAGGAAGAGGTGTTACAAATACCTGGAACACTGTAAGTGCTTGAAAAATGTTGCCTGCCTTTTGTCTTATTCTATTAATGATGTAGGGGCTTATTGTGGGTACAGTGAGAAGAAAGGAATGACCATAAACTAAAATGCAAACTTTTGGGGGTACCTGGGTGGCTCCGTCAGTTCAGCATCTGACTCTTAATTTTGGCTAAGGTTATGATCTCAAGGTCCAGAGATTAAGCTCGAGGTGGAAGTGGAGCCTGCTTAAGATTTTCCCTTTCCCTCTGTCCCTTCCCTGCCCTGCTTGCACACATGGGCCTGCACTCACTCTCTGTAAAATAAATAAGTAAGTAAGTAAGTAAGTAAATTTTAAAATGTAGACTTTTCTCAGTTATTCTTTATTCTCCTTTGTGCCTCCTCCTTTCTTGCCTTGGCAGTTTCCGAAACCCAGTATGTGTGAGAGATAATTATGGGTGATGGTTGCCTCAGGGATCTTTAATCCCAGCTCCTTTTTCAAAAGGAAGTCAGGTACAATGGATAATATATTTGATTAATTTTGGTACCTTGTAAAATTAAACTTTATTATGTGTAAAAGTTTTTATACATCATAATGGAAACATTATAGATCAATGAGAAAGAGAAGGATTATTTAATAAATCTTATTTGGACAATTGTTTAGCAACTTGAAAAAAATTAAATTTGGATTCTTATTTAACAGTATAAACCAAAGTATATTTTGTCAAGATTAACAAAGCAATTTTAGAATATTAAAGTTAATTTGACCTAATAGAAACAAAAGATGATTATTTTCCAATTTCTGGATGAGAGAGGAAAAATTCATAAAGGAAAAGAACAATAGATCTGACTGTAGAAAATATAAAATTTCTCAATATGAGGATTATCATGAACAAATTTAAAAAAAGAAACAAAGAAGCTATTTAACTCTACAAATGACAAATTATTAATAGCCCTAATATTTAAGGCAGTTACATAAATTGATATGGCTCCAATATGTTAATGGGCAACAGACATGAACAGATAATTTATTTAAAAGGTACAAATGATTAATGCATGCTTTAAAAAGCACAGTTACTAAATGCTCAAAAAGATCAAAGTTAAAATGAGATAACATTTTCATTTGCTGAATTTAAAAATATGAGAACACCTAATTTTGCTGAGGATCATTTCTCATATAATGCTAGTGAGAGCTTAAATTGGTTTACCACTTTGGAGAATAATTGGACAATGTGTATGAAAATCCTTAAAAATGGTTAAGTTGTTTAACCAAGAAATCTCAGGGTATATATGATAAGATAATATTCTAAAATTTAGGAAAAACTTCATTGTAATAGCCTTTATTCATTAATTGCTAACTGTGTGACTGGCTTTACTCACATTGTATAATTCACTTCTCACCAAAACTCCTCTAAGTCATTGGGCCAGGATTTGAACTAACATCTGTCTGCTTCAAATTCTGCTTGGACTCTTTGTTACAATTTTATCCTACACAAAGATATCTTTCATTATATAATAATGAAAATTAGAAATACTTAAAAATCTATGAATAATGTAATAGTAAAATAAACTGTAGTTAATCCATTCCATGCAATACCATGCAACTAGCAATGACAGAAAGTGCTTATTCTCAATTATTTTTATTTTCATTTTTAATTTATTTTTAAATTCAATTAATTAACATATAGTGTATTATTAGTTTCAGAGGTAGAGTTTAATGATTCATCAGTTGCATATAACACCCAGTGCTCATTACATCACATGCCTTCCTTAATGCCCTTCACCCGGTTACCCCATCCCCTCACCCATTTTCCTTCCAGCAACCCTCAGTTTCTATCCTATAGTTAAGTCTCTTATGGTTTGTCTCTCTCTCTGATTTTGTCTTATTTTATTTTTCCCTCCCTTCCTGTAAAATCCTCTGTTTTGTTCCTTAAATTCTGCATATGAATGAGATCGTATGATAATTGTCTTTCTCTTATTGACTTATTTCACTTAGCATAAAACCCTCTAGTTCCATTCATGTCTTTGCAAATGCTAAGATTTCAATTTTTTGATGGCTGAATAATATTCCATGTATATTTCATATAATATATATTTATTCTATACACACACACACACACACACACACATATGCACCACATCTTCTTGATCCATGCATCTGTCAATGGACATCTGGGCTCTTTACGTATTTTGACTATTGTGGACATTGCTGCTATAAACATTGGGGTGCAGGTGCCCCTTCTGATCACTGTATCCTTTGAGTAAATACCTAACACAGCAATTGCTGGGTTATAGGGTAGCTCTATTTTTAGCTTTTTGAGGAAACTCCAGAGTGGCTGGCTGTTTTCCAGAGTGGCTATATCAGTTTGCATTCCCACCAACAGCATAAGAGGATTTCCCTTTCTCTGCATGCTCACCAACATCTGTTGTTTCCTGACTTGTTAATTTTAGCCATTCTGACCAGTGTGAGGTGATATCTCATTGTGTTTTGTTTGTTTGTTTTGTTTTTTTCTCATTGTGGTTTTGATTTGTATTTCCCTGATGCTGAGTGATATTGAGCATTTTTTCATATTCTCAATAATTTTAACTGAAAATAGTGAAACAAATTGATTTATTTCTGTGATTTTAACTAATTGAAGGAAATAGATACAAGGAAGGAATACTAATTAATGTAGTTACCTTTGATTTGTAAGACTATACTGATCATTTTCTTTTTTTGTCTTTATGCTTTTTCTGGTTTTCTCAAATTTTTGCAATCAAAATAGATAATCTTATATTCAGGAAAAAGTAAAGTAAATTTGAAATAAAAAGTTGGTGGAGGTCTTTAGGTTCTCAAGGCATAATAGGAAATAATTTGGCTTCATTAGGTTAAATTCTTCTTTTTTTAAAGATTTTATTTATTTATTTATTCACAAGAGACACACAGAGAGAGGCAGAGACATAGGCAGAGGGAGAAGCAGGCTCCTTACAGGGAGCCTGATGTAAGACTTGATCCCAGGACTCTGGGACCACAACCTGAGGAGAGGCAGACACTCAACCACTGAGCCACCCAGGTGCCCAAATAGGTTAAATTCTTAGTAATATACTCTGTAAAAAGAAAAATGCTCTTAAAAATGGACAAATTCAATGAAAAGAGGCAATAGTTCTGAGGTTAGGTTATTACTAGCAAAATTAGATAATATCTCTTAGTGTCATATAATAAAAATATCTGTCTCAACACTCTAGAATAAAGACGGTTTATTTAGTTCTTGAAAATACATGGATTGAGAACCAAGTTATAAACCTAATAAAGTTTCCAACATTATCAAAAAAATATTTTATCTTAGTAATAACTTTCCCTGTGATATTTATGATCTTTAGGAAATTAAATATCTCAATGAATTGGCTGAGAGTTTCTTTCTTAGACTTATGAGGCAAAACAAGGATAGTCGATATCATTAAAACCAGCACAACCTGATTTTTTTGAAAAGGCAATTTCCATAGAAGTGCCATCTTTTTTGAGCCCCATCTAGCTTTAGAAAATAAGCTTTGCCATAACACATTTAGAACAAAGGCAGTGATTTTATATTTATTTTTATTTTTGTGGTTACAATTCCCTTAATTCCATAATTAACATTGTAATGATTTGATTATGATCAGTTTGTGAGAATATTAACCACTCTTGGTTTCTTCTCACCTCATTAACTAGCAAACTAGGCACTGAGTGTTGACAATAACCAGTTTCTCATGGACTGTTGCTCAGTATTACCAAATCTTTTAAGTTTTATGAAGCCATTTCCATTAGAGAGTGAATAGATTTTCTGTTGTTATTTTTTTTTTCCTTTTCAGCACATGTTGGGATCACATTAAAATAAATATGACTTTATCACCTAGCTCACAAATATTTTTTCCTAAGAGAAGCAGCACCTATTCAATGTTTCAAGTAGCTTTGGGTTAAAAATTGTTTCTTAAATTAATGTTTCCAGTAAGTGGAACTAGTTTAGCTAAAATGGCACTGCTCATTTAACCTGGTATCTCACTAACAAGAGTATCAGGAAAAAAGAGTTGAAATTTAAAAAATAGTAGTGGTAGCTTGACTTTAATTATTAACTAGTAATAACATTGAGTTTGATTAGTAAGCTGGAAATATTATGATTACAGTAACAAACCAAATTCAGCCAATTGGATAGTGTACTTGTTCTAAGGTCTCTGATAAATGTTTATAGTCTAAGTAAATTAGAGTCCACTAGCATTGCTAAAACACCTGGAAGGGATGTGCATGAAAGAGAAAGTATTCTATCTTATACCTCTATTTCAGATAAATAACTATTTAGATAAGAAAAGAAGAAGTAAAAAAAAAAAAAAAAAAAAAAGAAAAGAAGAAGTAGGTCATCCATCATTTAGAACACTATTTTCTCAGCATTCCAATTTTCACTGCTTTTCCTCCTTTTTAAAAAAAAATTATTTTATTTATTTATTCATGAGAGACAGAGAGAGAGAGAGAGAGAAAGAGAAAGAGGCAGAGACGCAGGCAGAGGGAGAAGCAGGCTCCATGCAGGGAGCCCGATGTGGGACTCGATCCCAGGACTTCTGGGATCACACCTTGAGCCAAAGGCAGACGCTCAACCACTGAGCCACTCAGGCATCCCAAAAGTTACATGATTTAATTAAGCCAATGGAGCAGTGTTTCCTAAAATTTATCCTGTGGATCATTAGATATGAAGCAGGTATAATCATATACACATGCACATAGTTTAGTGGTCAAATTAGTTTAAGAAAGACTGTATACTATTTAAGCTCTCAGTGATTAACAATACATATTATATACCAAAGACAGAAATATTTTTGCAGCAAGCAAAGTAATCTATTGCCTTAATCTGTTAAGCTTATTTTAATGCATAGTTTTGTTTTGTTCTTACATCTTTCTTTTCTTTTGCTTATTTGAGAGTTTTTTTTTTGTTTTCTTTTTGCTTCTTGAGTTAAACACCTGATATATAATCTTTATTGTTTTTCGATAATTGCCTTTTATGTTATAAATTTCCTTCTAAAAACCTCTTGAATTGTAGCCTGGAAGCTCTAAAATGCTGTAATTCATTGCCATATAGTGTTAAATATTTTGATTTTTACTTTGGGATTTCAGGTTTAATCCATAAATTGCTGAAGATATTTTAATAAGTATCATTACTCTGTGTATTCCCAGCAGGCCACAGTTAATTTACCTCTTTCGATAATGACATGGCATGGCATATAGTAGGTACTTCATACAAGCTTGTTTAAGTGAACTGAATCTTTTTTGAAATCATTCAGATTATGATGGAAATGAGGCTCAAATATGTATCTATTGACTTTTTTAGTCAGGTTTATTGAGGCATAATTTACTTACAATAAAATTTATCCATTTATAAACGTGACACATGTATATAGTCATGTAACCACTGTCACAATTAAGATATAGATGATTAACATCCCCACAAAGTTCCTTTGTTTCTTTTTTAGTCAAAGCCCCCCTCCTACCTCCAGGCAACCACTGAACTCTTTTTGTCATCATAATTTTGCCTTTCTCTAATGTCATATAAATAGAAGCACATAGTAGAGGTAGCCTTTGTACCTGCCTTCCTTCACTCAATGCATTTGAGATTCCTTCATGTTGTTGTACCTTACTCCTTTTTATTGGTGAGTAGTATTCCAACGGATGACTATAACATAGTTTGTTATCCTTTCACCATTTGATGGATGTTTAGGTTGTTTCCATTAAGATTGTTTTAGCAATTATGAATGAGGCTTCAATAAACACTCAGGTACAGATGAATGAGGACATATGCTTTTATTTCTCTTAGACAAATATCTAGGAGTAAAATTGCTAGCTGTTCTGATAATTGTATGTTAGTGGTGGGGATTGGGGTGGTGGTAGAAGAGGAGAGGTGGACTCTCTGATGTCCTAGTGCAGAAGAGCATTTCCTGGCCCTTCCAGCAATGACAGCACACCTCTAATGGTATTAACATAAAATCGTAGGGCTGAAATACTACTTCCTGGCTCTCCTCCAGGGGTAATGGATTTTTTTCTTCTACATTTTCCCATCAGCAATGGGTCTTTACCTATGCCTGGTAGTGACAGAGTTTTCTCTGCCTCCTCACAGAATCTTAAAGTTTTGTTACTAATGAGAGGATAGTCTTGGCAGGGTAGTTGAGGTTCATGCTTTCCCTACACACCAGATGCTCCCCTCCTGCTTGCCTGTATGACCCCTGGGGACTCTCTCAGGTTATCTACTGTGCCACCATCTTTCTCATGAGCTGCTGGAGACAGTGGCAAAGAGCGTGGGAGGAAGTACCAATTCCTCTGTGTCTGGTGCTGCCAGAGGTTTTATACAGTCATACTACCTACATTCAAACTTTACCAAATTCTTTAAAAGTTCAGTTACTCAGTAACTCAGTTAAACTCAGTTGTAGGGTGGTCAGTGCCTTTTCTCCTATTCTCTTCCACCTGTGAGCCAGTCCAATGGTGCTTGATTCAATTTAATTTCATTCAAATAGAAAATTAAATTAAAGGCAATTAAAAACAGTTTAATTTATTGTATGGCTTTTCTATTGGGACATCAATGGAGGGAAAGTTAAATGATTGGGAGGATCGTAATCTGAATCCAAACAGACGTGGTTCTCAAACTAGCCCTCCATAGAGCACTGGGGTTTTGCTACAAAATTGGACTAAGTGGATATTTTCCCAAATACTCAGAAAATAGTTAAGTGTATAGATTGGATTTTCTGAATTCTAAGTTTCTACCTCATAATTTGTTATTATTTTAAAACTTTGGTAACTGCTCCTGATTGCTCAGTAGTACATGTAGCTGAGTAAGCAATAAGGATGAAAATGGCAAATTAGACAGCCAATCATGCCTTTTCATCACTTTATAAGGTAATTGGGTTCATTTTATATGATTTTAACTTGATTAAATATTTTCCTGAAAATTTTCGTGTATTTTGGGAATATGAAAACCCATACCATCTTAGAGATACTTGAAAATTTTGCATTCCCTGTAGAAACTCAGAGTAGTTTTGTGGAGAAACACTACAAAGCAGTGGGGATAATGTAGCCAAAAATTAGGATCAATAAACGGTCTTTGATCTCAATTTCATGTTATTTCTGTTACTTTGCAAATTTTTACAACAGTGGCTCATGTTGTTTAAAGTCATTTGAAAAGCCAGGATTTCAGAAAAGCCTACTAAAAGACCTAAAGGAAAAATATGTTGAACCTAAATACAAAGCTTACACTTACAAAAATTTTTTTAAAGATTTTATTTATTAATTCATGAGAGACACAGAGAGAGAGAGGGGCAGAGACACAGGCAGAGGGAGAAGCAGGCTCCATGCAGAGAGCCCGACAGGGGACTTGATGCCGGGTCCCCAGGACCACGCCCTGGGCCAAAGGCATGCCCCAAAGCTTACACTTAATCATGGGGGAGAGAGTAGGGGTGTTTCAATTAATTTTAATTTATGCCAATTTTTATTTTATAAAAGGATATGGGAAGACTTCCAGGACTTATTTGAAAATAGCTGAAACATACTGAAGAATTTTCAACTTTTGTAAAATTTAGTGAGTGAAATAAATGATAATCCTGTAAGGCATAGGATGTTAGTATTTATTAGAATTGAAGGCATTTTGGATGTAAGATCCCTCTCCAAATCTGAAATATATTTACATATCTAAACATATACATTGTTAATATAATTTGGTTGTGGTAGAGAGGATAGGTGAAATAGGTGGAGGGGAGTAAGAGGTACAAACTTCCAGTTGTAAAATTATATATAACATATATAATTTTGAACTATATATATAATTTATACAATTATATAAGTGTACAAAACTATATGTAGTATAATTATATAAATACACAAATATAAGTAAATATATATAAAAACAGCTGGTATCTGCATATATTTTCTAGTCATATTTTCTTCTAAAAAATGTGTTTCTAATTTATAAAATAGAACTAAATATATCAATATATCATGGCATTCCACAAAAAGCACTAGGATTTCCAAATAATTTATCACATATAAATGTTTGAGTTGGCTTTGCTGAGTATTCCTTTGTATGTTGGATGTTAGAGCATAATTTTGAATAACAATTTGGTTCTGGATAGTGATTGTGTTTTAATTTCCTCATCTGTACAATGGGAATAATAATAGCGCCTCCTTTGTAGGATTGTTATAAGGAGTAAATGAGGCATTGCTTGTAATCTACTTGTTTCAGTGCCTGGCTATAGAAAGTGTTCATTAGGGTTTAGCTATTATTAATATCTAGAGCATAGAGGGATTATTTTGCAGGTCCTGTAGAAGAGCTTTGTATCTTTGTAGAGATACCTCCATTTGAAATAGAGGGGACAACAATGATGATGTTCTTTGGCTTATTAACTTATAGCAGTTGTTTTAAGCATCAACTGAGATAGTACTCATTAATACTCATTAATCCACATTGCACCTTTAAAGTAGTCTGCAAACCTATTATTTTGGGTGTACGAGTTAAAAACTATTCACAATAAAAAACCGTCCTTGTTATTTTATACATTCATCATTTTAAGAAGAACTGTTGACTTTTATTTTACGTTTTTAATCGTTTTATTTTCCTAGGTTTCTTTTTTTTAAACAACAGCTTTTTTAACTTTAAATTTCAGATATCTCTTTCCATAGCGTCTTTCACATCTGACAAGCATGGGTATTAATATGGTGTGTTAAGTTGGGGTTGTAGGAAGCCCTTGTTGCCAGGATGTCAGTAACTGCAGAGGATTTTCCAGTTATCTTCTTTCTCTATAGAACCAGCAGAGGGAGCACCAGTCTCTCCCTATCCAAACAAGCGTGATGACTTTTAAACATATGGTGGGCCTTTCATGATTAAATTAAAAAAGACGGTCTTTGAATGAAGATGTAAAATTCAAAGTGTGAATGTCCATTAATTATTTTAATAATACTGGCAAGTTTAAACTGATTCAAAGTGGAAATGTTCTTTTCAAGACTATAGGTCATTATAGAGTGAAACTGGGAAATACTGTGTAACTTTACCACAACGTAATTTAAAATATATTAATTTTCATTGGAAGTAGAGGGAAGGAGGAAACTGAGAATGTCTGGAGTCACTTAATAAATATTTATTGCGTACTTTCTAAGTTTCAGGTCGTAAGCTAAATTATGAGGCTATGGAGATGAATCACACTAAGTCTGGGGAGGCATAAGTAGAGGAAAAGATTGGGAAAATTACTTGAAAGTGTCTAATTTTTAAGTGAGAATTTTAAATAAAATGTTTGTTGAGAGAACGAATTATAGTATATGTATTAATAATACAAAATTAACATTTTTATATGGTGCTTTGGAGTTATTGTGCTTTCACATGCATTACTCATTTAATTAGACTTAGGAGAGCTTTAAAGTTTCACAAATAGTAATTGCAAAGCTAGGGGTCTACACATCCTAAGACCTTCACTGTTGCTTTGTAAGTACTATATAAGGTTTTTATAATTTGTATTCTAAAGGTAAGGATTATCTGCTTGGAAATAAATTCTTAGAAAATGAACATCCTCCTATAGTATTGAGCAATAATCCCTTTTAGAAGTTAATTTCCCACTCATTGGAAACTATTAAATATCTATGGGTAGAAGATCAAGAAGGTTGACCATGGGGAAAAAACTAAATATACAGCAAAAGCCTAAAAAGAGTTTCTTGGAGATAATTAGTCAAACCTTAGCTGAAGGAAGTACAGGGTTATGCCATTCAGAAAATGTTATTATGGGATGCCTGGGTGGCTCAGCGGTTAAATGCTTGCCTTCAGCTCAGGGTGTGATCCTGGAGTCCCAGGGTCAAGTCCCACATCAGGGTCCCTGCATGGAGCCTGCTTCTCCCTCTGCCTATATCTCTGCCTCTCCTTCTCTGTGTCTCTCATGAATAAGTAAATAAAATCTTTAAAAAAAAAAAGTTACTATATACTGAGAAGAAATGATCCAAGAAAATTAGTATTAAGTCTGATAGAACATCTGGGGTAATAGAACATGTACCTCTGCCTTCAGAAACCTAAAACAACTTTTTAGATTAGACAGTTTACCTAATATACAAACCTAAGTTTTGGACTAGAAGAAAGTAACCCAATTAGTTAATTTTGAGTTTATTGAATTTTTTTGATAAAGCAAGCTTTTGGTTATTAAAGAAATAAAGTGAATGGATATTATGATACTTTTGGGAGACCATAAATAGGCACCCCAATCTTTCAACGACCAGACTCATTCTTACCAAGGAGAGACAAGAATTCCAAATTGATCAAATACAAATGAATACTGTAAGGTTATGATAAATTTGATTTGGGAATAAAAACAATAGTTAGCCCAATTTTATATTAGATACAGACTAATTCAGTTTTTCTCAAGACAAGATTTAGCTTTTGACTCTAACAATCCTTTTTCCTTATGGGGGGCTTAAAACAACCACTTTATTATCTCTCTCAGTTCTCTTGGCAGACTGGACTCAGCTGGGAAGCTCCTGTGCAGGGTTTTGCTCGAGGCTGCCCCCTGCTTTTTTTTTTTTTTTATTTTTTTTAACTCCTTCACCCATTTCTTCCACCTCCTCTGACCAGCCCACCTTAAGCAACTGCCAACCTGTGCTCTGTTTCCATGAGTTCAGTTTTTCTTAGATTCTGCATATAAGTGAAATCATATGATATATGTTTTTCTCTAATTTCATTTAGTATAATGCCTTCAAAGTCTATCCATGTCACAAATGGTAGGAGTTCCTACCCTGCTCAGAGGGGTAGTGTTTGAGTTCTTCTTCTGTTCTGTCTCCCAAGTGCAATGGGTTTCCACCAGTGTCCTTAGGTGACGGTTTTCACTGCTCTTCCCCCCATATATTAAGGCTTTTATTTTGTAGGGAACATAGAGATGATAGGCTGAGCCAAGGTTTTGGCAGCAACTACTGTGTCCTCCCATACCAGCACCCTAAGAAAAGCCTTCTCAGGATTATCTGTGATATTCCCTGTGAGTGTTGGGTGAGGTTCATGGAGTCAAAGCCTGTGAAAGTATATGAAGTCCCCTTTAGGTGAGATCCTTATGGGTTTGGCACTCCCAAGCTAGCTCATCCACATCCTCTAGCAATTTTTAAGATTTTTTAGCTTCATCTTTCCAGCTAAGATGATATCTAGTGTTGTCTACCTCGAGGCAGTAAATGCTCGACCTTGTTTCTCCCTGAAAACATCGTGTCTTCCTCAGAGTTCAGGTTACTTGGTGTCCCTGCAACTCTAGTTCCTTAATGTGTTTAAGAAAAGTCATTAATTTTCAATTTGTATAGCTTTGTCCTTACTATGAGACTGGAGCAACACTCTTTCTCTTTCTTTACATCTCTGAGATTAAAACACTTATCTTGATTTTACTCATCATCTGTGCCATTTTTTGTCTTTATTCACCACCACCATGTTTCTCAGGATTTACTATGCATAAGAATCAACTGAGAAGTATGTTAATAATATGATTTTCTGTGTCCCACTCCAGAAATTGTGATTCAGTAGTCTCAGGTAGACAAAAAGAACTTGTGTATCGGAAAAGTTCCCCAGAGGGGCCCCATGCTAAAAATGAATTTGGAAGACAGTATCTTCTCAAAAGTAAACTCTCCTTGAGGAATGGCAGCTTGCTCATCTTTTTTATTTATTTATTTATTTATTTATTTATTTATTTATTTATTTATTTATTTATTTTTTATTGTTTTAGATTTTATTTATTTGAGAGAGAATCTGCATGAGCAGCAGGAAGGAGCAGAGGGAGAAGCAGATTCCCTGATGAGAAGGGAGCCTAACTGGGGCTCTATCTCAGGACTCTTGAGATCACAACCTGAGCTGAAGGCAGATGCTTAACTGACTGAGTCACTCAGTCACCTTGCTTGCTCATCTTTATATTTCCCATTGTGTCCAGGTAGATGCCTTATATATGATAGCTTCTCAATAAATGTGGAAAATATGCATTGAATTTAAATTACTTGCATAGGAGCTGAGTGGGAAGAAATTTCCCCTGATAAAATATCCTATGTTTTTGAAACCTATCCATAATACAAGGTTCAGCTGAAGTTCCAAATCTTCCCACCATCTTCTCAGAGTACATAGCATTGGAGGAGTTTGGAGGCAGTGAGTCAAAAAACTTGCTTTTAACTTCTAGTGTTAGCTTCTAGTTTTGTCAGTAGTTATGTGATTTGGCTAAAACACTTAAACTCTTCTGCAATTAATTTTTGGCTTTGACTAACAAAATATAAGAATGGAGTAGACTTGGATCATAAACATGAATAATCATGAAAATCATTTGGGGAGGTGTTTATTTTTACTCCTGGTATATGAATATATATATATATATATATATAAACACACACCTATGTTATACATACATACACATACATATATGCACAAATATACAATAAACATATTGTTTACATTATATATTGTATATATAATTACAGATTCCAGTGCCTTCATCCATAGAGATGCTGAATCAGTAATCTCAAGTGTTTTTTATTTTTTATTTTTATTTTAACCTCTCTAGATGATTCCAATGATCAGTGATGTTTGGAAACCAATTAGATGCTTCAAAAATTCTCAAGTCCAGCCATCTATCTCCCTTTACTCAACTTCATCTGATGGCCATGCACTACCAAAGAGTAGTGACTAAAAATATAACATATTCAGGTTTCATTTTTCATTTATATTACCATCCTCAATACAGTGCAATATGCTTAGTGATAGAAAATATGTTCTATTTTTCTCTTGAATTGGGTTTTTAGCACAGTTTATACAATCCAGCAAGCAAGTTAGTAAACTTTTGTTGATTGATAGATTAAAAGTAGCCAGAAGTTAGAAGTCAAGGAGGAAAGGGAAGTTAGAGATGGGTGAGGAGACATAGCTGTCTTGGTCTTAGTCCTATGAATAGAATATCTTGGCAGGGGGGTTTTAAATAGATCGGATAGGTGACAAAGGAGAATTGGCAGAGAAGAAGGTGGCAGTAGTCAAGGTAACTAAGCAGTTGATGAGCATCTGAGTTGGGAGTTTCCAGAATGTGGAGGAGGAAATGACACATGTGAGTATGTGAGGGAGGAGTATGAGAAAGGAAGGGAGAGTTAATGAGGGGAGGCCACTGCATTTCTAAAGACTAATGGCAATTTTCAGAGAGAGAAAGAGAACAGTCTGGAGTTGGGAATGAGCAAACGTGTAGCACAAAGACTCCAGAAAGCTTTAATTCCTGGAGCTCAAAAGAAGTTCAATTTTTATATGAAAGGCAGCTGCCCTGGATATCAGCTGGGTTCTGTAGCCATCTTTGTGAAAGTGAGACATGAACTCCTGCTGTGTAAAACCAGTGATATTTGGGAATCAATGGCATAGCCTAAGCCTAATCTATCCTCCCTGAAAAAAGCCATAATAGAATTTATATGGGATATTATTATTGATCCTGATGGATCAATCAATTTGAGTTAGTAGTAAAATAAGACCCCAGGTATCTGAATGAATTTGCCTATTGAATGGATTTGTGTATTGCCATTATTGCTAATTATGAAGAACATTTTGCTCAAAATGAAAAACGTGAATTTCAAAATTTGACTTAACCATTAGTTATGAGAAGTAAATGCTCCTCAGGAGAGGCCATGTTTCCTACCAAGTAAGAAAGTGGGATTTTGATTGACTTCATCAATTTTACTAGTATAGTAGCATTAGGATGTATATCCCATAAGATATTTAAAAATAAAGTTTGTGACTCAATACTGAAGTCTCACTGCAAGGACTGGAGTGAGCAAAGATCAACGACTTTGAATGGTCTTATTCAGAAATTACCATGGTGTCCTTGTTTCCTTGCAAAGGAGAATCAGTATTCGGTTGTTATGCCAAAGAAATGAATTCCTTTTTTTTTTTTATGAATTCCTTTTTAAAAGGTGTACCATATTGTATAGTTGCAGCCCAGAGATGACTGATCCTCTGAAGAGGTAGTCATCAGAGAAGACACAGCCGTAGATTAGAAAGTTCACGTCTGAGAGGCAGTAGTGTTAGTGCTGTTAGTGTAACAGATATATTTGAGGGAGGGCAAACTTTGGCTTTAAATAAGTACAGGAGCAAAGATGTTGGGCCCTTAAGACAGAAGAAGGGGTCCCAGCATCATAAATTATGGAACCCAGAGAGGAGATTCTTTTGTTGGCCAAACCACTCTCCCTTAGCCTCTTTGTTCCAGGTTTATCATAAATTCTATGGGAGAGAAATAGATTTCAGAACCTCTTATGTATACTTTCTAGTTCACTGTATTTTAACATGTATCTAGGTAGCGTTATCAAGTATGGAGTTATTTGATCTTAGTAAAATTTTTGGTCGTCTCTATAAAGTTTTAAATAAAAGCACAACTCCAGGTACCACTGAATGAAGATACTGGAATTAGGAATAATTTACTCAATACTCATGGTTGGGCAGCCCGGGTGGCCCAGCGGTTAGTGCCGCCTTCAGCCTAGGGCCTGATCCTGGAGATCTAGGATTGAGTCCCATGTCGGGCTCCCTGCATGGAGCCTGCTTCTCCCTCTGCCTGTGTCTCTGCCTCTCTCTCTCTCTCTCTCTCTCTCTCATGAATAAATAAATAAATAATTTAAAAAAAATACTCATGGTCAAGGTTGTGGTGCTGAAGTCAGTATTGCAGAGTAGATTCTGCTGTTTTATTGTTTGGCTGCCTAACAACCATCAACCATTCTTAATTTTACTGGAACTTTTGGGATAATTTTTTCTTTTCATTTAGTGGGCAATTGGGTAGAAATATCAGTCATGTGTTTTGTGTGACCTCGGTGAAAGCCAAGCACAGAACTCCAGCTGATTCATCTTGCCTAGAAACTTGAGCTGAGTCAAGAAAAAAGTTGTTTGAAGTTCATTTACTCCAGCATTTGGACCCAGAAGCCAGTTGAGGTGTTGAACTGCCTTGGTTTGTGGTTCTTCCTGTTCTTTCTCAAAGCCTAGTCTTGTCTTTTCTGTTTTTTTTTTTTTTTTTTTTGGCAAATAAAATTATATATTTAAAGTATACTATATGTTTACTTGATATATGTATATATTGTGAAGTGATTCCCATAATTAGCAGACATCACCTAATATAGTTGCCTTTTTTTTGGTGAGAATATTTATGATTTACTCTTTTAACAAATTTCAAAAATACAGTACGTGTTATTAACTATACTCATCATGTTATACATTAGACTTTCAGAAATTATTCATCTTATAACTGAACATTTGTATCCTTTTAATAGCTTCAAAGCCTTCTTTTCCATTTTCCCCTTTATTCTGTGAAGCACTTGATACCCTTCCAATAAATATATATATATATATATATATATATATATATATTTAAAGATTTATTTATTATTTTAGACAGAGGAGAGAGGTGGGGGAGAGAGGCAGAGAGAGAGAGAGAGAGAGAATCTCAAGCTGACTCCCTGCTGAACATGGAGCCTGATACAGGTCTCCATCTCTCAACCCACAGATCATGACCGGAGTGTTGGATGCTCAACCAACTGAGCCACCCAGGTGCCCCAAATAAGTCATATTTTTAAGTTCACCAAAATTTATCTTTGATGTTGAACTCTTTGCAAATGTAGTGCAAACTCTTTTAGTAAATACAGTGAGTAAGTCTCAGAGGAGAGTGATTTATCTCAACTGGAACTTCATATTATAAAGGCCAACAGGAGGGCAAACAGGAGGAAGAGAAATATCAGACACAGTTTCGTTACTTGTGGGCCTTTCAAATACTCCTTGCTGGCAATGTTAGTTCAGTGTGGAGTCCACTCACATTAGGTCCATCCTTCTAATGTCAGTTTATGGGATCAAGTGCTACAAATATTATCTGACCAGATTCAATGAGCATTGGTTTGCCTTTAGTCACATTGGCTATACAGATGATGGAGCCAACAAAGGTCAAAGAGGATGAGCAATCAGGTCTCATAGGCAAGCAGGCTATAGATGTCAAGCAATAGGAAATATAGACTCAAGATATGAGAGTGGGCATTAAAAAGGGCAGGCACTCAGGTGCACAGATGATATAAAATTTATTCAAGAGTCCAAAGCAGAGCACCTGAGCACCATGTGATGTGCAGCTAAGCAAAGGCATAGATACTGGAGTGCCGTTTCTCACATTCCTCCACTTACTAGCATTGTGACCTAGGCAAGTTACATAGTTTCTCATCTCTTGGTGCCTCTGTCTCCTCATGCATAAAATAGGAACAATTGTAATACCTACCTTATGCATATTTACTGAGGAGTAAGTGAGTTAATAGAAATACAGCCCTTAGAGCAGTGCTTGGTGCATTTAATAAATATGATATATAAATAATCGTGTTAAATAAATATGAACTATTAAAAGTTATTGGTAAATACAGTTCTACAGTCAACTTCTATTCAGGCACTTGACTCCGTGTGGGAAGGAAGAGTAAAGAGCACTTAGTTGGAATCAGCACTGAGTGGGTGAGGATCCAGGAATGCTGGATCCTGGATTCCCAAATACAAGCCTGAATTTAGAGACAAATGAGTGTGGCATAATACACCCTGGAGGGAAACTTGCTTAACCCACAGGGGAGAGACCTAGATATAATTGTCATTCATTTCTCACCTTTTACTTTCATTATTATTTTTAAAAAATCTGCTCCTCTATAGTGGCAGGCAAATTTCTAACCTCTTTGAGCATCTATAGGTTAGATACATACTCTGTGTAAAATGAAATTACCTGTATGAAAGCATTTTGCACAATTATATGAAGTTTGTATTATTTAGGACTCTTTCAGTTGCAAGTGATGGAAACTCAAACTACCTAAGAAAATAATTAATAGGCTAGATGAAACTGGACAGGATGTTGAGTTTTTCATAGGACTGAATGACATGCTGTAGGAACCTAGTCCTTAGAGCCTGGAACCAGGTATTCAAGGTTTCCTAGAATTTTTCTTTTTCCTTATCACTAAAACTACTTTGTGGCACAACTCCAGAGGGAACTGTTCACATGGTATTCCAGAGGAATGGCATGTAAGGGACAAGGTGACGTAACAGATGAATGTAACAGATGCCCTTTGGAGATGTGACAAAGTTTCATCTCTGATTTTGCTTCTTTTTGTACCTTTTTCTCTTTGATGCCACATAGGAGTCTTCCCTAAGGCTGGGAAATATGCTCTACATATTGGCCACAAACACCTCTAGCTTGTATCCTTCCAAAATGATAACAGAAAGAAAACAGGATCTTTCTTGTAGGTTTAAGAAGAAAATTCCCAAGAAGGATTTGGATTGGCCTGAACTGGGTCACATACCTATTCCTAAACCACTGTGGCCTAGGGGATTGGGTTCTCTGATTGCAGGAGCCTGGATCATATTTAAGATTATACATGGGAAATATGGGGAGCATTTGGGATTGAAAACCCAAAGAAGGGAAATATGAAAGACAAGTTAGTGTTACCATAGTCCACTGTAAACAAAAGCATTATTATTTCCTGATGTTTAAGATTATTCATCACCCTTCCAGCCAACATTAATGTGAAGAGTGTGTGTGTAGTAGTGTAGTTATGTACCTATGCGACATATATTAAGCTAAGATTTTCCTACTGGGAAAATAGGCTTGCTGAATTAAGATACTTCACCACAGCTGTGCTGTTTTTCTTCACCATTACCCATTAGGAGCACTCAAATATCGCCATGAATGAGAAATTACTTTTCCATATACTATCTTCATGTGGGCACGCTTTTTAACAATCCTGAAAAGAGCTGGTAACTATCTCTGTTACTAAGTGGGAAAAAGGTGAAAGTGGGAATTCAACAGGCATTCATTTGCTTAGTAAGTCTCCTGAGTGTGCTCACAATACCAGGAGTCAGTATGGCTTCAGGAAGGAAGCGTGTGTTTATCAGATGTTCTTGCTAAGGCGCATAAGCAAATAGTACTGGGACTGTGGAAATGATATGTGGATATGTTTCTAGAAATTTAAACAGGAGTATTATTCAGTGTGCAGAAGCCTTGGGCTGGGAACTGATAACCCTTTGGGGGCTGCTAGAAAGATCAGATATGTATAGATGAATAATAGCATGCATAAAAACTGAAGGTGAACTGGTAGTCAATCCAAATTTAATATAACAATAAAGAGTGGTTCCTCTTTCCCCTCCAATTTTTTTTACTAATCATTTCTAAGTTTCTGTTTTAAACACCATTCTTTCTAGGCTATATATAACCTTTTTGATAGAGTTTTACTCTTTCATTTTCTTTACATCTGGAATTTTTATTGCTATTATGGTCTTCACTTTATAGATAAGGAAACTGGCATAGAGAGGTTAAGAATCTTGACCAAGCTTGCAAGGCTGGCTAGTGGCAGAGTCAGGATATGGACCAAGATAGGCTAGCTCCAGAGCATATGCTATTCTATCTTGCTGCATTTTCACTAATTCAAGGTCAATGTTTGAAATCTAGTGCATAGTCAAATTCTCCTTTTGCAGGACAGTTTTTGCATGATCAGATAAGATCATTGTATTCATCCCTTTGTTAAATGTAGCAATAAGATTATAATTTTTTTGAACATGGATGTGTTCCAAACACAGGTATAATTTGAGTGTTAGAATGGTCTCATCCTTTTACTAGCTGTGTGAATATAGGTATACTCAGATTCTTCATTCGAAACACAGGGAACATACCACCTGCTTGACATGTCTTGCAAATTACTTGGAGAAAGAGAGATAGGAAGTGTGAATTGAGGAAGCATTAAGAATATCTGCATCATGGAAATGAAGCAAATTGAAACCAACACCAGCTTCTCACGACCTTTTGCCACCTCATTTTCCCAGTTTTTCCTGTCTAATTTAGATCATAAACCCTCCAGTCAGAAACCATCACCCCTTATATGGAGTACTATGAGTGGTGTCACTATTTAATAAAAACACAAGAAGCAGCTGCAAAGGTTTGAAATTAAATCTAAAAACCTAAGGTGAAAGTTATATTGAGTTCCAACTTTAGTTCATTACAGCAAAGTTAAGATAAGGCCATGGATTTATTTTCTTCATTCTCCTAAAACTAGTGGAAGGTAGCAATTAAGAGAATGTGGTCCAGAGTCAGATTTCCTGTGTAACAATTCTGGCTTGGCTTCTTAACAATTATACAATGTTTTGAACAAACCATATTTTATAGATTCTGTGAAATGCAATGTTTTACATTTTTACATCTTGGAAATTGAGATTCCTTATGCAATGAATGATATTCTATGATCATCATTGCCCATGTGGCAGCTAAGACATAGCTGGCATTGCCTGAGCATGTTTATGTGCTCAAGTGTGCATGGGCACACACACACACGTGCATACACACTTGGTCACTGCTGTTCATGTTGTCATCAGTTGACCTGAGTTATGGGCATCGATGTTAATGCACATGCTCAGTTAATTTGCTATTTAAACTATCTTCAGAAAAATGACACAATGCATTTGGCTTTAAGACAAAAAGTTATTGTATATGCAGAAACAGTAGTGGGGTTTAAATTTGATATTTATGAAGCAACTATTCATCATTAGAGGAACAATTGTTATGCCAGGTTTTCTCACAAAGAAAAAAGAGTGCTTTATGATATCCAAGAAAGGAAAATACCCTCAGGTTGTTGAAACTGTGTTCCTTTTGTTACTGAGGTGCAGCAAAAGGATTGCTTATCATACACCAAGTCATGCAACTGAAAGCCGGGGAAATCCCACATCCCTTGGTATATTGAGAAAAAATTGCAAAGGAGAGAGAGGCTGATATAACAGAAGAGCATTTCCAACAAGTATACAATAAAAATTTGAAGTGACAAGAAAATATTATATCAGAATGTATTTGGCAGCATTTCCCCCCTTATTCATTTGTATATTTAAAAAATCACGATGTGCTCTTGGCTTCCTTGAAATGATGAAATATAGAATATCTCATAGGCTATGTGAGGATTAAATGAAATAACGTAGGTAAAGTGTTATTGCTGTGCTTGGTAGAGTGTAATACATGTTGATCATTATTATCATCACCAAATTACAAAGGCCTTTCATTTTCATATGTGCTCTCTAATAGAAAAATGGGGATTGGAAACAATTCAGGTGGGATACATTTCATTTGAAAATAAAATGCAGTTTTGTGATCTCAGGGAGAGCTCGGAAAAGGTTAATAGGCAATATGAAGTGAGGTGTTTCACAAGTGAAGGGATGAGTGAAGTAAAGTCTTTTCACAGTGTGGCCAACATGGGATGACTTTTCCTTTCTTTGACTAGAAGCTACTCTGGTACTACCTTAAAAAATTGCTGCCTGGTTACATGAGAGACACAGCCTCAGCTGTGTTTCCATAGCCAAGAAAATTTGAGACATCTCTATGTACCACCTTGGTGTTTTATTCAAAAGTGTAGTGTTAATTTCAGTGTACCATTTCACAAAAAAAAAAAAATTCATAGCTTTAGAATTTGTGATTTTAGCAGCTATTTGGAGCTGCAAGCACATTTAAGGATTTTATTGAAAAGTTCTCAAGTAAACAAATGTGGGCCTCAGCTCAGTGAATTTACACAATGTTCAAGTACACAGATGAATTCAACCTCTGAATTTTAATTTTCATCTAACTTAAGCTGTTTCATTCCTCAAAACATAAAAGAAAGACTTATAAAGTCATGAGTGACACTAATTGGGATGTGATTTTTTTCAGAATCTATTTCCTGGTTAGAAAAATCAACATTTTGAGATACATTCCCAAAGTGTCTTTTAGATAGTGTGCAAGAATCTCTATTAAAAGTTAATTCTTTTTTTTTAAATTAACTTTTGAAGTCTGAAATATCTACTTGAATATATTTGATTTTCATTTGTCAAGATAACTAAATGCAGAAAAATGGAGTAAAGGCATGCCATACACCACTCCTTTGTCACACACAAACATTTTTTAAGTTAATATTTGTTGTTTTTTAAAGATTTTATTTATTTATTCATGAGAGACACACACACACACAGAGGCAGAGATATAAGGCAGAGGGAGAAGCAGGCTCCTGCAGGGAGCTCAATACAGGACTCCATCCCTGGACGGGGGATCATGCCTTGAGCCAAAGGCAGATGCTCAATACTGACCCACCCAAGTGTCCCTGTGTGTACTTAACTTTTACCACTTTTGTTATTTCAAGAGAAAGAAGATGATAACATATGATAGTTGAGATCTTAGGAGTGAAAAATCTCTCTTAAGGACAGAGGAATTACGGAAATTTTAGTGCAAAGATAATTCTGGGCTCATTCATTTGGCCAAATTATTTTGTCTTGCTTTTGCATTATAATTTTGATTGTCAAACTCTAATTTCTTTTCTAGTCCTGAAAACTATCTAGAAATATTTGGCTACTAAGTACCATAATAACTGTGTCACAAAACAGTTGTTCAGTAATAAAGTTACCAGTCATGATACACTATCTCTGGATTAGTGGACTTGTGTGTGTGTGTGTGTGTGTGTGTGTGTGTGTGTGTATGTGTGTGTGTGTGTGATTGCAATTTAACTTGATGTGTTCACTCATTAATCTTAGCAAGGTTATCCTTTTAAAAGGTGGAGAGTGAAGAAAAATGCTGCTCTGGAATTCTTTTTTTTTAAGATTTATTTATTTATTTTAGAAAGAGAGAGGGCAGGGTTGGGAGGGGGCACAGAGGGAGAGAGAGAATCTCAAACAGACTCCCCACTGAGCATAGAGCCTGATACCAGGCTCTATCCCATGACCCTGTGATCATGACCTGGACCAAAATCAAGAATTGAATGCCTAACTAACAAGCCACCTAGGTGCCCATGCTCTGGGACTTCTTTGCTGACTTAAAATTTTCCCTCAATGTCCAAGTAAGAAATGTCTTTTTAGTATAAGCTACTCAAGAAGAATCTTCTATTTTTCACCTTTGGTTTTTTAATTTTCCTGAAGGGTCAGATAGATAAACCTGCTGATAAACATGACTGCTGAATATGATCCAGTTCTTCAAATTTATACTGATAATCGATCTTTCAAGATAGAAAAGAAAACAATTTTCCTTTTCATTTTATACTTCCTCTAAATTTTGTTTAAGAAAAAAAAAAAGCGTTGGTATAAAACTCTAACCAATGATGGTAGAACTTTCCCAAAATGTTGCCTTTCATTATTATTTATTTGGTATGAAGTACTTTGACTAGTGTTAGATAAATTACAGAATGGAAGGGAATTTTAAGAAAACAACAATTCAAGTGTTTTGTTGTCTCTTTCCATTTGATGGTCTACTCTATTTTTAGAAGTCCCTTTTAAGCTCTGGGATTGTAAAACAATTACCTTTCAAACCACTGAAGTGCAACCTGAATATAGTTAACACCTCATCTGGCTTCCAGGGTGTAAATTAACCTTGTCTACAGGCCATCAGGAACACTTAATGTTCTTTATTTGTGAATCATCAACTTTCCAAAATTTGACTAAGTATAATAAATGATAAGCAATGTAACAAATTCTTGAATACAATTAGGAAGCAAGGCATTAGTTTCATGATTTTATTACAATGTGGAATACACCTTTCCCTGATCAGTTTATGCATTAATTCCTTTTCAGAAGGGCCCCCCAGTAAGGTAAGGAATCAGTTTATGCATTAATTCCTTTCAGATGGCCCCCCAATAATGTAAGGAATCAGTATCCACCCACCTCCTGTCACTTCAAATGCACACATATTGACAGAAAATCCAGGGGCCCCAAAATGTTCCCACACCAGCCCACAGATCTGGGAAGGAGACAGCAATAGGCACAGAATAGCAAATCAGGAAGGAAAGCGTAGTCTCAAAGTCTCTGCCACAGGAAGGTCCCACCAGGATAATTTTCTAGTGGAATGCTTGAGTAATACATGGATTTGACTTCTCCATTAACTAAAATTTAAAAACTTTTGTTGTCTCTTTCCTCTTTTCCTTCCTTCCTCTTTCTCTCCTTTCTCTGTCCTTTCTCTGTTTCTTTCTACTTCTGGTCTCTTTTTCTATCTCGGTTCTTCTGCTATCCCTTCTTCTCCTATTCTTTGTTTATGTATTCTTCCTTTAAAAGCACATTTCATCTATGACACATCAGTATACACATCATTATAGTTCTCTGTCTCCAGCCCTGATCTCTTTTAACTCTAATCTGCCATTCCCATCTGGCTGTTGCATACTTGCATCTATGGTTCTTTAAATACTTAAGATTCCTCTTGTTGTCTGTTAAATTTATCAGAGGAATGATACTCCTCATTCTTCAAAGCAGCTCTTGATCTTCTCTTTTCTATTATCAATGAATGTTCTCACCAATCTTTCGTTACCTCAGCCTCAAATCTTGAAGTAAACCTTGAGTTTTCTTACTACATCCAATCAGGCATGAGTCCTCCTGACTCTTCTTTTGTTATATCCTTAGATCCATCTTTTAATTTTTATTTCTAATATCAAGTAGTAGACCCTTATTATCATTCATCTAATTTGGTCTTCTCACTTCCTTTTCTGGTCTTTACTAATCTACCCTCCAAGTCAAGATATCTATAAAGCACAAGATTTCTAACATAGCACAAGAATCATTTATCCCCTCATCAAAAGCCTTCAATGAGAACCAAGAATACACAAGACAGAGAGTTGAAAACAAAGTTGAGTATGTATAATACTAGATCAATATATATTATAAATGATTTATACCACAATATATAAAATGCAATTCAGACACTATGGTACTTAAGCAAAAGTAGACAAATAGAGTAGATGGAAAAATTGCAAAGCAGTCGGTCTGGTATGATAAAAGAACTCTAAGTACAGACATCACAGAGAGTCCAGAAATGGACTTACACTACCAGTCCCTTGATTAATGAGAAAGATAAAAAAAAAAAAAAAAAAAGAGAGAGAGAAAGATAATGCTGTGGTGTGATGTGGAAGGTTGGCCTTCTCAATAGGTGCTGCTGGATCAATTGAATATCCATGTGGGAAAAAAAGAAATGTTGACCCCTTTCTCACATTATAGAAAACCAATTTTAGATGGGGCATAGAGCTAAACATAGAAAAAACAACCAAAGAAACACACATGAAAAATTAACTAAAAAGCAAATTAATAATAAATCAGATTGTGTTAAAATTAAGAAATATAAAGAAGTGAAAATGCACACCACAGAGTGAAGGAAGATGTTTGCAATACATCTATCTGACATTGGAGTAGTATAACATATATAACAAATTCCTACAAAATAATAAGAAAAAAACAAGTAACTTAGTAGGAAAATGGGCAAAAGACTTTAACAGGTAGTAAAAGAGCATTTATATACATGAAGAAATGCCAATATACACATGAAGAAATGCTACATTTTATTAGAGACTTAAGGAACTGCAAACTAGAACCTCAGTAAAGTACTATACACATCAACCAGGATGGGTAAACCCAAATAATACCAGTGCTGGAAGAAACATGAAAGAGGTAGAACTTTTATATCCCTGCCAGAAATGCAGAATTTATACAATTACTTTGAAAGACTGTTTGGCAGTTGTCAACTAAAGTTGAGTTTATGTACACTCTCTGACCCAGAGGTAGGTAGATAGTATTGTAGGTAAATAACCAAGAGAAATAGGTAAGCAAGTGCATTAAAAGATATGTATAAGAATATTCATAGCAGCACTATTAATAATAGTCTCAAATGGAAAGCTACCCCAGTGTCCATCAATAATAAAATAATGAATACCTTTTATTTCATTTCTTAATATACACACATTCTGCCAACACTTTGGAAGCCATTATCTTCCATAAACATTCTTTCTTTGTACTTACTTTGCACTCCCCTAAAGTACTATGCATGGTGGATCCAGTGAAATTCCATGATCTTGGGGCATCCAAAAAACTATGTGCAAATGGAGCAACAAAACATAGTAGAGACATTTTGTCAAACTCCTTTGCTTACGCACATGCTCCATTGTATCACTGGACTTCACTTATAAAACACAAGTTCATGGATAAAATTATTAAGAATTTCAGCAGCAGAGCAATAAACTAAGCATGGGCATGAGTTAGGAGAGTTCCTGTGAACCCAGCCTTTCATGTTAATCATCCTTTAATAAAGAGTTTATTAGAAGCAAAGTAAACAAATATCTCTGCTGGCTTCTTCATTATTGAACAAATAAAGTTGAATCCTTTAGGCTAAAATAGTTTTGAAAATTTGGGGTTGAACTCTAGCTTGCTCATCTTTCATTTTCCTCTCTACACACTGACTAATTCTCCCTCAATACTGATGCATCTCAAAACCTGAGATTTATCTTTCACTTCTTTCTCAATTCCTCACAGCAGATCTGATTGCCTTAGTTTCACATATGCATCCACTTTCCAACGAAGATTAATTATTCTAAAATAAAACCCATATGGGGTGCCTGGATGGCTCAGTCAGTTAAGCAACGGATTCTTGATTTTGGCTCTGGTCATGATATCAGGATTGTGAGATCAAGCTCTGCCTCTGGCTCCTCACTGGCCATGGAACCTGCTTTAGATTCTCTCTCTCCCTCTGCTTCTGGGTTATCTGCCCCCCTATCAACCCTAATCTCTCCCTCTCTAAATAAATAAATAAATAAATAAATAAGCCCATGGTACCCGGGCTCCTACGATAGGTGCCTAATCTAATAAACCAGCAATATGCTACAGAGCAAATGAAAGCCAATGCCAAACAGCCTAGGGCTGAGGGTGTAGGGAAACTTCCATTCACCCTTCTTCCGTGATTCCCCACAGTCATTCTCTGAATAGTAGCCATTGTACCCTTTATAAAATGCCCAATCACTCTTACTCAATTTCACTCTAGAGAATGATATCCAGACCTTCTACTCTGAACCAGGAGACCCTGTTCACATACCTCTCCATCCTCATCTCTCTCCTGTTTACTCCACCTCGGTCTCCCTGACCCACTTAGGGCTAATTCCTAGCTTTTAAATTTGCCTAATTTTTCCTGTTAGAATGCACATTTTCACACAGCTATTACCTTCCTGTTAGAATGCAGATCAAAAGTCCCCTCCCTGAAGACATCTTTGCCTACCACCAAATATGAAGTAGCTCTTTCCCACCAATTCTGGTCATTGTTAACATAGCACCAAACTTTTTCCTCCTAGCACTTACCACCACTGGCAGTGATTCAATTGATGATTTTGTTTACTTATTTAATGTTTTTGTCTTCTCTCTAGAGTATAAGCTCCAGGCTATCCTGTTCACAGACAAGGACAACCTTTGGCACATAGTATATGCTGAAAAATATTACATCTCATCACTTGCTTTTGGAAGGGTGATTGAAAGCTCTCCTCATCCTCTTGGTTAGTTTTGACATTATTATTATTATTATTATTTATTATTATTATTATTATTATTTTCCCATTTATACTTCTCAGCCAGCTAGCAGGTTTTTATTTTTGTGAGGGGATAGATAGTAAGAGGCATATGAGACAGAAAACTAGGGCTTATGGCTGGGACTGGAGAATGGGAAAACGGAGAGTAGTTATATATGTTCTGGAGAAAATCTTTTTATTTCTGGGAAAGAGAAAAGCATTGTTTAAATTGGATTTTGGAGACTTCTGTTTTATGAGGTGCCATCTAACCCTGTTTCCCTTTTCCTCAGAAAAACATTAGTAAAGCCTACATGACTCATGAAGCATTTTGGAGGTTTTAGGGGGAAGGGAGGATTGTCCCATCATGTGCTAATATGGGGTTTGTATATAAGGCAAGTGTAGGGAGCCTAAACAACCTGTACTCTTTCAGGTTATGCTACTCTCCTTCAACCAATATGGACTGCTAAATTTGTTAAAAAAAAAAAAAAAAAAAAAAAAAAAAAAGCTTTTTTTTTTTTTTTTTTTTTTTTTGGTCTATTCTATTTGTAATATTGTTGCCGGACATTCTTTCCTAGGCAGCCTACCATGGAAAATAATTTATGGGTAAGAGCAAGAGTCTGACCTCTTTTAAAGTACAGCTCTATCCCTCTCATTTTCTCTTGTTCTGTCTTGCCTGCATTCTGAAAACAGGCTTTGACCCATGGTATGGAAAGTGGATGCTGAAGACCTGGAAGGTATACTGAAGACATCAGATTTAGATCATCCCATTTTAGAAATCTCATTTGATAGGGAACTTCTCTCTCCTAGGACCTGTGCAGCAAATCCAGCAAAGGATTCTGATTAGCTTCCCTTGGGTTTTTTGGGGGGATTGAGGGAAATAGGTTCTATAATTGATCAGACCTGGATCATATGCTGAATCTGACTCTAAGGTAGAATCCATTAACAGAAAGCAGTGCTCACAAAAAGTGTTGGGCTATCAAAATAATAGATTTCATAGTCTCCTAGAGTCCTCTTTGCTGGGTCAGAAGATCTAGAAACCAGGGTACTAACGGCATAGACAACCAGCCTTCTAAAGGTATCAACAGCCTTCTAAAATTCTTGGAATTCCCAGAATCAACTTTAGGTTAAGGCATAATTTTGAGGGTAGACTTGCACATTATATGGCTGTAAGGGATCATGAGGAAGAGGATGCTGAGCAGAGTGAGAAAGGGCTGGGTTTAGATCCTGGTTCTGATACATACTCTGTGACCTTGTGCAAGTTTTATCTTAGGACCCGAGTCCTCTCATTTGTGAAGGATTTTTGCATGGATGAAGTGCTTTAAGTTAAAAATTCCATGCATATATGATGTATTGAGTTTCTTACTCTTAGTCTCCAAATCACCAGAGCTTAGCTTTTTTGTGGCAGAGCCTTTCAGTGTCTGTTAGGATCATGGAACTCAACTCCCAAGGATAAGTTTAGATGCTATGTCCTTATAACCTTGTCTAGTTGTAAACTTTGGGACCTAGAGTCTAAAATAAAGTTGAGTTTTCCTGTTCAAACCAAGAGGGAGAATTAGCAGAACATTGAGACTACCAAAAGTCAGGGTGGGGAGAGCTGCTTTGAAACCCAAGTTGCCTGGGATCTACTATAAGCAGACATTTCCTGCGTTGGTGTTGAGAAAACTCTCATAATGCATTTTACAGACCTTCCTGTTTCCATTTCTTGTTTGTAGGGCTTAATACTCTGGAGGTTTAAAGATAGCTACTGAGTATATCCTAGCATATTTTATAGTTATAATACTTCTGCCTATCACTTCCTATTTAGATCATCAAATCTTCAAGAACAAATATTCATTCATTCAGTAAACTAAATGAGAAAGAGTACATGTAGACTGGAACCACAATGTCTAGGTTTGTGTGGCAGTTTACCACTAAATAGCTGTGTGACCCTCGGCAAGTTATTTATCCTTTCCATACCTCAGTCTTTTCCTCTGTAAAATGGGGATAATCATTATATTTAACTTGTATGGTTATTTTAAGACATGAGTTTTTCAATGACAGTAAGGCAGCACTTATTATGTGGCAGGTGCTATACTATATTTACATCATCTAAGTTATTCCTCATAACACCTCCTGATATTGTTAGCACTTCCCTCAATATACATTTGACAAATCTGATCAGTGGAGCTCTTTGCCCAGGGTGACACAGCTAAAAAATGGTGTGACTCATGTTTTCAAGAACGTTTTACATTGCCTTTTTACCTGGGGAGTCCCTGACTTCGATGCTGTGCACCCAAATGATCCTTTATAGGACCATGTGTGTGGAGCAATTGGTGCTCATAGAGTTTCCAGATTTGATTACTGTCTTAGCATCAGCCCAGGGTTTTTCCTGGAGCTAACTCATATCATAGTTTCACAATACAGAGCTGAATGTGGAGGCTGTGAGGAACCATTTTTTTCCCTCCTTGTCATTTAAGGTCAGGATTGGGTACAGCATGTTGAAATATATATTGTTCACAGCCTTTTTCTGTTCACTGAACTTTCCAATTAGTGTCCACTTAAATGGATGCCGGGGAGAATTTCTTACAAGTCATGGTGTCATGTTGAATTGTGGTGATTATGAAGGCTACGGTGACAGGAAAAGACCAAAGATATTTTTTCTCTCCTCATGTTACTTGGCAAAAACTGGTTGTGAAAAATAAGCCTTAAGTTAAGAATTCTCTGATATAAAAGGACATTAAGCCTTTTTTTTTCTTCTTGCCATTTTTTTTGTTGTTGTTAAAAGTCCTTCTAATTTAAATGTTCCATTTCCTTGAGTTTTGTTTTTAAGATTATAGTTGTATATGGCACCCTCAGGGTAATGTTATATTGATTATCAAATGTCTCCAGTGCATTTCTGCTCTTGGTCTATTTAAGTATAGAACAAAATATCTTTCATTCTAAATGTCATTTGCTGTGAGCTATTTTCTTGTACCCAGTTGCTTTCTTTTCCTTTTGTTTATCTTATTTTGCATACACTTTCATTTTTTTATGAAATTGACTATAATATGAGATTATGCTGTGTTCTGAGGGTGAATTTGAACATTAGAACTGATATTTTATTTTGTGACAGAAAGATTAGGGTATTTTTCCCCCTTTTATTCTCCTTCAAAAAAAAAAAGAAATGCCCCAGTCAATGAATAATTTAAGTCCTTGAATTCTGAAGAACATATTTGAGTATTTCATGGTACAGGCATCTTTATTTTATGTTTCTTTCCTCAAGGCAGGAGAGGTACCAGGTATTATAATATGAACTCAATCAGTCATGTCCTTTCCCCGAGCTGCATGGTGATGAGAGTCTCACCTCTAAGAGAATTTAATTCATGGACAGGAAGAGAATTCAAGGAAGGCCGCTGTCACCCTTATTCAATCTCCATTGCATTTTGCATAAGTCTAGGAGCACAGGCTTTCAGCTTCACTCATGTTAAAACCAAGAGGGACAGTTTTCCTATGAAAATACAGTTGTCTCTGGAGTTTTTCTGGGGATCACCAGGTTGAAACCAGGGGTTTGGAATAGGTTGTCTAATTACTTCCCAGCTCAATTAACAGATCAGTGGTAGGAGTGAGATAAGGGAGCGTTTCTAAACTTTACTTTGGTTCTGGTCTCTAGATTAATTTTATCAAGATCTATTGTGACATTCTGGCTATCTCAATAAAAAAGAAACATGTGCAGATTATAGGAAAGTGTTAAGTTTACTAATCAGCAATTCAGAATATAATGGTAGCAGAGGATAATTTATGTTGAATTGTATTTCCTCCAAAGTTTCAAGGCCATTTCAGGATGTGGCAAGTCACTACTACAGCTAGTTAGTCTGCCTTTTAGAAATGTATTGGGCTTCTTTGTAAATTGGCTGTTTGGAATTTAGGAGCATAACAGTCCATAGAAACATTTTTTTAAAGTTTTTATTTAAATTCCAGTTAGTTGTATGTAACATTAGTTTCAGGTGTACAGTCTAGTCATTTATCCCTTACATACAACACCCAGGCTCATCACAAGTGTTCTCCTTAATACCCATCACCCAGTGCATAGAAACATTATTAAAAATACTGACATAATTCCTAAGCTACCCCACTAACATCTATTTAACTCCCAGTGCAATTGTACTGGCGTATACTAGTACAACAAAACCCAAACCAACAACCACTTACATTTAGAAATGTGTTTGGAGTTCCAGTTGCTTCCATTGTGGCCTTGGCTTTATGATCTGATATTTTCCCTCCACTCCCACCAGCTCCACCACTTCCCCATCTTGCCACAAAGAGACATTTACCTCTCTATCTCATGCCTTGGAACTCTACATTTAGCTTTTGCTCTGATCTTTCTCAGTTCTTTTCAAATGTTTAGTGTTCCATCTTTCTATCAATTCAAGGCCCTCATTGTGTGTGTGTGTGTGTGTGTGGTATTAAACTGAAATCAGTGCATCTGCGTTAAGATTTCCAAATCTTAAAAAAACAAAACAAAAAAAGATTTCCAAATCTTTACTCATAATTAATGTTGGCCTATAGAATAAATGTATACATATAGACGTAAACTTGTTAAAATCAAAAGTGAAATTACTACCAATCTAAAACAAAATGACAAAAACAAGGCCCTCATTTTTACTGGCCACTCTAGCTGAAATACTCCCTCTACCATACTTCTATAGGCTAACTTCCATTTGTCCATCACCTTTCTGTAAAAACTTCCATGGTTCCTCCTTCTCATGTTTCAAGTTTATGTTAGATTTATGCATCTTCAAACTGTCCAAAACCTCTGAGATTATAGTTAGTCCAAAGAAGAGAGGGTGACCAGTCTAGCTTCTATATTCACATGGACAGACAACTGCTGTTTCCATTGGTCCTTGGTGGTACTTGTTCTTGATGAGCATTGGCTCTAAAGAGATGTCAGAACATGCTCTTCCACAACCCTGCTCACCTGACAACATACTAATGTGACGATGGTGAGACTCCTCCAGGGACTCCCATGTTTGTTTGTTTGTTCTTAAGATTCTATTTATTTATTCATGAGAGACACAAAAAGAGAGGGAGAGACACAGGCAGAGAGAGAAGCAGGCTCCCTGCAGGGAGCCCAATGTGGGACTCGATCCCAGGACTCTGGGATCACACCTTGAGCCAAAGGCAGACACTCAACCACTGAGCCACCCAGGCATCCCTTCCATGTGTTTTTGAGGAAGGGTGACACCCCAGTGTGAGTGCTAAGCTCAGTCATAACTACCCCACTCTTGGCTCCCAGGATTGGATCTAGTGCTCAGTTTCTTAGTTCATATGGATAGCCCCCTCCCTGAGAAATGAGGTCCCACAGACACCGAATCATGATTGACCTCACAGATCCAGACTATTCTCTTCCAAATAAGAGAAATTTATTTTCTTTCAGTTGAGGAGGCTGGAAGTTTGAAATCAAGGTGGCAGCAAGACTAATACCCCCTTCTAAGACTCTAGGGAAGAATCCTTCCTTGCCTCTAGCAGTTTCAGATAGTTGACAGCAATCCTTGGAATTACTTGGCTTGTAGATATACCATTCAAATCTTTGCTTTTATCTTTAAATGACTTCCCCACTCTGTGTCTGTGTCCCTGTGTCCAAATTTCCTTCTTATAAAGATACTGGTCATATTGGATTTAGGGCCTATCTTAATTTATCATGACCTTAACTTGATTACATATGCGAAGATCTTATTTCCAAATAAGATCACATTCACAGCTTCATGGTGAACATGAATTTGGGAGAGACACTATTCAACCCAATATAAGCAGTTTCACCCTAAATGTTCAAAATCCAAATGGTCTTATACCTGTTTTCCCATATTCCTATGGAAGATTACTCCTAATAGTTATAAGATTATTCATCCTCATAAAGGAGATTCCCCAAAAGGGATGGGAAGTAAGGAGGCAACTAGAGTACAAAATTTAAGGAGGTGCTCATTCTGTGTCATGCAGGTACAGGGTTGTACTTACATGAGCCTTAAGTTTTGGGTATAGGTGTCTTTTTGCTTTACCCAAGTCCCAACCCTGTTTCCCAAGGCAATATGAGGAATATACCCATGAAAAATGCCAGTTGAGGTGAGCAACATTCCCAGCATCTTTGTAAACAGAAAGAGAAAAAAGTCTATAGTTTTCGTTGGTGTCATGTCATCCTGAGACATAATGATAACAAATGATGGGGTGAATCCTCTGTGTAAGCACTGAACTAAGATCTTTCTATATAAATTATTCTTCATAACCCTAAGAATGTATTATATTGTTCCCATTTTATAGATGCAGAAATATAACTGCAGTTCTCTTTCATTTCATAACAATTTGAATATCATAGTACCTGACACAGCAGATATTCAAAAAAATGTTTGAATGAGAAATCCTGGAATATTCTGAAGAACTTTGTTTAGCTGACCACTAATCACCATGGTTCTTTCTATATTTGCTCAAGCTGCCATAACAAAATACCTTAGTCTGCGTGGCTTAAAAAACTTATCTTGTCATAATTCTAGAGGTTGGGAAGTCTAAGATCAGGATGCTGTCTGATTCAGTTTCTGGTGAGAGCTATCCTCTTGGTTTGTAGATGGTCACTTTCTCACTATGTACTCATATGGTCTTTCCTTGGTAAGAAAGAGAGAGAGAGAGAGAGAGAGAGAGAAGGTGAATGAGAAAGAGAGCTCTCTGGTATCCCTTCTTATAAGGATATTAATCCTGTTCGGTTGGGGCCCTACTTTTGTGATCTCATTTGACCTTAATTATTTCCTTACTCCAAATACACTGCTATGGGGGTTAGAGCTTTAACATATGAATTTTCTGGATACACAAACATAGAGTCTGTAATGCTCTGTGTCAGTTATTGTTATGGACGTTAGCCATGTAAAGATGAATGGGACATCATTTTGTTCTTGAGGAGCTTAGAATCCATGGCAGAATTTCCCAACTTGAGGAACAGGGAAGGAAGATTAGAATTACCTATGGAGCTTCTCCAAAACTAACAGGGAGTCACTTTAGGAACCACTAGATTTTTCATCTTGCAACTTGCTTAACTTAGAAGTACTTTATTTCTTGAGCTCCAAGTCACTCTAGTGCCCAAACCATGAAAATGCTGTTATGCAGATCTCCCTCCCTGTCCAATAACTGAGCTGTGCCTAAGGGCTGCGTAACAACCTCGAATTGTGCTATTTCCTTAATAAAAAAAAGGAGATATTTCAGAACATCCTTCCTCTGAAATCCCTCTGCATTAATTAGCCTTAATTGTGTAAAGTGATTTGATGATTAATTAAAAGCTAATAAATTATTAATATTCTAATAAATAATAATATTCAAAATATGCTAATGATGACTCATATTTATAAACGATTTAATTTTTTAACATAATTTATATTATGTTATAATTTATATTACAAAATCTAATGAAAAACATTATAAGGAACTCTGCACTTTGATTGTGGTTCCATTTTAATCTACATCTCTGATTCACTTTTTTTTGTAAAGCAACTAGTAAGTTTATTATACTGAATAAGTCACAGAGAGAGAGAGAGAGAGAGAGAGGAAGTGGGATTTATTTCATGTGTCTAAGATTCTGTGTCGTCAGATCTAGGAGGAGTTGGAGAGAATGGGCTTCCCGAGTTCCCATTTAGCTCCCTAGAATCATAAACAATTCCTTAGACTGTAAGTTTTATAGACTACAATATTCAACATCTAACACGATGCTTAACAAGGGAAGATGCTTAAAAAGTATTTGTTGAATGAGTGAATAAACAAATAGCAAATCTGCGATTTAGCCCTCTTCTTTCTTTATCCTGCTGTTTCTCCAGTGTTGCTGGTGTGAAATGAACTGTTCTCCTCATAGGAGAAATAGAAATTGTTCAATGGCCTTAGAAGAGGGCCTAACAATGATTCCTTTCTTTATAAACAGAGATCTAAAATGTGTGTTAATAAATAGGTATATACATATTATGAGTATATGCACATATGATATACATACAAAGATAAAATAAAAATAAAGTTATGTATAAAATATATTGAAAATTAAATTTCTTCATTTGGAGTTAATCTTTTGTTATGTTATAGATTGATATCTATTAACAGTAAAGTTCTAGAATCTTGTCCCAACATGTTTTCACACAAAAATAACTCCCTAACTACTGGACAGAAATGAAATGTTTTAGTAGAAAATGCAAGTACAGAACATTGACTTTTCTTTTTTGAAGAGCTGGGAGGGTGGAGAATATAATTGGTTTGGATGTTAATACACTGCCAACTTGCAAAGAGTAAACAACTTTATTTGCTTCCAACATGTGCTTTTATTACTTAGCAGATTCAACCTGTATTTAATCAGATTGCTAAATATTTCTTCTTGTAATGGTATTAGAAAGATAATAATGTCCCTAGGGAGTTTTCCTCAGGCAGGAAGTATTTGCAGGAAAACATACATAGTTATAACATGCTTTTTAATAATTGGACAGGATTTTCCCATCACTCACCCCCTAGGTCCTAGAAATATTTAAAGTAGAACCACAGATTCATTTTGCCTTAGACTTAATATCTATTGATAAGAAGACATGCTAGAAACTAGAAAGGCAAAAATTGTTTTCTTGCCAATCAGTGATGTTTCAATTTAAACTTAAGTTGTTTGGTACATAAAGTGTCTCAGTTACTGCTTGTGATTGATAGGGGTTGTTTTTCAAGTGCTAAACTGTAAAACTATTTTATATAGCTGAAAGATATGGTAATTTTTTTCTCACTGATTTGGAAAAAAAAGTAGTTTAAAAAATAAACTCTGAACTTGCAGAGTTATTTCTGTGGAAATGAAGAAAACAACTTAGGATATTAAGTATTAAAAAATTCACACTGAATCTCGAAGCAATTGTAAAAATGTATTCATATTCCTAGGTAGAGCATTTTCTTTCTTTCTCTCTCCTTTTTTTTTTTTTTAATAATGAGATGCACCAAGTTTATTTGGGTTAAGTAAAATTTCCCACTTTTAATGTATGCTGGAAAGAAGCTTGTCTTCTATGTTAATGTTTAAAAGGCTAGCAAAAGCAATTTTGTGTTTTGAGAGACTTTTCAGCTTCACTGTGACTATCTGAAGAATGAGAGAAAGATAATGGTTGTGATTTGACTGGGATTGACATTGCCTGCTGTGGGGAGCAGTAGTGATTGTTATTCCTTGGTAAAACTGGACAGAATTAAATTCTGCTTCCTGTCCCACCTTCTGTTCTGGTTTTCCCAGGGTACAATGTAGAACTCAGGAAAGCATTTGAACTATTTCAGTCTCCAGTATCATGTGCCTTAGAAGACCTGTGTCCTTAAGGACTTGTTTTGGAGGAAGCATTGAAGAATCTGAGTGTTGAAATCTGTGAAAATACACTTTAGAGATACTGTCTAATTCTTTTGAGCATAGTCCATAGGTAGGGCCAAAACAACAAGAAAGGTTTGCTCCCATTATGCACCAGTTGTGGTGAGATATGATGGGGAGTGCAACTAGTTAAGGTTTAGTCTCTTCTTCCAAAGAAAGGTGGGGCAGGAATTTATCTGTGAATATGTGAAAAGCAGAAATAAGACAGTAGGGAGAGTTGGGGCCTGAGGTAGTGGAGGATGCCTGCCAAACCCTTTGAATTTAATGTTTACCAATATTGTTCTGACCAAACAGGTTACTCAGTGGCATGATTTTTGACCCCTGGGCTGGCTGTTTGCAACCTTTCATAGAGGGGCATGGGAAAGATAGTCAAGCAACCAACTCCAATACAATGAAATATGTACTATAGTAAACATAAGTTTAAGATGAACTGCTATGGAAGCAGAGAAGAGGCAACAGTTAGTTCTAAGGATATTGGGCATGATCTCAGGGAAAAAAATGACATACGAAGACATACATTGTTTATGTCTTGAAACTAATATTTATTGAGGGCTGACTGTGTCAGACAGTGGTCATATATAATCACATGGGATAGAAAGGAAGGACAGTTTATTCCAGAGAGAAGGGGGGAGACTGAGCAAAAGGTAGGGGAATTTGAATGTGTGTTTTTGCAAATGCCATTGACATTCTGGGGAGAGTAGAGAATACAAACTTGGAGTCATGTTGCAAAGTTTTTAATGTCATTCTAGGCAGAGCTTGGTCACTCAGCAGTCTCAGGAAGTAATTGCATTACCTGGTGAGAGAGTGTAGAGGAAGAAGTCAAATGTGTGGAGGGCAGGACCTTGGAAAGTGGCCAGAAGGCAGAGGAAAGTAGTCATTTTAGATGACTGAGAAGGAACAATTAGCTGGATAGAAGGGAAACCAGATAATAGTTTAGCTAAGCTGGCTTCCATGAAAAAGCTCCATGGAGAGAGAGATGCTTATCCAGCCTCCAGCTTTTCTGGCCCTCCCAGTCCAAGTGCCAGATATGTGAATGAAAATGTTGTCTTGTATTTTCCAGGGCTCATGTGGTGGGTCAGCTCCATGAATTTATCAAGAAGATAACATCCTTGCCCCACTGTCTTACTATTTCTAGGATGTTACCTTCATCTTCATCATTCAAGATGGTACTGTGATGTTCCTGGCAAGAGGATGGAGGAAGGAAGGAAGAAGAAACAAAGAACATACCTCAGCTGCTTAAGGTATGTTTCTGCAAACTTATGGTAGATTCCTATACAAAAATTATGTCTCATTGGTCAGAACTTCTTCACATGACCATATATACTTATAAGGAAGACTGAGAAATGTAATATTTTTCAGAGAAACCCTGTATCCCATAAAAAATCAATTAATATTAAAGATAAGCAGCAGGGGTCTCTCATATTCAAGCAGTGATATTGGGGAAATCAAGATTTCATGTAAGTTCAGGTATTCTTGGAAAAGGGTAAGACTATAAGGGAGTTTTAGCAGTTTATAGATCAAAAATTAAAAAACAGAGACACACACAATCACATTATTATCCCAAGTTATAAGAATTTTGGTTGCTTATCTACTTTTCTGTAAAACTTCCTAATATTTCTAGGTGTTTCTCTCCCCAAATATCTCTGAAGCTCTACAGGGGAATACATAATGTTCAGGAACCATGTCCTGCCATTTCTTCCATGCTGCTTCCTGACAGACCCATATTGACCACTCTTTCTGAGACCTCCATGCCACCATTAGTGAATCTAGAAATCTACAACTTCCTGTCTATTTCTTCCTGTCATGGATGTCATTTGATTTGTCAGCAAATGCTTTCAAACTCCTTCTCTCTTCTATGCTATTGCTTTTAGATGCTCTTAGTTGGAATCTACCTTGAGCCAGACCCTTGCCAGTTCATTGACTTATTGTAATATCTTTGCATGTCAAAGGCAAGGGGGTAAGGTACTCGGATTCATTCTCCTTTTTCTATATAAGTCTTATTTGTTATGTATAATTTGTTTTCACAAATAATTGCAACGAAGAAGGCAGGCTGCTAACTTGGCAGCATCCAATGATGAAATTAACGCACCTGAGTATATTGGAAAAGGCATGATAGAACTCCATGGGTAAGCAGGGCTTAAACCCTCCACCCATCTGCCCCATGTGACACTAGTCATAGAAAGAAGATTTAACAGGAGTTAGAGCAAGGCACTAGGAAAGATCAGTCAGGAAGAAGTAGTATGGCCCGGAAAGGAAAGGTCTATGACAGGGGTGATGAATTGTGATGAATACAGACAATGGACTGAAGAAGCATGTCTTTTGCATGGTAATTATACATCATGAGGAAAAGGATAATGTTTGGGAATGGGATCAGGGTTATCAAAAATAAAGAATACCACCAACAAAAAAATTGGGAGGGCTCCTGAGTTTGATTACCTTCCTTGTTTTTCCACAAGACCAGTAATATATATAAGCATTTTGAAACTATCCCCCAAAGTATTTTTAATAATTACAAACCATAACTAGTTCAACTTTAATATCAGTTCTAAAGAAATGACAGTTTTCTTGTGCTTTAAAAAAACTATGCTATTAATTAACTACTTTTGAATATATTAGCTTTATTCTAGAGAGATGTTAGAAATTCCCCTACTCTCAAGTATTTTCTTCTGTAAGTGTCCATTGTATGTGTCTTGGGTCTTTAGAATTTTAACCTTTTAATAGGGGTTAATAGAGGAGAAGTTAATTACATTGCATTATGGAATAAAGGGATTGAACATGATTTCATTACTATTTCCACACATAGTAGAATGGTGAACAACGAACCTACCTCCTATTTTGTGGATAGAGAGGAAGGAGGAGAGACTTAGCAGAACAAGGTATCCAAAAACATGATTATGGACAATTGGTAATTGCTACAATTGGAGGAGGTTTTCCCACAGGAAAATCCAATATTCCCTGAGATGATATACCTCGGTCCAGGCAGGAAGCCCTGGGAGAACCGATTCCAAGGGGAACTAAGGATGTAGGTATCAGAACAGCAGTTCTGAGGAGTGTTTATAAGAACAAGGCACTAGGGGTCCCTTGAAGGATACTAAAGGAAACATTCAAGTATACAGAATAAGAAGGAAGGATAAGGTCAGGGCTTTAAAGGATCATAAACTGAATTCATCTGTAAAGTTCTCTATACCTTCTAGAGGGAGTCTCATCAAGTGTAGGGAATTGGGGCTCATTCCATTTCCTGAACCTTGGAGGATTCCATTTTGCTTGACTGGAATTATGACATATTCACTGCTACTTAACCATAAGCACCCTCAGACTTAAAACTGACAACACATTCTCCAGTCTTTTTTGTCTTGTTTTGTCTTGTCTTGTCTTGTCTTGTCTTGTCCTGTCTTGTCTTCTCATCTCTGCTCTCCTCTCCTCTCTCCTCTCCTCTCTCCTCTCCTCTCCTCTCCTCTCCTCTCCTCTCCTCTCTTCTCCTCTTCTCTCACTATGTGATTATGCAACTGTATTGAAAAAAAGACTAATGAATATACTAATAAGTATTATTTGAGTATAAGATTATGCTAAATATGTCATAGCTATTTCTTCATTTAATTCTTAAATCTTAAAACTATTTACATATTAGGAAACTGAAATGGAGGAATTGGGATCTGGGTCATTTTTCTTCAAAGCTCTTAGCACATGAAGTTTTTATATATAAAAATATTGTGTAAACTGCCCCCTCACCCCACAAAGTGGGGCAGTTTCTTACCCTAACTCCCTTACAATCATTCAATTAATGAATTGTTTGATACTTGACATTTTTGAGACTTCCTTTCATGTTGACTATAGCTCATTAGTAATTTACAAGAGAAAGTTCCCTAGTACAGCTGTGCTTTGGGACATCTGTGGGAGATGATACAACATCGTAGATAATTATATAGCCCTCAGCTTCCCATAGATCTTGGTTTAAATCAAGTTTTTCATTATATCAGATGTGTATCCTCAGGAAAGCCACTCATCTTCTCTAAGCCATTTTCCTCATCTGTAAAATAGGGATAATAAATAAAATAGAGTTAGAGGATTAAATGGATGTTGTGTATAAGGAGGTATGGCCCCTGCTTCATGCAGCTTAAAGTCTAGTATGGATAGATAAACAGAAAATCTAATAAAACCAAAATAAAATGAAAACTATCTATAAGAAATATATATTAACAAATCATAAAGTTCTGTGGAAATAATAACTATTTTATTTGAGACATAAAGGTGGCAAGGTATATGATTAAAATTGTACTCGTGCTTTATCTTAAATACAATGGGAAGTTCTTGAAGGTTTTTAAGAAAAAATGACATCATGAGATTTTCACTTTAAATTGGTCATTTGGTCTGCTGTGTGGAGAATGGATGGAGAAGGGAGAGAGGTGAAAAAGGAAAAAGGACAAATGCTGGAAGGCCAAGTAAGCAAGCAATCAGAATGCTAAGTGAGATGCAGATGGATTTAAGTAATATTTTGGAAGTCAAATTAATAAGACTTTATAATGTACTAAATATAGGAGTCAAGGAGAAGTGATAAGATATTAAGGACAATTCTCAGATTTCTGGTTTTAGCAGTATAGAGTTACGTCTAGAGATGGAGCAGATTTAGTGTGGAAGAAGAATGATCAAGTGATCAGTTTCGGAAAGGCTAAATTTTAGGAACATTTGAGATATTTAAGCATATGTATAGAATGACATCAGGCTCTTATGTCTGAGGTCTGTACTGACATGTACATTCAGGAAGCACCAAATTTGTATGGTTTCATAGCCATGGGAAAGGATCAGATCATTGAAAGAGTGTGTAGAAGAAGAGGGTGGAAAAATTAGCCCTAAAGATACCCAATATTTGAAAGTAAAGGAGCTCTCAAAAGAATAAAAAGTTCTTAAGGGTAACAAAAATAGAAAATGAAGATTTATTGTATGTTTGGCACAATTTTATACTTCAATAAAATGTGGAATTTTCTTTTTCTTATCTAGTTGTATTATTTTTCTAATGAGATGAACATTTCTAGGTGGAGATTATGATTCTTCCTTCTTTGGTGCAAGAGTCCAAGAAATATTTTTGATTAATTTGAGAAAACGAAATGATGAAATAAAGATTGTAACTTATGTCAGAACACGGAAAGTCATCTTTCCTTATATATCAACGCTTATAGTCTTTAATGGACCATTAGAAAGATTTTAACTCATCTCTTAGCATAAACGAGAAGGAAACTTCATAGCAAAACTTTTTTATTCCTTGTCTTCTTAAATCAGATATCTTATTTGTTAGTCGATTAGGGCCATTCAATTGCAATAAAGACTCTAAATCAGAGGTTGACAAAATAGGCAAGTATCTGATTATGTTTCTGGACTTATTCAATGGCTAATCAAAACTATAATCTTTACTTGATTACATGTAAGAGGGGTAACACTTCAGTTCTGTATCAGTTAATCATGAAACCAAAAAAATCTGTTAAAATACTTCATAGCCTTTATACTATCTGCCCACAGGAACAGTAATTACTGAAAGGCAAAAAGAAGAGTAGGGAGAAAGATTATTTCTAAGAGGATTTTAGTTTTAATACTTAGTTAAATTATGGCTGTATGATTGTTGAGACAGAGATTTACAGAATAAATGAAAAAGCTTTACTGGAAGATAACACTTAAGTTTAAAAGTAAGAAATATAGGTAGTTGTGCTTATCATCTGACTGTGATGATGCTCTCACCTCTGATTTTCCATCTACTTAATTGGGGGAACTGGACATTCATGGGATGAGCCTTTTAACCAAACAAAAACAAAAATAGCCCCCCTCCCCCAACAAAAACAAAAAAATCTTGTTCTTTGGGTACATCTATTGTGTTGCTTTGGGTGAATTCATGTAAATAAATAAATAAATAAATAAATAAATAAATAAATAAATAAATAAATAAAAAATATATATTTATATTTATCTATTTATTTGAGCAAAAGATAGAGCATGAGTGGGGGAGGGGCAGAAGCAGAGGTAGAGAATCTCCAGCAGACTCCCAGCTGAGTGTTGAGCTGGACACTGAGCTCAATCTCACAACCATGAGATTATGACCTGAGTTGAAATCAAGACTTCGATGCTTGACCAACTTAGCCACCCAGGTGTCCCTTTATTGAAGTTTTTTGAACAGTGTATGTATAGCTTCCAAAAAACATGTATATATATATATGATATTTATTGAAGCTTTGTTGTATGAGTATTGATATGTGCATAAATATCTATGTACATACACATGTCATGCAATGTATGTATGCACAGTGTATTACATGCATAGCACGTACATATGTATATGTAATATATTACAATTATAGGATATGTGTATGTGCATTCATATAGATATGTACCCTAGGATAGCTAGAAAATACTAAAAATGATCTTCAGTTATTTAGATTATCTGTACACCAAGGACTTTTCTAGGGAGACAGCTTACATAATTTTTTCTCTATTTTATTTTATTTTTTCAATCTTATTGTTTTATTTATTTATTTTTCTTTCTCCAAATTTTTATTTAAATTCCAGTTAGTTACAATACAGTGGAATGTTAGTTTCAGGTGTAGAATTTAGTGATTCATCGCTTACATACTTAACCTTCCTTCCTTTTTTGACCTGTTTCTCCTTTCATTTTTTCCAAATTTTTGAATGATACATGATAATAGAAAACATCGTCTTCTAACTAATTTATAGAATATGCCTCTACTTTTTCATTTTAAATATTATTTTTAAAAATATTTGCTATAATATTAGGGATATCATAGTAGTTCTGGATCTAGAATACCTGAGTACAACTTCCTAGCTGATGAACTTGAACAAGTTTTCCTGAGTCTTTGGGACTCAGTTTCTTGCCTGCAAAATAGAGACGATAAGAGTGCTAATTCTGAAGGGTTATTGTGAAGACTAAACAAGCCTTTTTTCCAATGCTACCCGGGCAGGGATCTACAAGGCATTGTTGTGTTGTTTTGCATTCCCATTCTAACTTAAAGGGAAACTTTCAGAATGTCTGGAGCCCTTAATATCCTACAAATGAAGGAGGAGGACGTCCTCAAATTCCTTAGGTGGCACCAACCTTGACTTCAAATGGAACAGTACATCTACAAAAGGAAAAGTGATAGCATTTACACTGTATATCTGAAAAACCCAGGAAAAGCTTCTGCCAATGGTAGCTCCTACCATCGTTGTGCTGAAAACCCAGCTGACATCAGTGTCATATCATCCAGGAATACTGGCCGGCGAGCTATGTTGAGGTCTGCTGCTGCTACTGGAGTGACTCCTAGGGCTGGCCACTTCGATCCTGGAAACTTCAGTAGCCAGATCCAGGCAGGCTTCCTGGAGCTGAGACTTCTGGTGGTTCCTGACCCCAGGGCTGACCACCAGCCTCTCACAGAGTTGCCTTAGGTTAACCTGCCTACTGTCACTGCGTAACACACTTTCCTCTGCCTTGTGTGGACATTGGCATTCCTTGCAACAACAAGGGCATTCCCTCAGTGGGTCTGATGTGGTGAATGCTGGTCCAGGAAGTTCTGCACATGAGTGGCACCATTTCTGGTGAACGCCCAGGGGATGTCATGTCTGACCTCTGCTTCTACAGAGATCCTGAAGAGATTGAAAAGGAAGAGCAGGCTGCTGCTGAAAAAGGCTGTGACCAAGGAGGAATTTCAGGGTGAAATGGATTGTTCCATTCCTGAATTTACTGCTATTCAACCTGAAGGTGCAGACTGGTGTCTCTCTTTGAAGCAGTAGTGCAATTTAATCTATAAATCTGGGCATAAATATCTCACCAAATTATTACACATTATAATCCAGTATTATTTTATGAAGTAGAGATCTTCTTAAAAATCTGAGTTTAATGAAATTATAATCCATTTTTCACTTCTTTGATAATATCTTTAATATCAATTCCTCACTAAACAGAAGTTAGTATTTGGTTGATTTATAAGCATTTAATGTATACACCAGACATACAGAACATAGAAAAATTAGCATTAATTTACAAAAAGTAATCACAGAAGATAGAATATGAAATATATTTTACAAAACTGTTAGATTTGATAAACAATTGTTATTAGAAACAGATTTTTGAGGTGGGTTTCTTGAAAAACTGATAAAAGTTCAGTTTTCAATATTGAATAAAATATTAAAATATGCCCCACAAGAATATGCATAATGACACCATTCATGTAATGCTGCAAAAGTAATGATTTTGTATATTTGTAGTAAGTATTCATATTGGAAGTTCCTTAATAAAAATAGACTATAAAATTTTCTCAAATAACATAAAGATGACAAGAAAAATATTGGTCTCCCAAAAATACATTGAATTTAAGAAGAGTTATGTGTTAGACGATGAGATGTAGTTTAGCTTTTAAAACTATTTATTTTGAAAGCTATGCATAGAAATAGGCTTTTTCAAAACAAGATATTCAGAGAATGTTTTATTGAAATTTATTTGTGACCAATTCAGGTATTCATTAGAAGGTGAAATCTTTGAGGACAGGATTTTTGTCTGTTTTATGCCTTAATATTTCTCTAGCACCTAGGAGAGGGTCTGAAGCATAGCAGGGGCTCCTAGACATTTATTGAACAAATGAATACCTGAACTTATCAATAATCATGCTGACATTTTTCCAGGCTAAACTTATTGGAGCAAAATTAAATGCTATAGAACTTTGAGATCTCAACAATACTGTAGTCTGAATATTAACTATTAACATTGATCAAAAAGAATGCATAAGGAAAACTTTGATCCTGTCCTTCATTAATCCCTAAGCAGATGCAGGATATCTTCCAGTTAGGTTTACGTCCTTGTAAGGTGAGATTTTTATGAAAATGCTGTCTTATAAAACCCAATCTCTACTGTTAAGGAATAAGGGTTGGTTTTTAACTAACAACACAAAAGAGCAGAAGTCCAGGGGCTAGAGTCAAACTCATTGCCCCTTGTAGCTGTCAAAGTCTAAATGAGAGAATTAACCTTTAAAGAAGATTTATTATACTCTAAGCATCCATTCTTACTTCCACACAGTCTTAAACCTATTCCTTTATTAATTACACCAGCATAGAGCTAACCCCTGTAACTGTGAACCAGCCTCACTTCTTTGGTAGAATTGGGCTTTATCATGATGATACCAGCTTAGATTAAGAGTACTACAAGGAATGGCCCTAGGATATTATAACTGTTTTTGTTATGTTTATTATATCATTTGAGGGGATTTTGTTTCAGTTTTCACACCAGGACTAGCTGTTTTTATCTAATGGACCCTATAAATTGTTTGATGGATCAGTTACCATGGTTCTCTGTTAGCTTAGAGATAAACTCCTAGGCCACCTATTACAATGCAATTGTTTTGATGTTAGTGTTCACATGTGTGTATGTGTGTGTGTGTGTGTGTGTGGTGGGGGGGGGTGACATTAGCTTCACCTCCAGTACCATTTTATGCCTTATCCTTATTTTGCTTTCTTCTTTCTTAAACACATTAAATGATATTATTTTATTTTATTTTATTTTTAATTTTTATTTATTTATGATAGTCACCCAGAGAGAGAGAGAGAGGCAGAGACACAGGCAGAGGGAGAAGCAGGCTCCATGCAGCGAGCCTGACGTAGGATTCGACCCCGGGTCTCCAGGATCGCGCCCTGGGCCAAAGGCAGGCGCCAAACCGCTGCGCCACCCAGGGATCCCTAAATGATATTATTTTAATAAAATTACTTGTCCTTATAAAGCAAACTTTTAAATAAAATACCTCTTAATTTTGTTTATTTGTAGTTCAAACCTATTCTGATAATGAAGGTAAGTATGGAGAGGAAGGAAAGGCAATCCCAAATAAATAAATGAATAAATAGATAGATAGTATCAAGAAAGAAATAAAAATGAGAACTTTTAGCTGCCTGCCTTTGGTTCTCAGTGCATTCTTAGATCTTGGATCTCCCCAAGGAATAAGTGATATCAGAATCAGGCATTCCAAGGAACACTTTCCAGTTTGATGGGAAAGTATTTGTTTTGTTTTGTTTTCAAGATTTTATTTATTCATTGAGAGGCTGAGAGAGAGAAAGGCAGAGACATAGGCAGAGGATGAAGTAGGGGGGGTCCCAGAACCCTGGGATCACACCCTGAGCCAAAGGCAGACGCTCAACCACTGAGCCACCCAGGCATCACTGTTTTATTTTCTGTTTTTAAAGATTTTATCTATCATCTATCTATCATCTATCTATCATCTATCTATCATCTATCTATCTATCTATCTATCTATCTATCTATCTATCTATCTATCTAATCTAGTGTATGAGTGGGGGAGGGGCAGAGGAAGAGAGGGAATCTCAAGCAGACTCTCCACTGAACGTGAAGTCCTATGTAGGGCTCAGTCTCATGACCCTGAGATCATGACCTAAGCCAAAATCAAGAATCTGATGCTTAACTGACTGAGCCATCCAGGTTCTCAAGGAAGATAGTTGTAAAGATTTGTCTGAGCCACTAATGTCTGAATCTCTCTTCTGTCTATGATCAAGTCTCATCACACTAAACTTCAGGTTTCTGAATTCTTACTGAGCTGACTCTCATGGTCATCTGAGGAACACTATTATTCACTGCTTAATTACCTGCCCAAATACCACCTCCCAGAATAGGGGTTCAATCTGATAACTGCAGCTTGGGCACATCCACAGATATTATCTTAGCCTCATATCCTGTGCAGGACAAATGAGGCTGGATGTGAGGATGTTGAAAAGGCTTCAGGATAATCTAACTGAGTCAGCAGAAGGGTCAGTCTTTAGGGCCCTAAGGGAAAGCTTAGCAAGGCAGGTTGTAAATGGCCGGGGAGTTTTTGGCAGGGTTGTATTTCTTTGGGACTGGAAGGCAGATGACCTTAAGATTCCTGAGAAGGTTCCAAATAAGTAGTATATTATGGCTTTACTGTACCAAATTCCCCTTTTCCTCCTAAGCACTCAACCAGACACTCCTCATTTACTGAACTCATAAAATTTCCACTAATGGATGGAACTAATTGTTCCCTAGTTTCAGACCTGTGTTCTGCTGCCTCTACTTTTTACTATTAAAAGTAGGATTGGGGCCAAATCATTACAGATGGTGCCAAGGTGTCTAATTATGCACTTGAGAGGTCAAGGAATGCCTTTTTCCCCCTTTCTAAAATGTATGAATCAATTTATATCTTAAAAAGAGTTTAGTTTTGAAGGGCTACATAAAGCCATGATGTTCTCTTCAAATTTTGTTTTCTCTCAATTTAATAAACTCTCTGATTTGAAGCTCTGGTATTATTAAGAAATAATATTGATTTAATGATCTTGAAGTCCTTATCATAGAAAACCATTTCTTGGATTTGTTCATTTGTTAGGTTTTTTCCTCCCAATTTTAAAGTAGGGAACAAGGGAAAATCATTAAGAATATCAGCATTTAGCATGCCATTGCTCAAATTTTGAATTTTGACATGAAGTAGAGCAGTGTTTCCAGGTAAGGAGGATGAAAGGAAGAGAGGTGATATAAACACAATCTGAATTACCTGGAGAGCTTTGAAAAATACGGTGTTCATTTTCTTTATTTCTTATGGTTTGGGTGAGAGAAATGAGGAAAAGAATGGTAGTAGTGAGTAAGTACTCCTTGTGTATTCCTTTTTTTCTGGTTAGAAAGCATTTGACACTTTGAGATAAGATATTAGCTAATTTGCAAATATTGTTTGTGGTGGGCCTTGACTTATTTGCTTTGAAATCCATTCAGGTTTACTTAGTATCATTCAATACAGAACATGGTGGGGGAGAAGCAATTTCCTGATTTCATGATTTCAAATTCCTCCGGGTAACCTTGACTGCTGTCTCTAGGCCTCCGGCTGCTACTGCTAGTCCTCAGGTTGCTACCCCATCCCATTTGGCTTTCAGCTCTTTCATCACCTGTGATACCAATTCCCTGTATTAACTTTCCTCTGTTTTAAATACTTAGAGTAATTTTTATTTTCCTGCTTCAAACTAAATGATATATCATTATAGCCTTTAATTTGTGCATAAAATAAAGAAAACTAAAATGTGTAAGTAGACCTGCATTAGTTAATATTCATTCAATCATAAGATGGAAAAAAAAAAAAACAACTTCCTTAAGCAAGATAGTATAGTTAGTGGCTCTCGAAAGTAAAAGACCAAGCATTGTAGTTTAATTTGGAGATCAAATGATGTTACCAGACATAAGCTGATTGGGTGATTTTTTTGTTGTTGTTGTTCCCTATGGATCATCATTACCAATTTTAGTATCGCTTTATCATAACACAAATTCTGAAAGAAGAAAGAACTGACTTCCCTAATAACTACCAGCCTCCTGGAGGCAGCCAATCATGATTGCTGGGCCAGTTCCCCAAGTTCTGCCTCCCTCAGTGATGATGTTTCTATCAGCCCAGATTGCTCCACTTCCTGTTCAGTCTATAGAGCCAGACTCTATCCTTTTCCAGTTTCTATGCTTTTTGACTTTAACAGAGAGATGCTCTCTCGCTCTCTCTTTTAAAGATTTATTTATTTATTTTTGAGAGAAAGAAACAGAGAACAAGCCAGAGGGAGAAATAGGGGGAGAGGAAGACAGAGAACCTCAAGCAGACTTCCCATTGAGCACAGAGTCCAGCGAGGGGCTTGATCCCAGAACCCTGAGATCATGACCTGAGCTGAAACTAAGTCAGACACTTAATTGACTGAGCCCCCCCAGGTGCCCCAGAGATGATTCTCTTTGAAGAAGTTGACAGAGCTTGTCATGTGATTTATGAAGTTCAGACAATAGGAAATTAAAAGAACTGCATTTCCTAATGGTTACTACTAGCTCACAATGAACGCATAACCCATAAGGCAATGAAGTGAACAACCATAAGTGAATAACCACATTTTTTTGAAATTTAAATAGGGGCCTTGTTAATTATCCATCCGTAGTAGAAATCTAAGTTATTTAAACCTCAGTGTAATATGCATTCAAATAAAGAAAGTCCCCAAATCTGAAAGCAGAATACTAGGCAATAAGACTGGCAAGATTTTAGGGACCAATAAGTAGCACGCTTCTCTTAGTTTCTTGAGTTTTGAGCAAATGTATGTAAATAAACTAAGGAGTCAGAAAGACAGAGGAAAAAAAATACAATTTTTCTTATTGGAAAAGCTGGAATGGTCTTTCTAAAACAGATACACTCACTGTGGGCTATTGATTTATACTCCTAAGTTCCCAAACAGAATGAGATGGCTCTTCAGAATTGCTTCTAGAAGGTAGCTCTTGGTCCTGACCCATGTGTGATTGCCCTCCTGGAACAGCAACAGAGAAAAATGAACTCATCCAGTTAATCCAGAGACAGGAGAAAGGGCCCACATTGAGCGTGCTCAGCTGCCTTTCAGTTTTACCAATGAGATGTCAGTTTTACCTTTGGGAGTGAGTAGAAATTACCAAGTAGTTAGAGGATTTTATTTTCTAGGCTCAGGCTAGAATATTTGGAATAGAAATGATCCCCAGAAATTAGTCCCTTTCTAAATACCTATAAAGTATGTGTAATATTTTTTGATTTAAGAAAGTTTATCATTGGATAAAGGCTCATAAATTTTTTAAAGATTTTTTATTTATTTATGATAATCACAGAGAGAGAGAGAGAGAGAGAGAGGCAGAGACATAGGCAGAGGGAGAAGCAGGCTCCATGCACTGGGAGCCCGACATGGGATTCGATCCCGGGTCTCCAGGATCGTGCCCTGGGCCAAAGGCAGGCGCCAAACCGCTGCGCCACCTAGGGATCCCAAGGCTCACAAATTTAATATATTAAGATGTAAAACACATAGCAAATGACTCCAAAAAAGTCAGCATAATGATTATCAGTTAAGTAGACTTTAATACCAAATCTTTAGTGGACTTAGCATTAAAAAAAAAAAAAAAAGATTGTGGATAATAGATCAGATCATTAGTATTATTGTCTGGTGATTGTAAAAAGCACAAAATTTTGGAGCTTTATTCTAAAAGCATGGTATATCAATCAAAAGAAATTATTTTCACATTAAATGGTACTTGTTCTCCCACAGGAAATTTAATGTGATTTTACATGACTTATGACACTAAAACCTACATTCATGAAGTAGAGGGACAAAGCTTTTGGTTGAGTAAGTACAACAAAAACCAGAGAGAAAAAATCTTTAAGATCCTGCTCTCTTCTGCTGGGATAATGGGCAGAGATTGAGGCACAACCCTTTCAATTAAGACATTTTCACTTCTTCACAGAGATTTCTGGAAAATGTTTTAACCCCTAAGAATGATTGAAATAAAATTAACGATGTTGAATGGGGACGTAGAGTGTATTTTGCTGTGAGCATGCCACACTTCCCACATGGCTAGGGTCTCAATATTTAAGAAGCCTTAAATGTATAAAATATATATAAAAATATAAAAGTGTGGCCTGAAGCAATATTTATGATTAGCTCCAAATTGTGTTCGCTTTGTTATTGTTGTTGTTGTTAAAGCTTTTTAAGAATGACTTTGTTTTGAAATAACTTCAAAGTTAGAGAAATTTCAAGAATATAGAGAAACTGGTTATATAAACTGCTATATAACCTTTACCCATTGCCTTGATTATTAATGTCTTGCTACATTTATCATTCTCTTTCTGTGTCTGTCTCCCTCATCTTCATATTTACTTATATGTGCCTATATATCAATTTCTATACATGTAAATTTTTCTGAGCCATTTGAAAGTTGCAGATATGATATTTCTTTATCCTGAAATACTTCAGTACATATTTCTTAAGAACAAGGGCATTCTTTGACATAATCATAGTACAGTTATCAAAACTGGATAATTAACTTTGACACAATATTATTATCTGATCTATGGATCTTGTTCAAATATTGCTGATTGAATAAGTACTGTCTTTTATATAGTTGGGCTTTTAATTCTGACTTTCTCAGACTTCAGACAAAGCATAGATACAGAAAGCAGGATATCCCTGATAGTGACACACAGGTGGCTTTTTCTGTACTTGGATTGCTTGTTCTCTTATATAAATATAAACTTTGAGATGCAATGGGAATCCCCAAGGCTTGCTTTCAGAGAAGCTTTCCTAATATGTTTTCTAAGTCATAGTTAATGTTAAATAACAGACAAAGATCTCAGGATTCTTTAGGCTTTCTGTCAATTTCTGACCTCCCCATAGACGGTCCCACGGGTACTTCTCAGCAAACACTTCACCCAGTATGAGGCTTCTGCCATTATTTTTTCTGAATTTACTCTGCTTCCCAGGTGTGTCATCCCCTCAATATGTAATACCATACTCCAGTGTTAGTCCATATATTTTGTTGCTTCCTATTTGATTACCTTGAGAGATGTCACTGGGTTTTGTGATCCCACAAATTTGGATGAAACCTGACACGGTGCTCTCAATTCTCTTTCCATGTGAACTATTTCTACATTATGTTCTTTCCCTGCTAAATCCTCCCTCGCCTCCAACACATTCCCATTCCCATTGAGCTCTAAGCCAGTCCTTTGGGCCTGAGATTCCTAATTTACTCTGAAGCTTTTGCTACTCATACTTATCCTATCAGGATGAGGCTGGCTTCATGGTGTAAACCTTCTTAGACCTCTGACACTGATCACTGGGGACTAGCCTATGCATCTCATGTTGTAGAAAATACAGGAAAACTCATGTATCCATATTCATGTGTGCACACATACACATATACCATGTGACTAGATTTAAGTGGGACCTTTATACTGTCAGGATCAGAACCTTTTATCTTACCTTTATGTGAGGCAAGAGATGGAGTCAATATTAGATTGGTTGTTATTGTTCAGATAGCTGGTCTAATATTTCGTAGCTAGCCAACCCCAATCTCATGATTTGTGTATATATATATATATATATATATATATATATATATATATATGACTTATATATTTATAAATTGAGCTGCCATTTGATGGCAAGCTAGAGTGAGTCAGCTACTAGCAGGACAGGCAAAAGAATAGCTTGTGAGTCACAAAGCTCGGAAAACTAAATGCTCAATGCTTCTTCACTGAATAAATGATAGAATAAAGAACAATTTAATTTAAATATGCTAGGATTAGCTCCAAGAAATTAGATTCAAACAAGGTGCTTACCTGCAATTTTGGTAAGATTCTTTTGAACAACCATTCCTAGGTTAGCAAATGTTTAAAAGATAAACAGAGAGTTAAGCTTTCAATGCTCATGAGAAAGCAAATTACAGTATTTTTGTTTGTCATATAATTATGACAATTAAAACAGGATATGTATTGACCACTAATTACCTATATTCACATATTTAGAAAGGGATTTTTAAGTAAGTGCTACTACTTGGCCCAGATAAACACCTTTTCATTTCTATATATTTATTTTAAATTACTACTTAAACATCACTCTGGTTTACTTCCTAGAGGTCAGAGATCTTCCCTGTCATTCTTGCAGTGTGCAGCAATGCTATGGGGCTTTCCACATGTATGACCTCTGCTAATTGCTTGGCCTTATCTGAAATCACTGTTTCTGGCCTGTTTGGTGCCTCTTATGCTCCTGATTGCTGGGTTTCTTCCCAGTTTTTTTCTCTTTAACTTTCCATTAATTTTGTAGAAGGAACCACACATTTCCTGACGGGCACTCTTTGGTTCTTTCCTTTTCTCTTTGATCAATTAATTTTTAAAAAATTAACAAGCTTTATTTTTTTAGAGCGGTTTTAGATTCATAAAAAAATGAGGGTCAGTAGAGAGAATTCCCACATCTCTCCCATCACCCTCATGTTTTCCCCATCATTAACATCCTCTCCTAATGTAAATTAAGGGCGTTTTTTTTAGTAATGATATATCAATGTTGTTTCGTGGATTGTAACAGCATTGATACATCATTATATATATAAAAAAAAGGACCCCATAGTTTACATTAGGATTCATTCTTGATATGCATTCTTTGGGCTTTGAAATATATATAATGACATGTATCCATAATTATGGTATCATACACAGGAGTTTCACTTCCCCAAAAGCATCCTGTGCTCCTCCTATTCAACCCTCCCTACCCTAATCTCTGATAACCACTCAACTTTTTACTCCCTCCATAGTTTTGCTTTTTCTAGAATGTCATATAGTTAAAATCATACAGCATTTTCACATTGGGTTCTTTGACTTAATAGTATGCATTTAAGTTTCTGTCATGCCTTTTCATGGCTGAATAGCTCATTTCTTCATAGTGGTGAATTATATTTCATTGTCTGAATGTGCTAGTTTATTTTTTTTGTGTGTGTGTGTGCTTCTATTTTCATTTTATTTTATTTTATTTTATTTTTTACATTTCCTTTTTTTTATTGGTGTTGAATTTACCAACATACAGAATAACCCCCAGTGCCCGTCACCCAATCACTCCCACCCCCCGCCCTCCTCCCCTTCTACCACCCCTAGTTCGTTTCCCAGAGTTAGCAGTCTTTACGTTATGTCTCCCTTTCTGATATTTCCCTCACATTTCTTCTCCCTTCCCTTATATTCCCTTTCACTATTATTTATATTCCCCAAATGAATGAGAACATATAATGTTTGTCCTTCTCCGACTGACTTACTTCACACAGCATAATACCCTCCAGTTCCATCCACGTTGAAGCAAATGGTGGGTATTTGTCATTTCTAATAGCTGAGTAATATTCCATTGTATACATAAACCACATCTTCTTTATCCATTCATCTTTCGATGGACACCGAGGCTCCTTCCACAGTTGGCTATTGTGGCCATTGCTGCTATAAACATCGGGGTGCAGGTGTCCCGGCGTTTCATTGCATCTGTATCTTTGGGGTAAATCCCCAACAGTGCAATTGCTGGGTCGTAGGGCAGGTCTATTTTTAACTCTTTGAGGAACGTCCACACAGTTTTCCAGAGTGGCTGCACCAATTCACATTCCCACCAACAGTGTAGAGGGTTCCCTTTTCTCCGCATCCTCTCCAACATTTGTTGTTTCCTGCCTTGTTAATTTGCCCCATGCTCACTGGTGTAAGGTGGTATCTCATTGTGGTTTTGATTTGTATTTCCCTGATGGCAAGTGATGCGGAGCATTTTCTCATATGCATGTTGGCCATGTCTATGTCTTCCTCTGTGAGATTTCTGTTCATGTCTTTTGCCCATTTCATGATTGGATTGTTTGTTTCTTTGCTGTTGAGTTTAATACGTTCTTTATAGATCTTGGAAACTAGCCCTTTATCTGATACATCATTTGCAAATATCTTCTCCCATTCTGTAGGTTGTCTTTGAGTTTTGTTGACTGTATCCTTTGCTGTGCAAAAGCTTCTTATCTTGATGAAGTCCCAATAGTTCATTTTTGCTTTTGTTTCTTTTATCTTCGTGGATATATCTTGCAAGAAGTTACTGTGGTCGAGTTCAAAAAGGGTGTTGCCTGTGTTCTCCTCTAGGATTTTGATGGAATCTTCTCTCACATTTAGATCTTTCATCCATTTTGAGTTTATCTTCGTGTATGGTGAAAGAGAGTGGTCTAGTTTCATTCTTCTGCATGTGGATGTCCAATTTTCCCAGCACCATTTATTGAATAGACTGTCTTTCTTCCAATGGATAGTCTTTCCTCCTTTATCGAATATTAGTTGACCATAAACTTCAGGGTCCACTTCTGGGTTCTCTATTCTGTTCCATTCATCTATGTGTCTGTTTTTGTGCCAGTACCACACTGTCTTGATGACCACAGCTTTGTAGTACAACCTGAAATCTGGCATTGTGATGCCCCCAGATATGGTTTTCTTTTTTAAAATTCCCCTGGCTATTCGGGGTCTTTTCTGATTCCACACAAATCTTAAAATAATTTGTTCTAACTCTCTGAAGAAAGTCCATGGTATTTTGATAGGGATTGCATTAAACGTGTATATTGCCCTGGGTAACATTGACATTTTCACAATATTAATTCTGCCAATCCATGAGCATGGAATATTTTTCCATCTCTTTGTGTCTTCCTCAATTTCTTTCAGAAGTGTTCTATAGTTTTGAGGGTATAGATCCTTTACATCTTTGGTGAGGTTTATTCCTAGGTATCTTAGGCTTTTGGGTGCAATTGTAAATGGGATTGACTCCTTAATTTCTCTTTCTTCAGTCTCATCGTTAGTGTATAGAAATGCCACTGATTTCTGGGCATTGATTTTGTATCCTGCCATGCTATCCGAATTGCTGTATGAGTTCTAGCAATCTTGGGGTGGAGACTTTTGGGTTTTCTATGTAGAGTATCATGTCATCGGCGAAGAGGGAGAGTTTGACTTCTTCTTTGCCAATTTGAATGCCTTTAATGTCTTTTTGTTGTCTGATTGCTGAGGCTAGGACTTCCAGTACTATGTTGAATAGCAGTGGTGAGAGTGGACATCCCTGTCTTGTTCCTGATCTTAGGGGAAAGGCTCCCAGTGCTTCCCCATTGAGAATGATAATTGCTGTGGGCTTTTCATAGATGGCTTTTAAGATGTTGAGGAACGTTCCCTCTATCCCTACACACTGAAGAGTTTTGATCAGAAATGGATGCTGTATTTTATAAAATGCTTTCTCTGCATCTAATGAGAGTATCATATGGTTCTTGGTTTTTCTCTTGCTGATATGATGAATCACATTGATTGTTTTACGGGTGTTGAACCAGCCTTGTGTCCCAGGGATAAATCCTACTTGGTCATGGTGAATAATTTTTTTAATGTACTGTTGGATCCTATTGGCCAGTATCTTGTTGAGAATTTTTGCATCCATGTTCATCAGGGATATTGGTCTGTAATTCTCCTTTTTGGTGGGGTCTTTGTCTGTTTTTGGAATTAAGGTGATGCTGGCCTCCTAGAACGAATTTGGAAGTACTCCATCTCTTTCTATTTTCCAAACAGCTTTAGGAGAATAGGTATGGTTTCTTCTTTAAACGTTTGATAAAATTCCCCTGGGAAGCCATCTGGCCCTGGACTCTTGTGTCTTGGAAGGTTTTTGATGACTGCTTCAATTTCCTCCCTGTTTTCTATTTCTTCCTGTTCCAGTTTTGGTAGTTTGTGGTTTTCCAGGAATGCGCCCATTTCTTCTAGATTTCCTAATTTATTGGCGTATAGCTGTTCATAATATGTTTTTAAAATCGTTTGTATTTCCTTGGTGTTGGTAGTGATCTCTCCTTTCTCATTCATGATTTTATTAATTTGAGTCTTATCTCTCTTCTTTTTAATAAGGCTGGCTAATGGTTTATCTATCTTGTTAATTCTTTCAAAGAACCAACTCCTGGTTTTGTTGATCTGTTCCACAGTTCTTCTGGTCTCGATTTCGTTGAGTTCTGCTCGAATCTTTATTAACTCTCTTCTTCTGCTGGGTGTAGGATCTATCTGCTGTTTTTTCTCTAGCTCCTTTATGTGTAAGGTTAGCTTTTGTATTTGAGTTCTTTCCAGTTTTTGAATGGATGCTTGTATTGCGATGTATTTCCCCCTTAGGACTGCTTTTGCTGCATCCCTAGGATTTTGAACGGTTGTATCTTCATTCTCATTAGTTTCCATGAATCTTTTTAATTCTTCCTTAATTTCCTGGTTGACCCTTTTATCTTTTAGCAGGATGGTCCTTAACCTCCACGTGTTTGAGGTCCTTCCAAACTTCTTGTTGTGATTTAGTTCTAATTTCAAGGCATTATGGTCTGAGAATATGCAGGGGACAATCCCAATCTTTTGGTATCGGTTCAGACCCGATTTGTGACCCAGTATGTGGTCTATTCTGGAGAAAGTTCCATGTGCGCTTGAGAAGAATGTGTATTCAGTTGAGTTTGGATGTAAAGTTCTGTAGATATCTGTGAAATCCATCTGGTCCAGTGTATCATTTAAAGCTCTCGTTTCTTTGGAGATGTTGTGCTTAGAAGACCTATCGAGTATAGAAAGAGCTAGATTGAAGTCACCAAGTATAAGTGTATTATTATCTAAGTATTTCTTCACTTTGGTTAATAATTGATTGATATATTTGGCAGCTCCCACATTCGGGGCATATATATTGAGGATTGTTAAGTCCTCTTGTTGAATAGATCCTTTAAGTATGATATAGTGTCCCTCTTCATCTCTCACTACAGTCTTTGGGGTAAATTTTAGTTTATCTGATATAAGGATGGCTACCCCTGCTTTCTTTTGAGGACCATTCGAATGGTAAATGGTTCTCCAACCTTTTATTTTCAGGCTGTAGGTGTCCTTCTGTCTAAAATGAGTCTCTTGTAGACAGCAAATAGATGGGTCCTGCTTTTTTATCCAGTCTGAAACCCTGCGCCTTTTGATGGGGTCATTAAGCCCGTTCACATTCAGAGTTACTATTGAGAGATATGAGTTTACTGTCATCATGATATCTATTCAGTCCTTGTTTTTGTGGACTGTTCCACTGAACTTCTTCTTAAAGGGGAATTTTAAGAGTCCCCCTTAAAATTTCTTGCAGAGCTGGTTTGGAGGTCACATATTCTTTTAGTTGCTGCCTGTCTTGGACGCTCTTTATCTCTCCTTCCATTTTGAATGAGAGCCTTGCTGGATAAAGTATTCTTGGTTGCATGTTCTTTTCATTTAGGACCCTGAATATATCCTGCCAGCCCTTTCTGGCCTGCCAGGTCTCTGTGGAGAGGTCTGCTGTTACCCTAATACTCCTCCCCATAAAAGTCAGGGATTTCTTGTCTCTTGCTGCTTTAAGGATCTTCTCTTTATCTTTGGAATTTGCAAGCTTCACTATTAAATGTCGAGGTGTTGAACGGTTTTTATTGATTTTGGGGGGGGGGGAATCTCTCTATTTCCTGGATCTGAATGCCTGTTTCCCTTCCCAGATTAGGAAAGTTTTCAGCTAGAATTTGTTCAAATACATGTTCTGGCCCTCTGTCCCTTTCAGCGCCCTCGGGAACACCAATTAAACGTAAGTTTTTCTTCCTCAGGCTGTCGTTTATTTCCCTTAATCTATCTTCATGGTCTTTTAATTGTTTGTCTCTTTTTTCCTCAGTTTCCCTCTTTGCTATCAACTTGTCTTCTATGTCACTCACTCGTTCTTCCACCTCGTTAACCCTCGTCGTTAGGACTTCTAGTTTGGATTGCATCTCATTCAATTGATTTTTAATTTCTGCCTGATTAGCTCTAAATTCTGCAGTCATGAAGTCTCTTGAGTCCTTTATGCTTTTTTCTAGAGCCACCAGTAGCTGTATAATAGTGCTTCTGAATTGGCTTTCTGACATTGAATTGTAATCCAGATTTTGTAACTCTGTGGGAGAGAGGACTGTTTCTGATTCTTTCTTCTGAGGTGAGGTTTTCCTTCTAGTCATTTTGCTCAGTGCAGAGTGGCCAAAAAGCAAGTTGTATTGGGAAAAGGAGAAAAAGAGAGGAGAGAAAGAAGGAAAGAAAAGAGGAAGAGGAAAAAAAAAAAGGAAGAAAAAAATGAAAAAAAAGAAGAAAAAGAGAAAGAAAAAGAAAGAAAGGAAAAAAGGGGGGTGGGGGAAGGAAACAAATCCAAAAGCAAAACAAAACAAAACAAAACAAAACAAAACAAAAGAACAACAACAAAAAAGAAAAAAAAGAAAAAAGAAAAAGAAAAAAGGAACCACGGCGGAGTATCTTCTGATTCTGTGTACTTTAAGTCCCTTGGCTTCCCCTGGAAGTTGTCCGTCCAGCTGGTCTTCTGGGGGAGGGGCCTGTTGTGCTGATTTTCAGGTGTTAGCACTTGGGGGAGCTGCTGTGCCCCCTGCCTGGTGCAGGGCTCAGTGGGGGTTGTTTACCCCGTGAGGCCCCAGGAGCAACAGCCCCAGTGGCGGGGCCAGCTCTGGAAACCTGGATTCAGCTCCGGCAGTAACTCCAGAGCTCTCCGTCTGCAGGGCCTGGAGGCTCCGGGGAGGGGCCGCTGATCTGCTCAGCTGGGGCAGGAGCGTCCTTGCTGTCCTGGGCCCTCCCGGCGTCTGCCTGCCCCGGGGGTAGGCCGGATCCTGGGCTGTGTCCCGGCGCCCTGTGCTCCAGGGCCTGCACTGTTGGATTCGCGCTCCCGGCCGCGCAGCCCCCTCTGCGGAGCCGCCCCCGAGCCCCTCCGAGCTGCTCCCGCCCCGCAGCCGCCTCCGCGGAGCCGCTGCCTGAGCCCCCCCCCCCAGCTGCTACCGCCCCGCAGCCCCCTCCACGGAGCCTCTTCCTCCGCCCGAGCTCCCCGAGCTGCTCCCGCCCCGCAGCTCCCTCCGCGGAGCCGCCCCCGAGCCCCCCCAAGCTGCTCCCGGGGCCGCGCAGCCCCCTCCGCGGAGCCGCCCCGAGCCCCTCCGAGCTGCTCCGGGTCCCGCCGTGCGCGCTGCAGCCCTTAGGGAGCTCGGCGCACTCCCCCGGGGCGCAGGTGCCTGTTAGTGTCCCCGGGAGCCCGAGAGCATCCCCGCCCTCCTGGGTCCTGCTCCACCTCCCCGCGAGCCCCTTTCCACCCGGGAAGGTCGGTGCAGCTCCTGCTCCTCCGGGACGGGGCTCTCCTGTCCTGGGGTCACTCGCCCCGGCCTCAGCCTGGCTCCTCGGGGCCCCTGCCCCTTGGAGGCCTTTTGTTTCTTTATTTCTTTTTCCCCGTCTTCCTACCTTGATAGAAGCGCGAACTCTTCTCACTGTAGCATTCCAGCTGGTCTCTCTTTAAATCTCAGGCCGAATTCGTAGATTTTCAGGATGATTTGAAAGTTATCTAGGTAATTTGGTGGAGACAGGTGGCTTGGGGACCCTACTCTTCCACCATCTTCTGTACTAGTTTATTTATTCATTCACCTTCTGAGGGACATCTGTTACTCCATCTTTGCTAACATTTGACATTCTCTGTGTTTTGAATTTTAGTAACTGTTATTTAATTTGAAATTCCCTAATGATACATGAAGTTGAACATTTTTTCATGTTTGTAATCTGTACTTCATCTTTTTAAAGGGTCTTCAGATTATTTGTTCATTTTAAAATCAGGTTGTTCATTTTCTATTGTTGAATTTTAAGAGTTTATTGTATATTTTGAATAATAGTCCTTTATCAAATATATCTTCTGCAAATATTTCTTCCAATCCAGGCTCATTTTCTCAACAGCCTGGCAGAACAGAAGTTTTTAATTTTAATGAAATCCAACTTAACAATTTTTTTCTTTGATGGATTTAGTGCATCTAAGGAGTCTTTGCCAAACCTAATGTTGTCTAGATTTTCTCTTATGTTATCTGCTGAGAGTTTTATCTTTTTTTTTTTTTTTTTTCATTTAAGGCAGTGATCCATTTTGAGTTAATTTTTGTGAAGGGTGAAGGGCTTAAGGTCTATGGTCTGCTTGCTTTCTTTCTTTCTTTCTTTCTTTCTTTCTTTCTTTCTTTCTTCTTTCTTTCTTTCTTCCGTTTTGCATGTGATTGTCTAGTTGTTCCTCCACTATTTGTTGAAAACACTATCCTTTCTCTATTGAATTACCTTTTACTCCTTTGTCAAAGATCATTTGACTGTATTTGTGTGGGTCTATTTCTGGGCTTTCTATTGTGTTCCATTGATTTATTTGTCTGTTCTTTTGCCAGTACCTCACTGTCTTTGCTGGATTTATAGTAAGTTTTGAAGTTGGGTATATCTGTACTTCAAATTTGTTCTTTTCCTTCAATATTGTGTTGGCTATTCTGAGTCTTTCATCTCTCAGTATAAACTTTAAAATCAGTTTGTCAATATCCACAAAACAACTGACTGGGATTTTTCCTGAGGTTACCCTGAATCTATTCATCTATTTGACAAGAACTGAAATCTTAATAATATTGAACAATATTAACAATATTGAAACTTCCTTTCTACAAACATGAATTATCTCTCCATTTATTTAATTCTTTGATTTATTTCATTAGAGTTTTGTAGCTTTCCTCATGTAGATCTTGTGTATATAGTTGATCTATTTGATTAGATTTACACCTAACTATTTCTCTCTCTCTCTCTTGCTGTCTCTAACACTAATGTAAATAGTATTATAATTTTAATTTCAAATTCCAGTTGTTCATTGCTGGTACATAGGAAAGCGATTTACTTTTGTATATTAACCTTATGTTGTGTAAGCTTGCTATAATTGTTTATTAGTTTCAGTACATTTTTTTTATTGTTGTTATTGCTCTTTGGGATTTTCTACATAGACAATCATGGCATCTGCAAACAAAAACAATGTTATTTCTTCCTTCTTAATCTTTTTTCTTTTCTTGTCTTATTGCATTAGCTGGGACTTCCAGTACAATGTTGATTAGGAGAGATATGGGAACATCTTTGTCTTGTTTCTGACCTTAATAGGAAAGCATTTAATTTCTCGTCATTAAGTATGATATTAGATGTTAGTTTTTTGTACATGTTCTTTATCAAGTTGAAGAAGTTCCTCTTTATTCCCAGTTTGCTGAGAAGTTTTGAATAGGTGTTAGATTTTTTCACATGGTTTCTCTGCATCTACTGATATGATCATGTGATTTTTTTTCTTCATTAGCCTGTAGATGTGATGAATTATATTAATTGATTTTAAAATGTTGAACCAACTTTGTATACCTGGAATAAATTCCATTTGACTCCACTTTTATATATGTTAGATTTAATCTGTTAGTATCTTGTTGAGGATTTTTGCGTCTGTGTTTATGAGAAGTATTGGTCTATAGTTTCTTTTCCCATAATGTCTTTTCAGGTTTTGGCATTAGGATAATGTTGGTCTTATAGAATGAGTTATAGAATGAGAAAGTATTTCCTCTCTTTCTGTTTGGAATAGATTGTATGGAATTATGTAATTCCTTCCTTAAATGTTTAGTAGAATTTACCAGTGAACCCATCTGGGCTTGCTTATTCATTCATTCATTCATTCATTCCTCTCCTAGTTTAGAATATTCTTGAAGAGAGAGATGAAGGCCATCAGTGTTGTCTCTTCCAATGAATATCAGTGTTGACCTTTGTTAGATTTAATGATGAACTTAGCGATATGTCCTGTGCTTTAAAATTTATACTAAAAAGGAAAAATTAAGCCTGCATCTTTTACAATTAAGTTCCCCTTTTTCCTCATCTAAACAGACTTAGAATTTCTTCTTCAAGCTTCTGATCAAAATGCTTACTTTTGGTTCATTCCAAATCTGAGTCTTTGAAAAAATTTTGAACATTATTTAAACATTTTGAACTCAGTTTTACAGTGATTATTTCATTTTGTCTTAAAGATTGAGATTCTTATGTTTTACCATACTGCATTGGTATTGCTATTTGTGTGTATATCGTGACTGGAAAGACGTAGGGTCAATAATAGTTTTTGCATTCAGTACTAATGAGGCCATTATAGTTTTAAGTTCAGACTCCTTTTGGTGAGCTGCCCTTTGTAGAAGGATAAATCCAGCCTGCAGATGGGTGATTACTGTGCTATAATTTAGGACTAATATACTAGTGTTTCCTATTTATTATATCCGTATTAAATGTCAGGCACTTTATATAAACAACACCTCAATTATCCTTATGACAACCCCATAGTCCTCATAATTCACTCAGGAAAATAATGCTGTGGTGACAAAGCTTGCCACACATCATACAATGACAAAGTCAGAATTTGAACCCAGGTCTGTCTGACAGCAGCCTATGTTTTTAATGCCTATGGTAAATAATCTCACTTAATAAATATCTATTGAGCCTCTAAAATGTTAGATACTACTACAGTATGATACAAAGTTTTGCTAGGTCCATTCTTTCATAGGTCTTATAATTTAATTAGAGCTACAGGAAGATGCAAATGACATACCTTAAAACACAGGGAGGGAAAACAGGGTACATCTGCAATTGTTAAAAAATTGTTAAAAGCATCATTGGGGTTGTGATGCTCAGACAAGGGTTTGTATGAAGGACAGGTTACAGAAACATGGTAGGATATGGTTGGCTGTTGAAGAATGGCACAGAATGGGCAAAGATGAAAGTAAATGAGCAAAATATGCATTCAGTTGTGGCTTCATGACAGAATGGTCAGTATCTGATTCATTTCTGAATCTAGAGTACCCAATATGATGCATAATAATCAGAAATCCAATGAATGTTTAAGAGGTGAGACACTGAAGAATTGTGCCTGGGAGTGGACAGGTTTGAATGTTTTGGAGGAGATATAATGAAACAAGTATTGGAAAAAGGAAACTAAGATGAGAGAGAGAGAAAGATGACAGGGAAACTAATTAGTAAGACTATTGCAAAAACCTAGTTATGAGGCAAAAAGAGTATCTCTCAGCCTAACAATAAGAAAATGCTGGCTAGACTACAAGATCTTAACTTTCGCTGACACTATCAAAGTTGGTATGTTCACAGGGCAGCCAATTAGTCTGAAATCTAAGAAAAAACAGATGCCTCCAAAAGCGAGAAGGTGAGCACTGACTTACCTATGGTAAAATGTGGGTGGAATTAGGCTGCCATAGTGAGTAAGAAGCATTCCGCTAAAAAAATTTAAGGAATTGCTAAGTAGATCCATAGATACTGCAGACATAGGGATGTTGGCACTCATAGGCTCTTCTCCATGACTTTCCATTGGACGCACTAGAGAAAGATTGAAAGTCTCCAAGGAAAAGGTTGAATCTCAGCTAAGACCTTGGTCTCCTATAAACAAAAGCCTGAGGCCCCTGGAAGCAACCCTGTTGCTCTGGGGCCCAAGGGAAGATCCCCTGCTGGATCTGCCGGGGGCAGAAAACTTTCCTGGCTCATGGCCATTTGCAGATTCCTGCTGCTGGAAAAGAGCAGGGAACACTGCCCTGTAGAAGGCTCACCTAAGACATAGGATGCAGTTTAGCTGCCACAGACAAGAAGATAATCACTAAGCTCCACTGCCAAGACCCAGTGACACAGGATATACCTGAGACTGAGGCTGGACCAGGACAGTAGAGAACCTCCCAGCACCACCACCCCCACCTCTGTAAAAAGCAAACCCTGTCCAGCACAAGGGAAAGGACAAGAGTGTGTATGTAATGAGACATTTTCTGAGGCACAGACATAGAGATGTCTGAAAGCTGAGCATTCAGTAAAGAGGGAAAATCCTTACATTTTTTGTGCTGTTTGGATGATAAACTGTAGGGAGGTGAAGATCCTGGCAGGGAAACCAGGTAGGCAGCTATTGCAATAATCTGGGTGAGAAAGGATGGCAATTTAGATAGAGTGGCAGCAGTTGAGCAAGTATGAAGTGGTCTGATTTTGATTTTGTTTCTAAGCCAGAGCCTACAGGATTTGCTGATATATCAGATATAGGATGTAAGAAAAATATAGAAGTCAAGGGTGACTGAAGCTTTTGGATGAGCAATTGAAAAGTGGTGTTTATCATTTACTGAATTTGGGAAGACTAAAGTGGGGAGAAAGTTAGAGGGTAAACCAAGAGTTCTGGATATTTATTGGAGAAAATTATTCCTAATCATTTAGACACTTTGAAATTATCTCCACATTACCCTTTATATCCCTGAGTATATAGGAAGCCAGCCCTGTACATGAGATGCTAAAGGAAAGGCTTGCCGAAGAATTGCATTCTTATCAAGGTGCTTCTTCCATGAAGAACTGAACATTCCCCTGGTCCTTTTATATTAGCAGCCTTGCTTTCTTGTTTTGTAAGATGGGGAGCTTTTCTCTTCATCCGCAGTCTTGGTTGTCTTGGTTGTCCCCTTCATAGGGTAGAAAATGTGATCAGAGAGTTTAGAGATGATATTTACCACTGTGTTTCAAACTTGTAATTAGATTTGTAACTTTCATGGTTCCTTAATTTTTTTTTTTTTTGGTTCCTTAATTTTTTGATACCATCTTCCCTTCTCCTCAATCTGGAGTCAGCAGTGCATGCGGATTCATATGCTAACATGTCTTTTCAAGTGAGAATTATAAACTTTAGTGGAAGAAAAGGGAAGGATTGAGGATCTTAATAAATGGTTTCATTATTTGGTCCCTCAGAACTTTTTAAGATGCTCACAAGGGAAATTGTGTTTCAAAATAAAACAGATCTGCAGGTATTATTTCTCACTGGCTTAAAATCGAAGAGACAAACTGCTCCTCTTCAAACTAGACTTCCATGGTATTCTGACCATAGGAAATGAAGTAGGGCTTACTTGCTGGGGGTGAGGGCAAAATACTTTCTTCAAAATGAGAAATGTTTAGGAGTAGGATTGTAGAAACAAATAATGCAGCCTTCCAGCCACCGGGATCATAATTCTGCAGTGCTGCAAGTCTCAAAGTGACGTTTGCTGACAGTGGCCATTAAAACACCTGAAATGCTCATTAAATATTCAGTTTCTTAGGCTTCATCATAGATTTCCTGCTTCACATTCTGGTGCCGGGACCAGGACTTAGGATTTTTAAAAAGCTTCATGTGATAACCCCAGTATTGGGTGTCTGTGCCCTGCAGCTTCTGGTTTTCTCATTTGTGTCTCACAAATAATATTTATCATGTATTGAATGTTGATTATGTAAAAAGCATTTTGAAAACATTATCTCGGGGCACCTGGATGGCTCACTGGTTGAGCATCTGCCTTTGGTTCAGGCTACTATCCCAGGGTCCTGGGATCGAGTCCTACAATAGGTTCCCACCAGGGAGCCTGGTTCTCCCTCTGCCTATGTCTCTGCCTCTCTCTGTGTCTCTCATGAATAAATAAATAATAAATAAAATATTTGAAAACATTATCTCTTTGAAATTTCACCCTGAAAAGAATGTACAATGCAACTATACTCAGAGAGGTTACATAGCTTGTTGAAGTTTATATAGCTGATGAGTTTTGAAACTGAATTTGCATCCATGTTTGTGGATTTCAAAATCTGTACGTTTTCCTGTTGTGCTTTGTGGTCTCTTAAGTTTTCATGAAAGTCAATATTTTTAGGCCATATGGTTGATATATGTCAACCACTTAGCATTACTCTAACCAGTAAGCTCCTATGTATTCAGCAGAACTGGGTGCTGTTATTATTCTGATTAACAAAGTCACCGTAGTACATATAAAATACCAACTTCCAAAGAACTGGGATACAATTAGACCTACATAAAATAATATCAAATGAGTTTAATTTTCTTTGGTAATCCCAGAGGTACTGGAGTATTTTGCAGTAACTTAAGGTTATTATTATGAACCTCAATTATCATTATGCAGTATTGAACAAAAGAATTCTTTTCATTTTAGTGTTCTTGTTCTTTGGGTAATTAATGACAGACAACACATGGAGTTGCATATGACAAAACTGAGTGCTGTGTTCTTTTGTAGATTCAAAGAACATACAAATCTTCTATCAACTCTATTCATTCCATGAGCAAGGCAGCCTTATTTTCCAAAGGATATAGCTAGCTTATGTCAGTGGCTTCCAAATCTGGCTTTATAGTAAAACACGCAGATGAATTATAGATTATAAAAGACTAGAAAATTCTTAAAAATACAGATTCCTGGGTTTTACTGCTAAGCATTTTGATTTGGCAAGTCTTAGGTGGAGCAAGAGAATCACTGTTTAGAAAGCTTCCAAGTGATTCTCATGGAGCCAAGTTTGGGAGTGTCTGCCTCGTGTAATTTGAAAATGAATGAATTTGAAGTTGATACTAAGAGGATATAGTCACACAAAATACCTTCTATTTGTAAGTTTTTGAACTCTAGAATTTTTCTTTGGGACAGCCATTCATTTAGATTCTTCCCTTTGAAAACTGATTTTACAAACGTCTTGACCTCTGTGAATACATGAAACTAGGACATAAGGTATTTGTGGCTGCTGGTGCTTTCCTTTGTCAAGAGAGTGTTAGAAACTTTATGAGATAATAAGGGGATGGAAGATTGCAGGCACATGGAAGGGTTCAGAACATCAAAGTGAGGACTACCAAAACCAAACTGGTCCCTTCCATACATATTCCTGTTAGTATTGTCTTTAAGTCAGTATTTGTTTTCTTTTTGTTGTTATTGTTTTGTTGTCAAGTTAATTCACATATTTACAAGATCCTCCAGGGCAACTCCTTTTTTAACATTCTTGGAAAGAAGAGGAAACATCACTTCCACTATTACTTTAAATTATTTCTACTCTCAGACTTGTAATTGTGGAACTTTAGCATCTTGTTTTGTGGGATCAATAACTCCTACTCATAACCATTCAACTTCAAGGAGAAGTTGGTTAGAAGCTTCTAGAAAATAGAAAAAAAAAAAAAAGGAATTATGTTTCCCTGGTTTGATCTGAAATGAAGTGGCACTCCAGACCACTAATATGGATAGGTTACATTTTTGGAGGAAGAAGGATCCTAAGTCTCCATAACATTTTAAACCAAGAACATTTTCTTTACATGTTATTTAGTATGATGAATATTTTTACATTAATTCTAAATTATTTCTGAATTCTTAATGAGCGGCTCAATTATTACTTTGCTTAGCTATATTCCAGAAATAAAAATGTGTGCATATGTAATAATAGCCAAAAACCAAGCCATTTTTCCTAATTGGACAGAGGTACTGTATTCTAATGAAAATTTATTTAATCAGTTTTTCACCAGAGGATAACGGGAATTACTGGTTATCTGCAGCTTGAGAAGTGTTGCTAATTTCTAGTTTGCCAATATTACTTAAGAATAAGTGCTGTATGCTTATCAGATATTACGTGAAAGAGATCCCAGAGAATCAAGTCTAGCAATGACCCATAGGCATCTGGATTCAAAAAGAATCCGACTTAGAAAGAAAGAAATGCTAGGGGCAATAGCAGAAATAATCTGAAAGGAACAATTTTAAAATATTTTGTTTTAAAATATTTTGGTAAAGAATGCTGGTCTCCACTTTTCCCTCAGTATTTAGATTCTCTAACAGCTGGGCATGGGTCATCTAGAATAAAGATTATATATCCCAGACTCTGTTATGGTCATGTGGATAAGTTCCAGCCAGTACAGTATCTGCAGAATTTGCTTGTGAAGATTCTGGAAGAAGTCCTTAAAAGAGAAGAGTTTTACCACCTTTTTTTTTTTTTTTTTTCTTCCTTTCCATTTTCTGACTGGAATGGGTAGTGTTAGAGTAGCCATTTGAGGTGTGATGTAGAAGCTGTGTATAGAAGATAGCAGAACAACAAAATTAAGGAAACTTTGGCCTGGGTGATTGTATATTCTTCTATCAGCTTGGCCTGGCTTGCTTACCTGGAATTATATATGCGACAGAATACACTCATTTAGCTGAGGGAAGTTTAGCACCATAGTAAAGAACATAGACTCAGAAATCAGAAACCAGGTTTGATTGGGCCTTGGCTCTTATTTTTTACTAGCTATGTAACATTGAGCAAATTCAAGTAATGAATGGTGCCTCCATATTATCTTTTATAAATAGGTTAATAGTAACACTTAACCCATGAAGTTGCTATAAGGATTAAATGAGACAGTGTATATAAGATGCTTAGAGCTAAGAAATAAATGAGACAGTGTATATACATACAATGCTTACAGCAGTGTCTGGCATGTGGAAAGCACTATATAAATAATAGCTATTATTATTTGAGCTATAATTATTTTCATATTTTTGAAGTCACAGAAGAAACTAATCCTAATTAATGTAGATGCTCTAGTACACTTAATAGTTCCTGGTACAAAATGAGTCCTTAATTAATATTTTGAATGATTTGTGAAATATTTCTGTTTACCTTAAAGTTCATATACTGTAACAACCTGAAAAGTGACATTATTTTTTTTTTTATTTTTTCAAAGATTTTATTTATTTATTCATGAGAGACACAGAGTGAGAGGCAGACACATAGGCAGTGGGAGAAGCAGGGGCTTCCTGCGGGAAGCCTGATGTAGGACTTGATCCCAGGACCCTGAGAACATGACCTGGGCCAAAGGCAGATGTTCAACCACTAAGCCATTCAGGTGCCCCCTGAAAAGTGACTTTATTTTTTTATTATTTTTTTTATAATAACTCTGTTTTTTTTTAATTTTTATTTATTTATGATAGTCACACAGAGAGAGAGAGAGAGAGAGGCAGAGACATAGGCAGAGGGAGAAGCAGGCCCCATGCACCGGGAGCCTGACGTGGGATTCAATCCCGGGTCTCCAGGATTGAGCCCTGGGCTAAAGGCAGGTGCTAAACCGCTGCGCCACCCAGGGATCCCGAAAAGTGACTTTAAAGAACATTGCAGCATTCATTAACTATTTGATTTATGAGCAAACCAAATAGAGACCAAAGACGATTATTAGCTTTGTGTTCCAATGATTATTTAAATATGATAGTGTCCTGTGGTACAGAGCCCCAAGCATCAATGACCATTCACCACTTGCAAGTTCAGCAATTTCTCACACGGTCACTGCTTTCAGTTCAATAATTTAGGAAGAAGGTGCTCAATGATTCTATTTCTTTCTAAGCACCAATATGGGTTAACCAAATTTTAAGAATGCATTGTATTTTATGAGCTATCCCTATGTTTATATTCTATATGTATGGTGTGCTTTTTCAAGTAGTGTTGAAAGTAAAGAACATGCCAAACTTCAGGAAAAACATAACATCTGCAATATTTATAGAAGCCTATTAATAGCTTGGCTACTATATGGTTAGTTTCAAGTTGTTCTTTTGTAACCAGTCCATACATTTTCTTTAAATTTAGTATACATTTAGACCTTGCACTTATCTAGAATTTAACTGCCTTGTAAAGGTGGAAAACTTTATAGTAAAGGCATAAAATTGATGAAGAAATGTATGTGACACAACAATTGTATACCTGGTATTTTCTTTTCCTTATAGGCACAGTTTAAAAAATTTCATTACTCAATGGCCCAATTTTGCATTTAAATATGAATTCATTTAATTTTACTTTGCAATCAGGTAAATTAGTGAGAAGGAATCTAAACAATATGCTTTAATTGCATTTATAAATTATTCTCTCTGTCCTTCATGAGCATTCTTTCTTTTTTAGATATTGAAATGTAGTGTCTAAATATAAAGTGCAGTAACATCTGGTTCTAATTGCTGGTTTGAATAATATAGACAGACCTTCAACATTTCATGCTTTTGAAAGGATGCATTTAGTAGGAGGTACTGAGTCAAAGGTTGTAAAAATTTTGTACCACTAAAAATAGTTGAAATTTCAGATGCATTTAAAATGGAAATTACCACTTTCTGAGCGAATAGTTCCTTCAGTATAAGGTGTATGTATGCTAGAAATGGTTCATCAAAAGAATCTTTTTGCTTTGCTTTTTTTATATCCCATATACCATCATTCTTATAACTGTAGTACTTTTATTTTTCACAGAATCTAATTCTTATTCAAATCCTGAAGTAAACATTCATTTCAATAATCACTGAACCCACATGTTATGCAAGGTTTTATGTTTAGGGTTATCTTTTAGATTATTTTTAGATTAACCATAATAAGCTGGAGTGGAAGAGTTCAGTTGCCCTCAGGGGTAACTGAGGCAGATTGCCTGTTGGACTGGTAAGAGTGTGTGCCCACATGTGTGTGTATCTTAGGTATGATGTGTGACAAACCACTATCTCACCAGAAAGTCCCAAGGAGTGCATATGTGTGTATTTAAGCCTTTCTTCCTTCCCCTGACCATAAAATATTTCCCCTAAATACTTATGCCATTCATAAACATTTTCTGAATTCTAATTTTGTTGTTTTATTGCTGCAACACCCTTGAAAAAGAAATATAAATGCAAAGAGACTTTCACTGGGTAGGTTCTCAACAAATAATTGCTGTTTTATGCTTAAATCAATGAAATAATCTGATGCCCTGGAACATCTTACAACTATTGTATTTAGAGTAAAATCTAATATATATCTGAATTCAAGATCTCCTTACAAAGGTAAGCATTGCTCCCTTCTGTGAAGGTCAGTACTCCAGAGAAGGTAATCTGAATTCTCAGGAAAGGTCTTTTTATAATTTCTTGGACACCTGAAACCATCTAGGCCATGAATATTCTGAGAAGTTGAAAGTGATCACTTCTGAAATAGTATTTTACAATTCATCTTGGCATATTCCTGCTTTGAAATTATCAGTTAAACTGATATTTTGAAATGATGGTTATGGGGACCATTTGAGACATACCAGCATTTCTCTCATGGCAGCACAGCAATGGGCTTGCTGCTTAGTGCTGGGCACAAAACCCACTGTGTTTAAAGCACATGGACTCGGGGCCAGATTTCTGGGTTCACACCCAGATTTTCTATTTATTACATGTGTTACCTTGAGTAATTTAACTAGCTTCTTTGCACCTCATTTTTCTCATCTGTAAAATGAGGAGAATAATAGTTCCTACTTCACAGATTGTAGTGATGCCTAAAGGAGTCAAATTACATTAACTGACTATTATTACTGAGATTGTTTTGGACTCTTTTTTTTTTAAATGACTTTATTGAGAATCTAGGATCTAAGTAATCTCTCTGTAGGCATATTCTAAGCAGAGAGCTTGGTTAGTAGAGCCAAGTATGAAGGTAGAGAATTCAAAGAAGGGTTGAGCCAACTCTAAACAGAACCAGCAATGACTTGAGTGGGCATTTTTTGGAAACAAGCACAAGGCAACTAGTCATAGTTCAGATATTTGATCCTCTGGACCAGAAAGAAAGTGAATCTGCCCCAATGTCTATGGAAAAATAGTTTTTACCCATCAAGACCTCTTAGGAACCATGCCTTCTAGTAAAGCCAGGTTGTGGTGTCATCAGGATTTCAGCGGGTTCTGGAGCCTGGGGTTAGAAAAATGCTCAAATTGCTCCCAACACATTAATCTTCCTCCCGAACTTGGTTGCTTCCTGATCTAGAGACTTCTTGACTGGAAGCACTTCATAGTAGTCAATAGTTTTGTAGCATCCAAATTAGCACCTTATGCTCTATGAAAATAAAAAATAAAATGCCCCCCAAATATGGCTGTTAAAAATACTACTACTGATAATCTCCTGATAATCTCAGCTATAGTGAACTTAAATAAAATTGGTTGAGGGCAGCCTGGGTGGCTCAGCGGTGTAGTGCCGCCTTCAGCCCAGGGTGTGATCCTGGAGACCCAGCATTGAGTCCCACGTCCAGGCTCCCTGCATGGAGCTTGCTTCTCCCTCTGCTTGTGTCTCTGCCTCTCTTTCTCGGTCTCTCTCTCTGTTTCTCATTAATAAACAAATAAAATCTTAAAAAAAAAATTGGTTGAGTATATAACTAACATGGATTGAGGTGTCACACTTTGTCAATTTTGATCAATGGAAATTTTAAAGAATTAATATCTCTATTAAAGTTTTTTGCTCTTTCATCATCCTGCTAGAAAAGTTCATTCAGTTTAAAGGGAAGTTTTAGTTTTAAGCATGATTTGTTGCAGTTCATGCCACTGTGTTGGTCCTAAATATTTCTTAACTAAATTTGCAATAAATACCCTCTGACTTGGGGTCATCCAAACTTCCAATCAGATCCCATATCATTGCCAAAATTATAATTTTTTAAATAAAACTTTTCAAATCTGTTCTATGACTCTTTAACTTAAAACTCGTGAGTAGTTCTCCCATAACCTAAAGAAGAAAGACCAAACCCTTATCTCCTGTATTTGGTTCTTCAGAATATGCTTCTGCTTTTCTCCAATGTCTTTTCTCCTTGGCAAACAACTGTGTTCAGCTAACACTGAACACTTTGCTATGTCTCATGCTCCTTCTCATCTCTGTGTGGCTGAACACACTCTTTCTATATGAAATGCCTCTCCCTGTGGTATCTACTTGGTAATCTCCTATTCATCCATATTGCCTTCTCTGTGAGGCCTTCCTAAGGATCTCTGATCTAGGCTAGATAGTTCTTGTTTTGGGTTCCCATAACCTTTCTATACCTCAATTATAGCTCTTATCGTTTTGTGCTAAACTGCCCATTTATTCTTTTGTTATCCGCCTCCCACTCACAAATAAACTGTGTTCCATACTCATGAGACCTGCAATCAAGGAGTTCATGTCTTATTCCAAAGCAAGAAATAATAACTAACAAATATTTGGTATCCAATAATTGAATGAATTATTTTATTTAAATTGTTTTCTGAATCTCAAGGTTCAACCATCAAAAAATATGGTGTGATAATTACTCTTGTTACTGGAAAGAGGCTGTTTTAGATTGAAAAGAATTCTATAGAGAGAATTGGGGTGCCCGGGTGGCTCAGCGGTTTAGCACTGCCTTCAGCCCAGGGCATGATCGTGGAGACCCGGGATCGAATCCCACATCAGGCTCCCTGCATGGAGCCTGCTTCTCCTTCTGCCTGTGTCTCTGCCTCTCATTCTCTCTCTCTCCTCTCTGTGTATTCTCATGAATAAATAAATAAAATCTTTAAAAAAATAAAATAGAATTGTGAGGGAGGAAAAAGTGACTCAAATATGAGATCTTCATCTTAGCAGAAAATAATTCTCCCAATCCAACCCAGCATAGAGAATTGCCATTAAAGATAATTAGGTGCTCACCAAAAATGTGTCTCGGCCTGTGGAAGGACATGGTTACATGAGTGTGACTAGCTGTTACTTAATCAGGGTGAAAGTTTAGATAAGCCAAAAGGCTATTTCCTCATCCTGTTTAATCTGATTTTTTAAAATGCCTGTTTCCCCTAGATATGTTCTGTTGGATCCTAGTCCTGAAAGATGCTTCATAAAAGGATTCTGGGCAGCCCGGGTGGCTCAGTGGTTTAGCGCCCCTTCAGCCCAGGGTGTGATCCTGGAGACTCGGGATCGAATCCCACATCAGGCTCCCTGCATGGAGCCTGCTTCTCCCTTTGCCTGTATGTCTGCCTTTCTCTCTCTGTGTGTGTCTCTCATGAGTAAATAAATAAAATTGTAAAAAGAAATAAAACAAAAAAGGATTCTATGGTCATATAAGCTGGACAAATGTTCCAAATTCTATCTCCTTCTTATAGACTCCACATGCATGTAAGTATCTTAAAGAATCTGAAAAGCTGTGCAATGCAGAAGTATTTGACTTTGCTTGACCCATAATTTCCCAGACTTAGATGGCCTCAGAACTTTTGTTTTTCATATCATTCCTTAACATTTTGTTGAAAGAACATCCTATGGAACACACACTTTGGCAAATACTATTCGATGCCAAACACACTTGAGTGTGAAGGCCATGGACTCACCATGTACTCTCAGTCTAATTTCTTCAACTCTGGTGCTACATCTTTGTCAAGTCTTCTGAATACAGCTACTTAGAATTTTAGAGAGAAAGCTATCATTTTGTTTACCTTTGCATTAAAATAAGAAAATGGAGTTCTGGACAGCTTTTTGGGCTTGCTTATTGCTAACAAGCCGGGTTGCATTATTACCAGTCTCACCATGTTTTGTTTCAGGAGATTTAGGCTCTTCCTCTATCAACACTGGGAAACCATGCCCTTGAAACTGTCTCATCACTCAATGCACTTCAGCTCTGCATCAACTTATTTATGTCCCAACATTTTACAATATTAACTTGGGTATGTGGAGACTTTGCTTTGCATGCTTTTTTTTTTAAGATTTTATTTATTTATTCATGAGAGACAGAGAGAGAGAGAGAGAGAGAGAGAGAGAGAGAGGCAGAGACACAGGCAAAGGGAGAAGCAGGCTCCATGCAGGGAGTCCGATGCAGGACTCCATCCCAGGACTCCAGGATCACGCCCTGGACCAAAGGCAGGCGCTAAACTGCTGAGCCACCCAGGGATCCCCAGCCACCCAGGGATCCCCATTGTTTGCATGTTTGTTTCTTAAACTCTGCAGTGATTTTTATTCTCCAGTCAAGTATTAACTTCTGAAAGGAAATAAGCTGAAATTCTGTATTTTAAGTATTCTGATGGAAAAATCTCAAGACTTCCTAAAGAGTGTCTACTAATAATATACTCAGAAAATAGAGAAAAGTCATTAGAAAATAGGAAAATAACAAAGTAAAAATAAGCAGTATACTTATAAGACCTATTTTATCCAATTATTCATCAAAGAAAGGGAAAATACAACCAAATGAAATAGTATCTTTTCATAAATTTATCAAATAATTTTTATTAAGGTACCCAAAACTGTTAAGAATGAGAACAAATAAGCACTTCTGCAGCTTGGACAAATACTTTTGTATGGTACTTTGGTAATGTCTGAAACCTTAAAACCCTGCCTGAGGTGTTCTAGACTCATTCTCTTAAAGCATGAAACATACATTTGATTATTTATCCAATGCAATGTGGACTAATGGTATCAGGATATTTTTAATAGGGTACATTGGAAAATAGCTAAAAGGCAACAAAAAAAAAAGGAGCCATAAGCCATTGCATGGCCAATGCAATGATACATAGCTACTAAATTTATATTCATATAATTATTTATTTATGTGAAAAGATGTTCATAGTACATCATTAACTTAAAAAAGTAAGGTTAAAATGTGCATATCCTATGACCTCAAGTTTTGTCAAAAGTATGTATATATTTTAGCTGCACTTGGCTTATAGACAATATTTAAATAACACTGAATTAATAAATAGGAAAAAATCTGGAAATACATATAGCAAAATGATAACACTGATTAGTGGTGTTGCAGTTCATATTTTTCTCTTTTTTGTTTATATTTGTTTTATATAATAAACTCACAGAAACTTTGTAGTAGGAAAAATATTTTTTTATAATACAACACAGCTGTTCAGTTAATATTATTTTCTAGCAAAGCAATAATCACTATTTAACCCATTTTGTCTAAGGTGCTTCTAATAATATTTAAATGAAGATGGTCACATCTCATTTCCTATTTCTTCAGGGCTACTGTGGAATTGTACCCTTACCAAGCCTCCACTGTCAACCATGTGTATTACAGGAGTATCATTTTTAAATGGCTCAGTTTCTATGTTCAGAATCTCTTGAATGCCTAAAGAATAACTACCCACCCACAAACCTCATTGTGCTCTGCTTGGCAAAGCTCTCTTGTCACGTACTGTATTTTCCAGGAACACATTTTATATAGAAAAATGGCCCCCAAGGAGTGACTGAAGCGTGTGTGCAGGCACTTAGAATTGACATATTGTGGAATGATCGAGAATTTATTTGGATAAATAGCCTGTAATATAGTCAGGGACTTCCTATAATTCTGGAGTCAATGAGGCCCTCCGTGGTTTTATTTCCCTCACTTTCAAGACACTGGGATTCGCGTAGACTATGGATTTATTCATTAAATGCTCAGTGTAAGAACTTGTCATCACCATCTTATTTTGGGACAACTAGCATGGTTCCTCCTGGTAAAATATGAACACAAAATAAACATTACAATCTATCTTTGTTCAGTCTTCCCTGTGAGCAACTGCAAGGTGCTGCTGTATTGAAGTAAGATTGTGCTCATAAAGTAGAGAAATGCCGGGTCTGTGGTATTCCACTCTGGGATGCTGTGATGTCCGAGATTCTTGCTAACACATTCCAAACCAGCTGTACTGTGTGCTACAGGAAAAGAGGCACGAAATTCCTTGAAGTATGTGAATATTGGACCTAGAAAATTTTGATTTTGATAATTGATAACTTTTTAAAAATCTTGATTGAGTTTTAAGGAATAAATTCAATAATGTTTGAAACATGCTTAAAATTGACTAGGTTATATTAAATACTCAAAAATATAAATTCCTCTTGTTATTACAATCATTATCATCATTATGATTATCAGTCCAGAGAAAGGAATCTAGTTTTATTGTCTTGGCTGTGTGTCAGTTGACATTTGTGCTCTATGCTATAGGAATGGAAGACAGAAAACTAAGGAAAGATAAAAGTAGTGAGAAGTGAGGAAAGAGGAGTGGGGAGAAGAATGGGTAAAGAGAAATTTCAAGGTTACTGAAGTAGTCACAGATCTTGGGATACCTGACACCTGACTTAAATAAGCCAAAAGGCAAAATTTGATAGGAGGGTACCAACCAGCTAAACATTAGCCAGCTGTCTACATCAAGTTCTTCTAAGGTAACAGAGACACATTCTTACAATGATGCACAGCTCTTCACCTGTGCAAGATAACTTTTTAATCATGTAGCCACTATTTTAATAGCTCTGCATTATACTCTCCCTTTTCTTTGTTGGTGGTAGGTGGTAGTGATGATAATGATGATGATAATGAAATGATAGCAGTAGTAGCTCTCAGTTATTAAGTTTCTATGATGAGCCAAACACCACATTTTATAGGTAGAAACTTTAAGTCTTAGATGGTAGAACCAGAAATCAGCTTCTGGACTGTACCTCAAAATAGATATACATTGGTGTCCATATGTTTTCAATCCTAGGATCTTTCTGCAACACTACTGTCTCTATTTCCGTCCTTCCAGATTAAAAAACAAAATAAAACAAAACAATTGGCGTTAGGGTGCTTATGATTCAGCAGATTGTTCTGCTGTCAAGCGTGTAAAGAAAAAGGGCAATAGAATCAGATTACCTTGATCTTAGAAAGTACACAAGTTCCTTACGGGACACTCTTCATTTATGCTGAACACAAGTACCAGATTTTCCTGCTACTTTAATTTTCCAAATATCAGGAGTTCAGTGAGAATTTTTAAAGTGAAGAAGTTTCCTACTGCCTCTGTCAGGTTAATTTGCCAGAGATTCATTAAAAAAAAAAAATAATAATTTTTCTAAAACAAATGAAAGGACACCTGGGTGGCTCAGTTGGTTAAGCATCTGCCTTCGGCTAAGGTCATGATCCCAGGGTCCTGGGATCAAGCCACACATCCGGCTCCCTGCTTGGCAGGGTGTCTGCTGCTTCTTCTCCCTCTGTCCTACTCATGCTTTCACTTTCTTTCTCTCAAATTAATTAATTAAATCTTAAAAAATAATTACAATTAAAATCAGTTTGTCAAAGAGTATTTTTGGTTACAATAATTTTAGTGAGCAATACTGATCATTTTCAGCACACTTCTTTTTCAATATGAAGTATAGAATCCTTTTACATATTCTTGCCTTTTTTAAAAAAAAAGATTTATTTATGTTAAAGAGAAAGAGAGAGAAAGAGAATGAGCAGGAGGGGCAGAGGGAGAGAAAGATAGATAATCTCAAGCAGACTCCACACTGAGCCCAACCTGAGGCTCAATGTGGAACTTGATCTCATGATCCTGAGATCATGACTTGAGCTGAAACCAAGAATTGGATGCTTAAGCACCTGTGCCTCCAAGTGTCCCTACATATTCTTGTCTTTTAGGTGCTTTTCTGTTTTTCTTATTCATCAAGGATTTTGCAAACAGGCTGAGAAGTATTTGCTTAATTACTTAAATGGTTATTTGCTTAAATCTCAAAGATGTCTCCTGGGAGAAAGCTTATCTTGAAGGAAGAGGAAAAGATGCTTGATCCAGGGTCAAGAACATGTGACATTGGAGAAAGGGACTGGTTGTTTTTCCACTTTGAAATCCAAGTTATAAATCATTGCTTATTTAGTTATTGCCAATTGAATTGTTTCAAAGGTCAATCAATCAAATAAGTATTTATTGAGTAATTACATGCTCAGTATGTAATTAGTGCTATAATTGGATATGCATAAAACTTGATAGCTACTCCATTTCTTTTTCATCTTTGTATACCCAGGATCCACAATAGTACCTGATTTATGTACATGATCAATAACTAACTGATGAATAAATGACCTGGTGAATTTATATTATACCTTGGTTATGGAGGCAACACAAACAAGAAGCAGCAGCAGTCTTTAAGTCAGAGAATGTGATTCAGTCTTGAATTATGTATATTGTAGTAGACTGAATTAATATGTGGTTCCATTTCTACAATGTTTTTTACTTGGTCAGGGACCATGCATATTACTAAAATAAGTGAAGCCTAACAGATTTCTAAGATATTTTCAAGTTGTAACATATTTTGATTTGATAGAAATGAGTTCCAAAATATCCAAGACTTCTCACTCAGAAGAAACCAGTGGAAACTGGAACAAAAGGGGAAGGCTTCAGTGAAGAGTAAATATTTAATTTGGGTAGGATTTTGATTGGATAGAAGAATGGCAAGTAGTATTAATTTCCTTCTATGTAGCAGATGCTTAAATAGATATTTTCTTTAAATTTCACAATATTAGGAGGTTGTTTAATCACTATTTTTATAGATTTAAAAATGAGGGTGAGAATAGAGACCAATATCACCAGTTGAGAGAAGTCAGGATTGGAGGAAGAGCAGTTATACTCTAATTCACTTGCCCTTCTCTGTGCACTCCATTAAGGGGAACAGGTGATGGCTTGTTATATAAGGAGTTCCCAGATACTTGGTATGCATATCTGCATTGCTTTTGTAAATTAACTCTTTTGGCTAGGAAAGGCTTGTCACCAAAATGAAGTTGTTTTTTTTTTTTTAAAGATTTTATTTATTTATTCACGAGAGACACACAGAGACGCAGAGACATAGGCAGAGGGAGAAGCAGGCTCCCTGTGGGGAGCCTGATGTGGGATTCAATCCCAGGACCCTGAGATCATGACCTGAGCTGAAGGCAGTTGCTCAGCCACTGAACCACCCAGACGCCCCCAAAATGAAGTTTTGTACAATTTTCCATCTGTGGTAGACAATGCTAGTTGTTTATTCAATATCTCTCCTCCCTTTGTTTTACTAGAAGTAAATATTCAAGTTAATAATACATAACTCCCTAGATTCACTTGTAGCTAGACATGGCCATGTGGCACATTTGGCCAATGTGCTGCAAATGGAAATGTACTAGTTGGAAGGCTACGAAAACAATTATTTTCCATAGCAATGACTTCACCTCACATATTTTTTGTGTTTTGTACTGCCCATCTCTTACTATGTGGAATTCAGACATTGCCTAGAGGTAGAGCAGACATTCTGTAGGCATGATGACAAAAGTCACATGCTAAGAATTTCAGTACAGAATGAATAGAAGAAATTTGGGTTGTTAGCGACATGCTGAAACCTGAACCACTCACAACACTTCATGACGCAAAGAAACTAAGTAACTAGGGTAAGGTTTCAGTAGCTTGCAGCTAACTGATATATCAGGGGGAAGATAATATGTTCAGTAGTACAAATTTCTGGTTCCATTTTTCAAATGCAACTTGGATGATACAAAACAAGCATCTTTAGGTAAACTGAAGAATATTAGACCTTAACGTGAAAAAAAAAGTGGTTGAGCCCTTGTATTAGTTTCCTAGGGCTGACATAACAAATTACTACGTACTCTGTAGCTTAAAACAACAGGAATTTATTCTTTTGGAGTTTTGGGGAGCCAGAAATCCAAGACTGAGGTATTGGCAGGACCATGCTTCCACTGAGGCCCCCAAAAGAGGTCTTCCTTCCTTCTTTCTTAGCTTCGTGACCCCAGCAATCCTTGCCATTCCTTGGTTTGTAGCTGCATTACTCCAATCTCTGCTTCCGTTTACTCACATATCTTCCTTGGATTTCCTTGTGACTCTGTGTGCCTGTGTCCTTTCCTCTTTTTATAAGGACAACAGTTACTTGTTTTAGGGCCCAGCCTAATCTAGTATGACCTCATATTAATTCACTAATTATGTTTACAAAAACCTTAGTTCCTAATAAGTTCCCATTCTGATGTTCTGTGTGGACATAGGTTTTTGGAAGACACTATTCAACCCACTACCATCCTGATGTGGGAAAAATGCTTAATTTTAGAATGGCATAAAGGCAGACATCACAGATAGGAGATAGGTGGGCAGTGAGAGAGCTTTCTGGTTATGCCCTTTTATCTTCCCCATGTTCTCTCAGAGACATCATTGCCATCCCTACCACTTTGTAAGGGCGTGAAAAGGCCAGAGGTATCATGGCGCCACAGAGTAGTCCTAGAGCTTGGGTTAAGACGAGAGCCTGTAGCTGCAAACAGAGAGGAGATGGATGGGCATTGGGGCTCCCTCTTCTTCCTATTCTCACATTTTTTGGCCAATGAATATGACACAGGTAGAAACTGTTAGAAGTAAGGGCTTCCAAGGTGGAGGCATTGAGAAGTGCCTTAAGGATCAAGGTCACATGAAGTAGAGTAGGCATAGGAAGGCCATTTAAAATAGGGTGGTCAATGAGGAATCAGCTAAGATTGTAACACAAGAGGCTCTCTGATATGCGCAAACTATATCTGACACCATAAATTCACCTAGAATAGCACTAACTGTGGCCTAGAGTTTGCTTTCCTAATTGTGCAAAGCAAACTAGCTTGTATCCCAGTATCTATGAACTCCTGGGGAAAACAAGAGTACAACTATGAGAAGAAGAAAACAAGATTTGACAAAATAAAATCTTCACTTCACCAACTTCTCTTGCAGGTAGGAGTATCCATAAAAGGGAGTTCTAGCCAATGAGATGCAAGCTTGCTGCGGGGTGTCTGGAAGAATTTTAACTTACAAAAGGAGCAGAAGTCACGGTCTTAGTTCACTTAGGTTGCTATAACAAAATGCTATAGACTAGGTGGCTTTATAAACAACATTTAGTTCTTATACTTCTGGAGGCTGGAAAGTGTAGGATCATGGCACTGGCAGATTTGGTATCTGGTGAGAGACTCCTGGTTAATAGATTGCTTTATATGGCAGAAGGGATTAGGGCAGGGGTCTCTTTTACAAGAACACAAATCGCATTTGAAGGCTGAACCCTCATGACATAAGCACCTCCCAATGCCCTACCTCCTAATATCATCGCCTTGGGCAATAAGTTTCAATGTATGAATTTGGGGTGAATAAACACAAATATTCAGCTATAGTCATCACCAATTCTATCCTTCCCCTCTTGTTTTTGCCTTGAACATGGAAGTGATGCTAAGAGGTATGGGAACCACCTTGCAACTAAGAGAAAAGGAAAAAGAAAATTGCAGAGATGCTAAAACTGACATTGTCGAACTGATGAGCTATTGCCAACAGCCACTTACTTCAAGATTTCTTTTTATGTGAGGAGAGTAAACTTAATTAAGTCATTATTAATTGGTTTTCTGATAACTTTGATCCAGAACACTTCAAATTGAGATGATAATCCAGCCAGAAAATAAATGAACCCAGAAAGTAGAAACATATAATTTGGGAAGGTTTATTATTTAAGTAAGCAATGGCTACAACAAAAATAAACAAAGAACAATCCACAAATAAAATTTTGGAAAGCTTCGAACCTGAAAAGATGAATGGTGGGAGGGGGAAGAAGAGCCAGGGGCGAGGTGGAGGGCACATAGTTAAAATGAAGGAAAAAGAAAGTAGGAAAAAAAAAAAAAAGAAAGTAGGATAAGTAATAAATACAAAATAAAATGCAGAAACAAGTCTTTACATAGTAGTATTTATAATAAATGTTTATTAACTCAAGATTAACTCAGATTAAAAAAATTATGTCAACGTGATTACAAAGAGCAATGTTTGTCTAAAAGAGATGTTTAACACACTGAAATACAGGTAGGGGAAAATGAAAAAAATGATTTATTATATAGTAAGTGAATGCAAACTCCTCCCCCAGTCAGATTAATAGTTTTAATACCAGATAAATACAATTCAAGGCAAACAAATAAATAAATAAATAACTGACAATGAGTGCACTGATAATAGGAATATTAGGCATAACAATTCTGAATATTTGTACAACTAATACTATATATTCAAAAAAATAACTAGTAGCTCTCTGAAGAAAAGTAGATAATTTAACAGTCGTAATTGAAGACTTTGATAGACAAATCTCAGAAAGTGATAAATTAAAGCAGACCAAAAATATGCAACAAGACTATTGAGCTTAAGCAGATAGATACATAGAAGTTTATAGACTCAAATAGAAGATATAGAAAGAGCAGATATGAAAATGGACTATCTACTGGCCATAGAGGAATACCTCAGTATAACCTAATTCACCAATACCATGTAGACTCAGATTACAACTCAGTGGAATTAGAAATAAATAACAGGGAGATCCCTGGGTGGCGCAGCGGTTTAGCCTGATCGAATCCCACATCAGGCTCCCGGTGCATGGAGCCTGCTTCTCTCTCTGCCTCTCTCTCTCTCTCTCTCTCTCTGTGTGACTATCATAAAAAAAAAAAGAAAGAAAGAAAGAAAGAAAGAAAGAAAGAAAGAAAGAAAGAAAGAAAGAAAGAAAGAAAGAAAAGAAAAGAAATAAGTAACAGGAGAACTCAAATGATCCTGTGTGCCTGAGTAAGTGACTTCTGTTAAGAAATCATAAGAAACTATGGAATTCTTAGAACTAATATACATACTATTTGATTGTAGGACAATATTTGTGGGATGAATCTACAGCTTTACTTAAAGGGAAATGTATAGATTTAATTATATCATGAAACAAACAGAAGAGAAAACAAATGAGATTAAAATTTCTCAGCATAAAGTCAAACGTATAAGGACAGAAAGAATAATTACAAAGGCATACATTTTCAAGACACAGAAACTCCCTATTATAAATAAATTGATCTAAAATGCAAAAAAAACCCAAAACAAAAACAAAAACAAAAAAACAACACCACCAAACTTGGACAACTCATAATATGAAACTGTAAGCTTTGACTTCCTCAGACTGCTGACCCAGGCCCCCTAAGCAATAACAAAAGTAGAGAGAACAGCCTAAACTTCAGGTTGTCTGGACTTCATCCATTACACTTCTTCTCAGGCCATGTTTCTTTCCAAACAGTGAGGCCAATTAGTTCACTGAACAGCTAAGGCAACACTACACAACTATGGCACTATACAGCTTTTTTCTTCACTAACTCTGACTAGAGTCAATGAAAGGACCAACAGTCAGGCAGTATGGTAACTAATGTGTTCTAAATGCTAAGCAGTTACATTTTATACAAAATTGAAAAGAGCCTTGTTTTCATCATTCCTTCTTTTCACTCTACCAAGTTGCTAAGAACCTACCTTGGGATGTGCCAACAGTGTTGGGATCATTTTAGGCCCAGGCTTCCAGGTCTTTCCATTAACAGGTCAGTATAACATGGGGTCACATTTGGAGGCCTAGGCTCTCTTTTTTTCTGTGTGTGTCCAATCCTTTCTTTGTGGTATGTTTTATACCACTTGGTTTTCCAACAAGAACGTAGAAGTTTTTTTATCACCATCATTATTATTATTTATATTGAACCTATATAAGAGCTAGATTTTCTGTTGTTAGGATAAGAATTGTCATGACATGAGTTGGTATTAAACCAATTTGTTTATTTTTCACCTTCTTACTTTTGGGTCTATTTCTTGTCAGATAATTTCTATGGTAGGTTATTTTTACATAGATCTACTTGTTTTTAAACAGCTATGAGACAATACTCTGGTTTTTTTATGACTTCAATACCCTGATATTTAAATTAGAAAAAGATTGTTAAAGTATACAGAATTACAGACTGATTTAAAAAGGCATAAAAATCCTTAAAGGTAATTAAAAAAACCTAAAACTTCTTGGGGATCCTGGGTGGCTCAGCGGTTTAGCACCTGCCTTCGGCCCAGGGCATGATCCTGGAGTCCCGGGATCGAGTCCTGCATCGGGCTCCCTGAATGAAGCCTGCTTCTCCCTCTGCCTGTGTCTCTGCCCCTCTCTCTGTGTGTCTCTCATGCATAAATAAATAAATAAATAAATAAATAAATAAATAAATACCTTTAAAAAAAACTTCTTATGTATGCATGTATTTATTTAAATTATGCCATGGTCTAAAGAATTTGTACTGGAAACAAAAGGGTGTTTTGACACAGTATGCAATAATTCACCCGATTTTGGTCCTTTGGAAAAAGAGTCCCATAATTATTTCAGTAAATGCACTGGAAAACACATTAGTAAGGTAGGAATAAGAGGGAACTTCCTTAACCTGATAAAGGTTATCTACCGAAAAAGATAGAGCAAGTGTATAATGTGGAGTGTTTACATACATTTCCTTTAAGTTGATGAATAATACTAAGTATTTAAGAGAGCACCACCATGTTCCTTATAATACTTTTGGAACTGACAAAAATAAACAAGAAATATGAAAACACAGAAAAAAAAAGAATCCAAATTGCTTATTATTATTTCCAGATTATCTGCATAGTAAACTAAGGAAGTATGAATCTAAATGTCTCTGGATACTAATTTTCTCTCCTTTTTTGGAGGCATATCTGATAGCCAAACACATTTGAATTAGCTCAATGGGGAAATAGGCTGATCTAGTTTGAGTTTTAAAGATTCTCTTTTTCTAAAAGCACTACTGCCTCTATTTAAAAAAAAAAAAAAAGTTTCCTTTAAATACTGTGATATACTGTTCCCTGTACCCTGTTCTAGAAATATGTAGAGTATTACAGGAGCAGGGTCCCTTTCTTTTGGAAATTTGCCCTGGCATATTCAGTCCAACTTGGCACTGCCTAAACTATGGAATAATGAGAGTTCACAGAAATGTGTGTGTTCTACTATTTTTCTACTTTTAAGAGCCTCCCTCCTCATAATTATATCTGTACCATATGGTACTAATATTACCTGTCTATAATTCCTTGGCATATCACAAAATAAAAGTCAAAGACAAATCATTATAACTGTTAAGATAGTTTGGCAAGTTTTTGGACCATATTTATTTAATGGGAAGAAAAGTCTTTTCAAAAGTTGTGTTAAAAAAATCTAGATACAATATAGAAAATAAAGTCGTATAGATATGCTTTTGACCTCCTGCTACGAACCAGAATTAACTCAAAATGGATCATATATCTAAATATATCTAAAAGTTAATGCTTTAAAATTTCTAGAAAACAGAAGAAAGACATTAAAGAACTGAGCTTAGGCAAAGATTTCTTCGCTAGAAAAAAAACTTTAGCTATAATATTGATAAATTAGACTTCATCAAAATTAAAAAGTCCTGTTCTTCCAAAGACAAACTTAAGAAATCAAAAATTCAGGCCACAGACTGGGGAAAATATTTTCTATATATCAATCTCAGAAAGCCTTAGAACCAGAATATAAAGAACACTGAAAATTCAATAATAAGACAGCTCACCTTAAAACATTTTTAAGGGCAGCCTGCGTGGCTCAGCGGTTTGGCACTGCCTTCGGCCCAGGGTGTGATCCTGGAGACCTCGGATCGACTCCCACGTCAGGCTCCCTGCATGGAGCCTGCTTCGCCCTCTGCCTGTGTCTCTGCCTCTCTCTGTGTCTCTCATGAATAAATTAATAAAATCTTTAAAAAAAATTTCTTTAAAGATCTGAGCAAATCCTTTCCAAATGACGCACAAAAGCCAAAATGCATACGAAAACATGTTCCACACAATTGGTCCTTAGGAAAATGCAAATTAAAACCACAATGAAGTACATTGCACACTCACTAGAATGACTAAATTTAAAAATACATTATCAAGTGCTGTCAAAAATGTCTAGCAGCTGGAACATTGATGCATTACTGGTCAGAATGTAAAATGGGCTACCACTTTGAAAACTGGTAGATTATTTTTTTTAAGATTTTATTTATTGATTTATTTGAGAGAAAGAGAGAGATTGAGTACAGGGGGAAGAATAAAGGGAGAGGGACAAACAGACTCTGTGCTGAGCCCAGAGCTCGATGTGGGGCTCAATCCCAGGAACTGAGATCGTGACCTGAGCTGAAATCAGGAATTGGACGTGCCATAAACTGGCATATTCTTGAAAGGTGTGATGTACCCTTACCATGTAACACAGAAAATCTATTTTCTAGAGTTTACTCGAGAGAAATGAAAACCAAGGTCCTATCAAAGACTTGTTTATAATGCTCATGCAGCTTTATTTATAATAGTTCCAAAAGTGGAAGAAGGCCAAATGTTCTCAACAGGTGAACTCATAATCACTGTGGTGATTCAGTGGTATATTATTCAGCAATAAAAACAACAAACTATGATACACACAACAACATGAATGACTTCCAACAGTATCCTGTGCAGAAGAAGCCAGACTGTTTAGAATATATAGAGTATGGTTCCATTTATATGGAACTCTAGTAGAGACAAATCTAATTTGTAATGTCAGAAAGCACATCAGTGGCTGCCTGAGACTTACTCTGCACCAACCCTGAAGGTAACACAGGGCACCAGAGATGTGCTTAACCAAAGCTGTTGGATTTCCATTTATTTTCAGGCTGGTTCTCCCCTCATCTACACCTCTGTCTAATTCAGTGGGTCCCAACTATTCACTAGTTCATGAACTAGTGTGCTATGAAAACAAAAAAACAAAGGAGATAGGTGGAAAGTTTTTCAAGCTGCTAAATGTATTCAGTTGTGACTATTTATTATTGCGAAATTATCTCCTTGTAATTTGGTGTTAAAATATCCATTTATTTTATGCAATGCTGACAGTCAGAGATGAAGTTGAATTTTTAATTGCCTTCATTTGGCAAAATAGATATTTGACAAGTCTAGGTATTAAAAAGAAGAAAAAGAGGAGTAGGAAGAAAGAATGTTGGAGAATGTCCTGTTCTTCCATCTTGTACTAGGGAAAGATATTTATTTTAAAAAGCCACAGCAGTGCAGGGCACCTGAGTGGCTCAGTTGGTTAAGTGTTCAACTCTTGGTTTTGGCAAGAGTTTATTTAATTTATTTAAATAAATTTTATTTTCTCCAACTGACTTATTTCACTCAGCATAATACCCTCCAGTTCCATCCACGTCGAAGCAAATGGTGGGTATTTGTCGTTTCTAATGGCTGAGTAATATTCCACTGTATACATAAACCACATCTTCTTTGTCCATTCAATAGATACTATGTTTAAAAAATTAATCAAATAATCAAAAATTAATAAAATAATTTAGCACTTTAGGTTTCATGTGAGAAAGGATCGGGTGAGCTAATGACCAAGAGTAGCTCTAATAATCAAACCAGCACTTTTCTTGATCACCATACAGTGCTCTGTGTGTTTATATATTACTTATCATTAAAGCATGCTCTGATATTTTTCAAAATTCTGATTTTTCTAAATTCTTCTTTAGTAATAAATTCTGCAAGGCTGATTCCCTGATTTTTTTTTTTTCTCCATGATGTTTGACATATGTTTCAAGTGTTAGGCACTTAGTATTTAGCTCTTTGCATTAATAGAACCAAAAAGCTGGGATTCTACAGGATGTGTCTTTCTTAGATACATTCTTAAGTGATTGCAATAGATGTATTGAAATGCTGGACGTACTTTCACCCTCATAAAATAAATATTCTCACTCCCTTACAATGTTGTTCTCAATGTATTTTGTTTTGCTAGCAAGAGGACATTTTCTGTGCTGGGTGTTTTGGGTGTGTGTGTGTGTGTGTTGATACCTTTGGGTTTTAATAGATTTTCTACAAGAGTTTTAGATTCTTTATGGAACATTATAAAAACATTGTTTGTGGACTTCTTATTCCATTGAACCTCTCACCCCTCTCCTCCCACTACACACTGACTTCCATTTTCTTGCTATGTTTTGGAAGTTTTCTTTCTATTCCTCCTCTGTCTTTTCTACTAGTAGTCATTTAGGTAGTAGAGGGCTGTGTAACAAAGAGGAGAAATTAAACAGTCATAATTGTGCAGAGGCAAGCCCTTTCTAAGCCAATTTCTAGCTGTGTAAACTTGGGCATGTTATTTAGCTTCTCTGGGTCAGCTTTCTCTCTCTCTTTCTCTCTCTCTGTCTCCCTCTCTCTCTCAAAAAGAGTGCACACATGCACAAGCAGGGGAAGGAGCAGAGGGAGAGAGATTCTCAATCAGGTCCCATGTCCAGCACAGAGCCCTGCCAGGGGCTCATCTCATGACCCAGAGATTATGACCTTAACCAAAATCAAGAGTCGGATGCTTACCCAACTGAGCCACACAGGTGTCCCTCAGCTTTCTCACTTCTGATGTCAAGAAAATAATACTTTGTTGATATGGTTTTTGTGGGCAATTAATATTGTTAAAATGGAACATTTATACCATCAGGCTTAATTTTTTGATGTACCCATTTGTTTGCTATGAAAAAATATGTGATATGTGATATTAAGTTGTCCCTCCAAAGAAATAATTAGGTTTTTGTGGTTCTGATTGATTGATTGAGAGTAATAAGCAGAGAGACTCACTCCACTCTTAAGCTTTACCCAATTATCAAGTCTCGTCATGCCTTGAGACTTGTCCTATTCTTGATACTGCGATCTATAATTTTTGGTCAGATTTCTGAGATAGATTTAGAAGTAGAGTAAGACTTTAGGAGGAAATGATAATAGTTGGGCACTTTCATGGGTAGTGAAACAAAACTGAAAACAATTTATTTTCAGGATGTGCTGCAACATCTCCTGAGCTAAATAAAACAGTGTGATAGCCCTTGGTAGAATTTCTATTCAAGATGGCAGAAAGAGAGAATGATAACTCATAAAAATCCTGAAAATAAAGGAGGGAGTGACAGTAGCACATCAAAGATTTGAATAAACTTTTGGAAGACAGAAGGTGTAGAGAACCATGTTGATAGTTGAATCACAGAAAAGAGAGCTGCCATTCAGAACAAGAACATAATATTTTCAGTTGAGGAGGGAGCTATCTTTCATGGTGGAGGTCTCTGGATTTAGCTTGTGGAGAGAGTGCATATGAAAAGTAGAAAATAAATTGAGACCATTGGTTAAAGAACTGTTTACAGATAGACTGTACCTGAGGGCTTCTTATCCTCTCCACCTTGAAATGATCCCTGCCCAGAGTTGTTATATTGTCAGAGTTGCAACTGGCCAGCAGCTAGACACATGATCTCTGCAGGATATTGAGCCTTCCTTCTGTCTGGGAACGAGGCTCTCTGGCTTACTCAAACTCTAGGAGTTAATTGGTAATCTGAACTCAAGACATAATTCGGGTAGTGCTATCTAGAAATAAAGCAGGTATGTTTAAAACTAACACTACCAACCCCATCCCAACCAATGCTTTGTCTTTTACTCATTTCTTAAAGAGTTGTAAAAAACAAGAATGATGTAAATACCCTTCTTAGCAAGAAATATTGATCCCAGCTTCTCCCATTTTTCCCAGCCTCCATGGGCAAAGAAGCACCTGGTAGCCACTAGCAACTCAGAAGTGGTGAAGATCTAACAGAGCAATGTACAAAAGTGTTAGTACTGATGAGAAATGATCAGAAGAAAGAAAGACAATGCCAAACCTTTAGAGAGAAAGTGAGATTCCTCCCCTCTCTTTCTGTGGTTGGGGACCAGCATCTGTATGTGTAGGAGGAACTGTGGCATCCAAGCATCATTGTCCCATACTTTCTGGAGAATTCATATGAGTGGACTTCAAGCTAACCAATCCAGTTTACCACCAACTTCTGAATTTATTTGCTCAGGCTTAAAAACATGTTTACACATGATAACCCTCTTTTTTCAGAGTTTGACCCTTGGCCTTTATGTTTCACCAATTGTATGATCACTGTGAACTATCATATAGCTAACCCACCAGGCTATAACCCCCAGCACTTACTCTCCTCATATTAGTGTTGACTAGTTTATCCTGGGCCCACTATATCCCATGAACATTGCCAGTTTATCTGGCCTTCTCAAACACATGCCTTACTGGTGAGCCAACCTTGATTAAGATTAGCCTCCCAATCTCAATCCTTTAGTTGTCCTCCTCCTTTCATGCTTGCTGAATTATATCACAGGCTTCAGATTTATCAGTTTATCGGAAAAAAAGACTTAACAGTAGAAGACTTTGTCAGAGATAAGACATTGGGTATTTGACTACAATTTACCTAACTAAATTTGGTGAATAGGGATGCCTCGGTGGCTCAGCGGTTTAGTACCTGCCTTCACCCCAGGGCATGATCCTGGGGTCCCAGGATCCAGTCCCGTATCGGTCTCCCTGCATGGAGCCTGCTTCTCCCTCTGCCTGTGTCTCTACCTCTCTCTCTCTCTCTCTCTCTCTCTGTCTCTCATGAATAAATAAATAAAATCTTTAAAAAAAAATTGGTGAATGGCTAAGAACATACAAATTAACCCTATTTCTAGTCAAGAAAATGTTTCATTTTTCTTAAATTTGGTTTGTTCTGAAATCATGAGTTCCACTTAAGGATACCAACAATAATTTCACTTAAGGATACCAACAATAATTTACAATAATCTAATGCTTATGAAATGGATTTCATCAAATTCTCTAGTTGACATCAAGTGGTCAGTTGAAGAATTTATTCCAAAAGGAATTAGGTGTCAATATTTTACTACAGAAATGGATTCTCCTGGATAGAGCTAGTGACAGTGGCTATAGGGACCCAAGGGGGTCTCAGTACTTCTGAATTACTTGTCTTCAGGATTTTTCACATGATCAATCTGAGTTCTCAATTATCCGGGTAACTAATCTCCAATCTTCTAAAAGTCATGTAATTTCAGTTGAAACCTGAGTAATTTCCAAATTTTCTTTGATTAAAAAGTCTTAAAATTTACTGTGATGGACATTTTTTTTAGAAAAAACAACTGCTAGTGTGGTTTTAGGAGCTGAAGCCAATGTCATATTAACATTGTAGTCTCTGTCTTCAAAGAGCGACCACATCAGTGGGAAAGACAGCAAGTGAATTAATACTGTCAGTGTAATGTGGTAAGTGTAATTAGTAGCTATGGAACAATCCACAAACATAATTCACAAGTGCTTCCAGGTGTGCAAAGAAAATGTAAGTTCCTTTCCTTTCTGTAACTTCATTTTCACTGCAAGCTCTTACCTTACCAGGACGGTGGGATATTTTAATCTCCATTTTGGGGAATTGTCCCTGGGGGCTTTATGTAGGTCCAGGACCTTGAAAATGGGTCCAAAGGCATACAGGTTGCTTCCATGGACCATGCTAGTATATTCCTTCAGATCTTTCCACCCTCTGGTGCTTTTGTGCTATGGGCCACAGGAATCTTGGTAAGATTGCACGTTTGCCTTTTTTCTAGGGGTTCTCCATGTTGACTGAAAAATATCAGTGCCTGAGTTTCACCCCTAGAGACGCTAATTCAGTTAGTTTTGGGATGACACTCTGGGCTAAGTGTTCTTGAAAGTTCCCTAGGTGACTCTAACATGTCATTCAATTGAGAGGTACTGGCTTGGGGGCACCTGTACCACTTCCCTCTGTATCTTTAGTGCTTCCAGGTACAGCTAGAATGTCCCTTCTTCTTTCTTTCTACTCTACCCTGGGGGTAATCTTTTGTAGGGAAAAATATGTGGGGGCCTTTCTTTGGACATTACATTTAAGTGGGCCCCAGATCACAAGGATAATACCATGTGGTTGCATCTGTTATTTGGGACCTGGTGGATTGTGTCCAAATGACAATAATGTTTGTACATTGTGTCACTGTTGAAGCCAGAGGCAGTGCTTGGGTGTGCAGGAAGAATTTGAGCAGTGGAATGGTGTGGATAAGAGAAAAAAAAAACTTTTGATTCTTTCTCTCAGACAGATGAATTAAAGTGAATTCTTGTCTAATGAAGTAGAACTGCTTCCTAGTATTTTTGAATGACTGTTGTCTCATTTGTCTGTATAAGGCATAGTTCTGGAGAGAGGGTCTCAGGAAATTGATATTTAGAGTTTGATACTACACGGTGGCTGAGGAACATTCTGCATTATTAAACAGTTTATATTGCTCTTGAATTTGTTGAATATGTAAATCTGTAAAAGTGTGGCATATCAACTTTTTACATTAGCAACTGTGTAGAAATTGAATGCTAGAATTGTACATGATTGAATTTTATAAAAATAGTTAATATATTTTGGGGTACTTGGGTGGCTTAGTAAGTTAAGTGTCCAACTCTTGGCTTCCATTCAGGTCATGATCTCAGGGTCATGAGATCAAGCCCAAATTGGGCTCCATGCTCCGCAGAGAATCTGCTTAAGATTCTCTCCCTCTCCCTCTGCCTTTCCCATCCCCCATGCTCTTTCTCTCTCTCAAGTAAATAAATATTGTTAAAAAAACTTAAAAATATTTAATACTTTTTAAATCAAATTTTCAAAATTAGACTAATAAGATTAAAAAGATAATTTTTATTTAAATTATTTGTTAGTATCTTGTCTGTTTGGGATGCTGTAACAAAATACCATAGACTGGGTGGCTTATAAAAAACAGAAATTTATTGCTCATAGTTCTGGAGACTGGAAGTCTGAAAACAGAGGGCCAATATGGTCAGGTGAGGACTCTCTTTCAAGTTTCAGACTTCTGGTTGTATTCTCACATGGCAGAAGGGGCTAGGGAGCTCTGTGGAATCACTTTTTAAAAGAGTACTTAATTTCATTCTTCAGGGCTCCACCCTCATGATCTAATTACCTCCCAGAGGCCCTGCCATATAATAATACCATCACCTTTGGGGGTTAGTATTTCAACTTTTGAGTGGGGCAGGGGGAAGACACAAACATTTAGATCATAGAAGTTATAATTTCTATATTTTTATTTTTATAAATAATTTTGAATATTTTAGAAAAAAATAACTTTTTGATAATATCTTTTATGATTTAATAGATTTTAATTTTTAGGACAGATTTAGGTTCACAGAAAAATTGAGCAGAAATAGAGTTCCCATTTATCCCCTGTCCCCACAGAGACACAGTTTTGTCAACTATTGACATCCTGTACCACAGGTGGTCATTTTTGTTACTGTTGATGAACTTACATTGACATATCATTATCACCCAAAGTACATAGTTTCCATTAAGTTTCACTATTGGTGGTGTACATTTTATGAGTTTTGACAAATGTATAATGACATGTATCCACCATTATATCATACAGAATAGTTTCACTGCCCTAAAAATCCTCTGTGTCCCGCCTATTCCCTCCCTCCTCCTTAACCACTGGCAACCACTGATCTTTTTACTCTTCCATAGTCTTTTCTAGAATGTCATAAACCTGGAATCATAAAGTATGTAGATTTTTTACAATGGCTTCTTTCCCTTTGTAGTATGTACTTAAGATTACCCCATGTCTTTTCACGGATCAATACCTCATTTCTTTTTAGATCTGAATAGCATTCCATTGTCTGGATGTACCATAGTGTATCCATTCCCCTACCTAAGGACATCTTGGCAATTATGGATAAATCTACTGTAAATATCTATATGCAGGTTTTTGTATAGATGTAAGTTTTCAATTTACTTGATTAAATACCAAGAAGTACAATTGCTATATCAGAAGAGTATGTTTAGTTTGTATAAAACTACCAAACTGCCTTCAAAGTGACCATATCATTTTGCATTCCCACAGCAATGAGTGAGAGTTCTTATTGCTCTACCTCCTCACCAGCATTTGGTGTTGCCAGTGTTTTGGATTTTGGCCATTCTAATAGATGTGTAATGGTATCTTATTGTTTTAATTTGCAATTCCCTAGTGTCATAGGGAATAGCTGCTGAACATCTTTTTCATATGCTTATTTGTCATCTGCATATTTTCTTTAGTGAGATGTCTGTTTAGTTCTTTTGCCTTTATTTATTTATTTATTTATTTATTTATTTATTTATTTATGATAGTCACACACACAGAGAGAGAGAGAGAGAGAGAGGCAGAGACACAGGCAGAGGGAGAAGCAGGCTCCATGCACCGGGAGCCAGACGTGGGATTCGATCCTGGGTCTCCAGGATCGCGCCCTGGGCCAAAGGCATGCGCCAAACCGCTGCGCTACCCAGGGATCCCTCTTTTGCCCATTTTTAAATGAAAATAATTTATTTTCTCATTTTTTATAGTTACTTACACTTTTATGAAAATATATTAAAATTTTATAGACTGAATACAATTACATTTCACTTTTTAATTACTGTCAACAGAAGAGAAGTTTTGTGAAAATCTTTATTAAAATAACTTAATTAGTGATTGCACTAAAGGCAAGAAAAATACATTTTATGAAGAAATTACATAATTGTTTATAACTTATGTGTATTCATATTTTATTATTAATCCAAATATCTTTGGCACATGAATAGGACAACCAGATACACACAAAATGTAGTTATTTGTTTATCTTTAATACTTTATAAACATTTAACCATTTAAAAGCTCTAACTTTATACACACTTGTCATTGTAAGGGTAAATTTCCAAAGTAAGATAATAAAACATTTTGTTTACCAGTTTGATAGCTTTAGTTACAACTTTTATGTATTTCCACATGTGGTTATGGGGCTTCCATTCTTACTCTGTCCTAGGCTCCAGCAGTGTCATGGGTGGGACTAAATCTTGTTCCCACACTGGCCAAGACAATTTGTTGTGTGCCAAAGTCCCTCACTCCAGGGGCTTCTAAAAGAAAGCCATAAGATCACTTTTATTTTTCCCTCGTGACATCCCCCTGCTGAGGCTGTGCTCAGTCTCAAGCATCTGCTTGTATAATAGAAAAGGGACAGGGAAAATAGAGAAATACAAAGTTTTGTTTTGTTTTGTCTTTTTTAAAGATTTATTTATTTATGAGAGACACAGAGAGAGAGACAGAGACACAGGCAGAAGGAGAAGCAGGCTCCTTGCAAGGAGCCTGATGCGGAACTCCATCCCAGATCCTGGGATCATGCGCTGAGCCAAAGCAGATGCTCACTCACTGAACCACCCAGGTGTCCCAATACAAAGTTGTTTTTAAAACAGATGACTATTTACAAACATTGCCTTACCATACATTGATAGAAGTATAAACAGGATATTATGGGAGTGTAGAGAAGGAGTATTGGCAAACGCTCCACATACATAGTCAGTTTAGGGACATTCTTTCTGTTGTAATTTGCAATTTTTAATTGACCTTTTAGATTATGGATTATGGGCCCTGAATGCTATGATGGTAATGCATCAAAGAGAACACAAGATGACCAGTTAGGACTCAATAATAAAATAATAAAAGTAAATGTATATATGTGTACATATATTTAAATTATAAATACATTTTTTGAGGATTATGCTTTTGCCCACATAAGCGTTCTTTACTATTCTGGTTGTAAAATCAAAAGAGTTAGATATCAGTGAAAAATTTCTCATATGTAGTCTGCAGACCACCTCCATACTACCTCTGATGTCTGTGGAGGTGTGTCTAGAGAATCGGTTTCTATAACAAGCTCTGTAGGTTCTTGTGCATGCTAAAGTTGGAAAGCCATTGTAAGATTTAAGGAAGGTTGTTCCACTGCACTATGAAGCAAGGAAGAAAGGGCCAAGAAACCAAATTTAGAAGCACCTACTGTGGTTTACCGATTTGACAGTGAGATAGTGCATGTCAGCTGTAAGGAGGGTGGCAATGGGAACAGAGAAGGAAGGATGGATACAAAGAATAATTTTAAGGTAAACTATATAAACTTATTGCCCAAGTAAATGTGGTTTAGTAACAGAATAAATATTAGAATTAATATTTTAGAGAATTATATTTTCTTTTTATTTATTTTTTTATTTATGATAGTCAGAGAGAGAGAGAGAGAGAGAGAGAGAGAGGCAGAGACAGAGACACAGGCAGAGGGAGAAGCAGGCTCCATGCACCGGGAGCCCGACGTGGGATTCGATCCCGGGTCTCCAGGATCGCGCCCTGGGCCAAAGGCAGGCGCTAAACGCTGCGCCACCCAGGGATCCCGAATTATTTTTTCTAATAAACTATCTAGCTGCCTGCTTCCCTCCTATCCTTCCAGTCCCCGATTTGTACACCCACTGAGAGAGTGAGTAATTTGCCCCAGGTCACATGCCTACATAGGGACAGACTGTAAAACAGAAACCAAGACTTTAGGCCCTAAGGCTAGTAGTCTGGCCACTGAACTATGAGTCACATGTTTCCAGGTTTTAAGACTGAATGACTGAGAGAATTGGCTCACCATTCAATAGTTTATTGAGGATTGTGTATGTGTTAAGCAATGGACATTGTATTAAGTGCTGAGATTACAGTGTTGAACCCAATAAATATGACTACCTGCTCCCCATGGAGCTCACAGTCTGGGTGATAGAATGGCAATACTAATGCCAGAAAAACATTCTTAGGAGTGAGAGGTTGATGTGGTGATGAGAATGTGCTAAGTTATTTTAATTTATGTTAGTTTGGGACATGATAGATTTGAATGTCTATGTTTCATGTACATACAAATTGACTAATTCTACCTGCAAATTATATGTACGTGTTCATTTATGTATAATGTATGGGTTAAGAAAACCTTCCTTAGGTGTCTTTTCAGATAAGAGAAAGAGAAGAGTAAATAGTGAGGAGAAGATTTATCACATCCATTAAAAATACTAAGCTTGTAGCAAGTGACCTCTGGACTGCAGAGAAGAATATAAGGTTGTTTTACCAGATGGAACAAAGTTGCAGGTTTTTGACATGATTTTTATCATTACTGAAGTATGTCTGTCTCCTGTAGAATGTGTCTTGTCTCCAGGATGTGTTATTTTTAAAAATTTGTCTATCCTTTGGAAAGAGGTAGAGCACAAAGGCAGTATTAGCTATTTGTAGGATAGACTCTGTGAATTGGCCATTAGCCAGGTTTCCTCATAGAGATAGGCAGTATGCCTTTGGCTCACCTTGTGTGGGGAATAAGAAAATGAATTAGCTTGGACATGCTTTGGATGATTTTCAGCATGAAAACTGATATCCATAGGTTTGAAATGAATTTATTCTCTAAATATTAGCACTCAAAACAGCTTAAATGAAACTACTCTGTGACGATTCAAAGATAGAACATTGAGAAATAATAAAATTAGTATCATTTCAGAGAATTTAAAAAAAATATTGAACAAAATGATTTATGGTTGGAAGTGGACATAGCTCTGACTAGGGCTGTTTGAATATACTTCTGAGAGACTTTCCTAGCTTATAAAGACAATTTCCAAGTTTGGAGAGAGGCTTGGGTTTGTTTGTTTTTCTTTTTATGCTCACATAATCTACTTTTTTCCTTCTCTCAAATAAGGAAGAATAAATATAAAGGAAAAATTGAAAACTAATATTTTCTAATTTACTAGTAGCAAAAAAAGTCTTAATGCCCTTTACCATTGTGGTATTGAATACTAAAAAATTATAATAAAGTCATGAAATCAAGTTCTATATGATTGCAGAGGAGTAGAAACATTTTTTTTCTTCTTGGTTTGTAACTTGGATTTAAAAAAGATTAGGAAGAGGAGAAGGAAGGAAAGCAAAGGAGGAATATTTTGACAGAGTTTTCTAATTTTTTTGAAGATTTTCACTTTTTGTTAATTTAGAGAATTGATTTTGTGTTGTCCTACTGTGATTCTGATTTGTACAGAGATAGACCATATCAACTATTGTTAATTTGATCTAGATATCTTTCTCATATTTAGGCATTATGTTTATACAGCTAATAATTACCATTAAGGAAATAAAGTGTTCTCATATTAAATGAGATAAAAGTAACTTAATAAATGTTTATGCAGTCATAAGTGTTACAATTTGAAAAACACTTTTTATATTTCTTAATTATTGATATTTATTTATGAGAACAATTTTCGGCTTATCAATTACCATTAATTTTGACAGCTTTATGCTTTACATGCATGCTACCTTAGACAAGAGATAATCACTTTGGTTAACAAATTGTGGTATTCCTTAGAGTTTTCTAGATTTACCTCAGAAACTTGGCATTCTGCAAAGCCTTGAACTAAAAGAAAGGATTTTCCTGAGACGATAACTTTTTCCTTTTTGAAAAAATTTTAATTCCAGTATAGTTAACATACAGTATTACATTAGTTTCAGGTGTATAATTTCCATACCTCACCAGGTGCTCATCACAAGTGCACTTCTTAATCCCCATCACCTATTTAACCTGTCTCCCTACTCTCCTCCCCTCTGGTAACTGTCATTTTGTTCTCTATGGTTAAGAGTCTATTTCTTGATTTGTCTCTCAAGAAGAGAACTTTTGGAGCACCTGGGTGGTGCAGTTGGTTAAGTGGGCTAACTCTTAGTTTCTGCTTAGATAATGATCTCAGTGTTGTGAGATTGAGCTTCATGACAGGCCAGTAAGGACTAAAGGTAGCTAGTAAGGACTTCTGAGCAGGCTAAAGGTAGGGACTGATCATTAGTGAGGACTTTGAGGTCTAGGAATTTGCAGTTCCAAGGAAAATTAAGATATCTCTTCATTTCACCATACCCCAGAGTCCTAATCACTAGTTAAAATATTAGACTCCATGGATTTAATAATATTTAACAAAATTTCTCAGAAGAAAGTTACATGTTTAGCAAGAAATACCCATGAGTGATGCTTAAAAGTACTTACAGTTCTCTTATGAAGTCATTCGGCAAAGACTTGTTATGCTCTGATTAGCTTATTAGTTCATTCTGGATCTGATAGAGAGTTTTAGGGCATTGTCTGTCAACTTGCTAGGAATTAGGACAGCAAATGCCTTTGAATTGTCTTTGCTCATTTAACCATGTCTCTGCAGATGTTCACTATTTTAATATGTCTTTTATTTGGAAAGGGCGCTATTTGTACAATCATTTCGAGATGTACAATTCTGAATAAATGGAGAAGTTTATAAGTAGATTAAAATGCTAAAGAGACATATTTCTCCCTAAAATGAGTGTCAACTTGCATATCAACATATGATTAATTCTGTGTGTCAAAAGATCATTTCAGGCTTCTAGTTAGTTCACGCAGTGATAATAAAAAATTACACAGTGTAGTGTCTGAAGGTAGCCCATAATGATAATTTAGCTTGTACTTAGGTTATTTACAAATGATCATAAATTGCTTTTTATATACGAATGGAAATATAATAGAGCTGCTTTAAGGATTAAATTATTTAAAATAATTATCTAGAAACATTAGTGGCATTTTCAAGAAATGCAATGCAAAACCCAACTCTCATTATTTGTTTTCCCCAACTCCTGTCTATTCTTGTTACTTTAATATGAAAGAGTTAGTGAGATGACAATATAGTGCAGTAAAAAGACACTACACTTTTGAGATAGATATAGGGTTGCTGAACTGGAGAGCTACACAGGGTGCCATTCATATAATAGGCTCTGTGAATGGCATTCACTGAAGTTGTGCAGTATACAATTCGAGTGACCATACACAGTAGCTCTAAGGTAGATTAATGTTGAAGACCTGACTAAACAGTGTTGGCCAAAGTTCTTGGGTCTCTTTGAAGTTTTATTTCCTTTTCTATAAAATGGAAATTACTTTATTTACCAGATAGAGTTCTTTTGTCAATTACAAAAGAATTTACCTAGCTCTTTTGTGAAGATGGAGTTTTACAGGGTTTGTTATCATAACAGCACTTACCATAGTACCATCACATAGTAAGTGCTTAACAACCATGAGCTCTGAAAGTAGGTAAATGAGATGAGGTAAATGTACTTGGTGTGTAACATCTCAACAAGTTAACAAGAAGAGGGGAAAATGACGTTCACATAGGGTCTAAAACTTAAAAGAAAGGAAAAATGAAATCAATTTGGAAAAGGTGGCATAAAGATTTGTGTAGTGTCTGAGGTTTGCTCCAGGCACTGAGTGAAGACCTTAAGAAGGCAGGTGACAGGGAATGGAAATGTGCATATTATCAGAAGTCTGAAACTTCAAATATTTTCAATTCTGTTTATGTTTTATGACAAATAGCAAAAGTAAGTCAGAGAGTGGTTCTTTCCATTTCACTTTTAAAATTCTTTTAAAGTAATACACTTTCAGTATTTCTGTATCAACCATTTTTTTCTAAATGCTCTAGAAAAGACGTTTTAATAATTAGGAATGCTATACATGCATGCACATGCATGTACACACATAAATATGTGCCCACACACAGCCTACAAAGTTTGGATACTTAACTGAAAAGTATTAATTTCCATTACATACATTTTAGACTTTTCCAAGAGAATAGAAGGCAGAAATTGGAAATAGTTTTCTAGAAAAGGAAAAGACATTACAACAAAGAAAAAAGGTAGAAGAAAGTTTATATAATTCAATATAATAAAAATAAAAGTATAATGACAATTACTACAGCTATCAATCTTCAATAATTTGTGAAGAATCCAGCTTCAATGCAATGAAGCTTTATAAGATTTGTGATTACAGAGTGTAAAATATAACAGATGCTACAATATTTAGATGCCTGCTGGCATTTACCTTTTTCTCTGCACAGTTCATTTCAACTATATGAAAATTTTATGTGCTATATAAAAGTAGAGAAAAAGATATTTATTTGTAAAATAACCACAGGAAAATTGATAATGTTTCAGCAATGTGGTATTTGATTCTCTTTGACCAGATGAACTATGTGAGAAACTGGAGAATTTGATGATACAGTATTATTTTCAGTTTTCATAGGGTCAAAAAATGACATTGATATTGAATTCAGTTACTTTCTCTGGCTGTTCAGAGCTGAATTTTTAGGATGGGAGCCCTACTATTCACTGGAGAGACTGAGAGGATTGCAGTGGAAGGGTACTAGCATTGGTGACTTTGGAGAAATGGCCAATGTTATGATTTTGGAAGAAAGATAGAGTGCAACACCTTGTTTTTAAAAGTACATTTTGCAGATTATCACATTATTAGTCTTGTTCTTTAAAATATGTTTTTATTATTTTGTCTTTGATCACGTTGTAAACAAAATTTTAAATTCCAGATACTCTAAATAAGGGGAAAAAAACCCAAATGACCTATTTTTGAAGATTTATGTTCCTTCTCTTAAAAGGTTTCTAGGGGTGCCTGGGTTGCTCAGTTGATTAAACGTTTGCCTTTGACTCAGGTCATGATCCCAGGTCCTGAGATTGAACCTTGTGTCAGGCTTTCTGCTTAGCAGGATGTCTGCTTCTCTCTTCTTCTCCCTCTTCCACTCCTCACTGCTCATTCTCTCTCTCTCAAATAAATAATAAAATCTTTAAAAAAATAAATGGTTTTTAATTTCCTATTACATCATATATAAATGAATATATAAACATATAGATAATATATATTTCAGAAAAATATTGATAAAATAATGAAAAGTTTTCTAGAGCTGTAAACTAGAAACCTAGAAGTCACTCCTGGACACCTTCATTTTCATTTTTCCCATATTCAATGCATCAATAGTTTCTATCAATCTGATCTTCTAAATATTCATTACATCTGTCTGCTTCCCTCCACTACCACTTCTGTGCTTGCCTGGCCTCTCTCCTGGAATGATGAAAATGACTTTTTATTATTTTCCCTGCATCTACACTTCCCAAGCAAATCCATTTTACCTGTTTCGAAATATAAACAAACTTTTTCTACTTTTATTTACTTCAAGGGATTCCCACTGATCTTAGAATGAAGACCTACATTCTCAGTAGGGTGTGTGAGCACTGCATGGGCCTTGAAATCCTCTACTCAGCTGCATCTTCTGTTTTCCCCTGGTTCCCTGGGGTATAGAAGCCACTTCCAGGTCCAGAAAACCTTTCTTTTTTTTTTTTTTTTTTTAATTAGAAACTTTTCTCACACCAGCAGGACCTTGAACCAAAATGAACATACCCTGGATGTGCATAAAGGTCCGCTGTGCACACTGATAATTCTAAGAGTCGGTTTCTAGATCCACGATGTCCATATGGAGTTTTCCTGCAAAGTATCTGCCTCAAGACTGCCTGCTGGGGAAGCATCCCGCTGCTGCTTCTCTCTGTTTTCACTTTCACAATCACTCTTTTGCCTTACAAATGAACAAAAGAAGGTGGAACTTTTCATTCATTCTGATTCTTACTGTGGAACACTGAATCAAAAATTAGATTTTCTGGGGCACCAAAGGAGGAACAATTCAAACTATTAGCGCCAATGAAGGCTTCTCTCTCTAGTCAGGGCCGAGGTATCAATTGGATACATATTTCTGTTAAGGGAGAAACTGGGATATTAGAAATGAGGTATTTTGGTCTGCATTGGAATGTTCTAAATTCAGATTTTTGTGGAGTGGAGCAGTAGGAGTACTAACTGGTTTTCTTTAACCACCTTACTTTTTTCACCCCCAGGTGGTATCCAGTTCTTGAGGGAAGGAGAGCAAAACACAGTGAGGGTTGGTAGAGATAATTAAGGTATCAGTATTTATTTCATACAGATGGCAAACTAGGAGAGCCTCCTGCTTTATCTATTTGTTCATCTTAATTCCTTTCTGATTTTATTATCTGTATATTTTAGAATATTCAAGTTTTATAAAAAGAGGAAAATGACCAATTTGCTCTGGATTTTATTTTTACCAGTTTCATTAATTGGAAAGACCTTGGGGATTACTCTCATTCATCTTTTCCATATCTTACTTACACAAATTCATCTTTTTCTGTATCTTAGTTACACAAATATCTCTACAAGATCCTGTTTTCAATTCTTTTGGATATATACCCAAAAGTGGAATTTTTGGATCATATGGTGGTTCTATTTTTAATTCTTTTTGAAAAAAAAATTATTCATTTACTAGAGAGAGAGCATGTATGCACATGTGCGGAGGGGTAGCAGAGGGAAATGGAGAGAGAAAGTCAAGAAGACTCCTCCTCACTGAGCATGAGCCCATCTGGGGCTTGATCCCAAGACCCTGAGATCAGAACCTGAGCTAAAACCAAGAGTCAGATGCTTAACCAACTGCACCAAATAGGAACCCTATTTGTAATTTCTTTGAGGGAACTCCATACTGTTTTCTATAGTAGCTGTACCATTTTACATTCCCATCAATAGTGCACAGGGTTTTAATTTCTCCACATTCTTGCCAACCTTTTTTTGTAATGGCCATCCTAACAGAGGTGAGCTGCTACTTCATTGTAGTTTTTATTTGCATTTACCTGATGATTGAGCCTCTTTTCACATACCCATTGTATATTTAGATCTTCTTTGAGATGTCTTTGCCCATTTCTTAATTGGGTTGTCTTACGTGATGGAGTTGTAGGAGTTCCTTATATATTTTAAGTCATAACCCTTTATCAGATGTATGATTTGCAAATATTTTTTCCCATTCCACAGATTGCTTTTTGGCACTGTTAGATTGTTTCCTTTAATACACAGAAGCTTTTTAATTTGATATAGTTCTGCTTATCCACAATTGCTTTGGTTTCCTGTGCTTTTGCTCATCTTTGGGAATACTGACAATAGTATGTTTTGTTTAAAGTTTTTTCTCTTTGCATAGTGTATTACTTCCAAGTTGTTTTTGTTGGTTCTTTCATTTTAGTCTTTATCTTTCCTATCAAAGGATTTCCTCCACTTGATTGCTCATATTTTTTAAGAATGGAGGGGGGGGTGAATTGTAAAAGCTTTGAATGGGTGCATGGGACTGGTTGACTGTGGCATTCATAGCAGAAGAGTATGGTTTGCCTTTCCTGGGGATACCCTTATATCAATCTCTTTAGGGTTTTTTCTCTTGTGCTGGTCAGATTCCCCAGAGAAAATTTGTCCATTCTCCTGCCTGCAGTATAAAGACTTGGCTGCCAGTATTCCAAGAGCTGATTGAATTTAGAAAATTTAAATATAATACATGGATCCATTTTTGGGTTTTGTAGCGTAATTTCCTTTCTTGCCCAGCAAGACTATTTTTAATTATTATAGCTTTATGGTATATTCTGATATCTGCCCATTTCCAATGGTCTTATAGTTATGTATTTCTATTATAAGAAAGTTGTCTTGTACTAACTTTGAAATTATAGATTATTTGGTTGAACATGAAAATTTATAATCCAGAAGTATTATGAGTTTCTATTATAATCTCCTTCCATGTTTTGTTTGGTTGTATAAGACTTTCTCCAAAAGGTTTTGTTTTGTTTTATATATTTTATACTCCACTAGTATTGTGAACATGTTAGACAATGGCATAGGAAGAGCTAGAACTTTGCTTTGTCTTTTCTTCAAAGTTTGGGCTCTTTCTCACATACTTCCCAGCCTTATCTATATCCAAAGTTCCTAAATTGAGCTGTTCACAAAATTCATGGGACGTACTTTTAAAATATCCACATGCCTAGTCCCACCTCTCAGAAATTCTTATTTGATTAGTCTAGTCTGAGCTGGAGTGTTAGCATATTTTTAAAACTCTCCAGCAAAGTCTAATGTTTGAACAAATTTGAGAATCACTGCTCTGTACCAGTAATTCTCAACCTTTGCATACAATGGAATCATTTGGAAAGCTCTTAATTAAACAAACAAACGAACAAAGAAACAAATGCATGGGCTGCATTCTATAGAAATTAATTTAGAATCTTTGGGGTGGGGTGGGTGCTTTAACATAACAGCAGTATGTTAAAAAATCTTCAGTTGATCCCAATAGGCAACCAAGTGTAAGAACCATCAGCCCATACCCTTGGCGTTCAGATGGTGGTCTGAGGACCAGCAAAATCACCATTGCCTATAAGCTTCCTAGACATGTAGAAGCTCAATCCCAACCCCAAGTGATTAGTATGCTCCTTCAAGTTTGAAGTACGTTGCTTTTCACAACACAATTGATAAATGTGTTCCTAAACTTTCCTGTGCATTCAACTCAATTCAGGAGTTTTAAAAAATGCTGTTGCTAAGCCTTAGACTAGATTAAATGAATTAGTATCTCCAAGAGGTGGGGCTCAGGCATAGTTACATTTTACAAGTTTAAAAGTTTTGTATTTAAAAGTCATATTTAAAAGGAGATTCTAATGTGCAGCCAAATTATAGCCATTGACCTATATATGAAGGCAATCACATTTCATATCTTCTCTCATCTAATAAAAATAACACATATACTCTCTATGTCTATCATAAATAAGAAAATCTTTAAAAAAGGCAGGGGGATCCCTGGGTGGCTCAGGGGTTTAGCGCCTGCCTTTGGCCCAGGGCACGATCCTGGGCTCCTGGGATCGAGTCCTGCATCAGGCTCCTGGCATGGAACCTGCTTCTCCCTCTGCCTATGTCTCTGCCTCTCTCTCTCTCCCTCTCTCTATGTCTATCATAAATAAACAAAATCTTAAAAAAAATAACACATATGTAACTCTTGTCTGAACAGTCATTTAAAAAGGGGTTGCTGTGTTCTTAACATAGTTTCAAATTATTTTTGAACAGTATTATCTTTTATAAAAATGAAATAGGATAACTTTATCTAGCACACATGCCAAAAATAGGCTTTCTTTACTTCTAAGAAACACAGGCAAATTGAATCTCCCTAGATTACATATGCCACACATGGAAATAAGTAATGAAAGTAACATTTGTGTTGTACCCAAGATTATGTATCTGAGAAACCACCAAGGAGCCAACACCGATGCAAACACACGAGCTCGTTTTGGGTCCAAGCTATTTACAAGCTCGAGCTTGGGTCCAAGTGTACCCGACACAGCAGAGCAGGGACTTGGGCCCCGAGGTGGGTTCCAGCTTAGTTTTATGGGCTGGTCTAGGGGACCTCCAAAGGGGTGGAGGAATTTCTCAAGTTCTGTTTACATTCTGATATGGGGCTTTCAAGGGCATTGAGCTCTGTTCTCATTCTAATATGGGGCTTTCTAGGGTGTTAAGCTATAAGCTGTTTTTTTTTTTTTTTTTTTTTTTTTTCTGTAACTGAAGTAAGGTAAAGTTCAGCTCTTATTCACAGGGGCCTGGGATGGCTGTACTTGTGCTAGCCGAACTTAAGGTGGAATGGCCTTAATTTTCTCGGCCTCTACATTTCCCCCTCTCAGAGGAACCTAAGGAAGCACCCAATCATGGGTCCAGGTTGCTCTCAGAGTGAGCCAGGGGGAATGATTAAACCAGGATTCGAACCAACCTTGTTGCTTTCTCGCTCCCATTTACATCCCAGGAAAGAAGCAACATCCTATGTTTAAGGCAGCACAGAACCCCCTCACCCCGCTTGTTGTAAGAAGACTAAGTCTAATCCCCTTCTATTTTGAAGGACAATCTCAGACTAGGAAGTCTTGAAGGTGAGAAATAAGTGAGAATAGTGGAGTCTTAGCTTTAGGGGATTGCCCTTGTCTGGTTGGCTTTTCCATTCTGGAACACAGTCCTTGAGAATGGCGTGTGGGTCAGCAGGCTGGACGTGGGTGTAGTGGACCCAGGGAGTAATCCCGTCAACCTTGAGAGCAGTAGGAGTGGTCGGGATCACGATGTAGGGTCCCTTCCAGCGAGGTTGAAGTATCTGGTGTTGGTATCTCCGCACGTACACCCAGTCACCCGGCCGATATCGATGGGGGTCCGGGGGTGGCCCAGTCTCATAGAGGGCCCTCAGCTTAGGCCACACCTGCTCATGGGTTCGTTGTAACATTTGGAGGGAGAAAAGGAGTTGGTGATCATCAAATTCAGCAAGCACCTCGGGTTTTAAATTGGGGATAATAGGTGGAGGAACACCGAACATGATCTCGTAGGGGGTCAGTCCCATTTTATAGGGTGAGTTCCTCACCCTATATAGGGCAAAGGGGAGGAGAGTCACCCAGTCCCTGCCAGTCTCCAGGGCTAATTTAGTTAAGGTCTCCTTTAATTTTCTGTTCATCCTCTCTACCTGTCCTGAGCTTTGGGGCCTATATGCACAATGTAATTTCCAATCTGCCCCAAGTACTAGTTCCACTCCCAAGAAATATGATATAACCTTAAAAAATAAAAAGGCTGAAATATTAAATGTATAGTATATCTGAAATATTTATTACAAAGCAGATATCTCTTACATATGCATAGTAAGAGATTAGAAAGAAGTCAGTCAAAATATTTATTGTTGTGCCCAAGATTGCGAATCTGAGAAACCACCAAGGAGCCGACACCGATGCAAACACACGAGGGTTTATTTACAAGCTCGAGCCTGGGTCCAAGTATACCCGACACAGCAGAGCAGGGACTTGGACCCCGAGACTAAGAGGCATAGCAGCTTTATAGGGGCCAGTGGCCCATGGGATACACAGAAAGTTGCACAGTCATGTCGGTCCACACTCAGGTGGCCAATTGAATTACACCTTACCCTATAGTATCCACTTGAGCTGGCCTATTACTTTGGTCAGAATTGGCGCGCAGTTTTGGGGGGCACAAAGCAGGGTTACATTGTTATGAGCCGATTTCCGATTAGGGTGTGCCCAGTGGCTTGACTAGGGTGGGGCAGCGCCTTAAGCAATAAGCAGGTTATGTGGGGGTCATACAGGAGGTGGCAGGTGTAGCACAAAATGGAGTTAGTCCTGCTCTGCTTGTCCAGGGGTAGAGGATTTTTGTTAAATTTCCTGGGTCCCACATTTATCACTGGGTTGGGCCTGAGACTCACTGACTAATGTGGGGAGAGTGTATTCCAGAATGAGAGAGCATGACATTTGGAGGTAGAGTCATGGCTTTTAAGCCCAGTTCTGAATCCTTGAGGAAGTTGCTTAATATTTCTGAATATAAACCTCATCATCTGTTCAAAACAAAAAGTACATATATGCATAATTTGTAGTTTTTAGACCATTTGTGAACTAAAATATGTAAAAGAATCCAGTCTAATTCCTGGCTCATGGAAGGAGCTGAACAAATATTAAAACTTTTAACTTTACATATTTTTTTATATTTTCCAAGTTTCCTACCAGTGAGCTTGTAATTGATTTTTGGAATTGGAAAATTTTCTGAATGCTAATTACCCTTTTCCCCTCTGCTTTCCATTGCACCTAACTTAAAACAAGCAAAACATCACCTATACCTTGATTCCATTAATATTAGTTAACAGCCCAGTAAAGGAAAACAACAACACATAAGTCAACTTATATTAGTGCTTATATGTTGGCTAAATCTATTAACTCTCTGGAAATATATGATTTAAAAGACTTTGCTTCTGTCTGCCCTGTAAGCCTTGCAGAGATGAATCCTGGTCTGTTATCTGATCTAATCTTAGCAGGAAAACCAGCAGGTTCTCGGTCACGGTCTGTGCCGTTTCATGTTTGGTGGGAAATGCCTCTGTCCATCCTGAAAAAGTATCTACAAACACTAGTAAATACCTGTGTCCATATTTTCCAGGTTTTACCTCAGTGAAGTCCACTTCCCAGTAGACTCCTGGGTGGTCCCCTCGGAGCCGGGTGCCTGGGTTAGATCCATGGGCGGAGGCATTAGTTAACTGGCATGCATGGCAGCTCGCCACAATCTGCTCTATCTTTGCTCGAGAGTCTTTAATAGTGATCTTTGCATGTCATATGAGGTCTTCCATCTTCCTTGTTCCCACAGGAGTACTCCTATGCATTTTGGATAGGATTCATCATCCTAGCTCCTCAGGCAGGATGATGCTGGAGTCTGTGGCCCTCCACAGCCATGCAAGCACTGGGTCATAGGCAAGCGTTTGATCCAGTATAAGTCAGCATCAGTATAGGTGGGGATGTCTGGCAGGGTCGGTGCCCCTAGATCGGGTCTCCATTTCCGTGGTTACGGCTGCCCCCACATATCTGATTCCTTCTCGGATGAAATTGCTGCCGTCCATGTACCAGGTGGCACCTGCATTCGGCAGTGGCTGGTCCTGGAGATCAGCTCTGATTCCATGCACCTGGGCCAAAATTTCTTGACAGTCATGCAGAGGGGGGTCCCAGTCTGAGTTAGGGAGATGAGAGGCATGGGGTATTGGCAGACCCTGACAGGGTCTGCCTCCGGCTTTAGTTCTATGTATATGGCCGGTCGGTGCTGGGCCAGCCCAGTTCCCTCAGTTTCTGCCCATGCTTGGGGAAATTCCTGTAGCCAATGGTCAATTTCAGTCATTGGGGCTGAGAGTGTTTGGTGGAGATGATATTCGTCTTCTAAACTCAGGACAAGCACCTGAATTGGGTTCCCCTCCTTGTTTAGGATTTTTGCCCCTTCGGGGTGGAAGCGAATTTGTGCCCCCATCTTGGTGAGCAAATCCTGACCTAACAACAGGTAGGGACACTCAGGGATGACAATGAAGGAATGGGATACTGAGCCCATGCCGAGATCCACAGTTCTTCGGGTAGTCCATGAGTACTGTTTGGTGCCCGTGGCTCCTTGCACCTATGAAGTCTTGCTTGCCAATTTCCCTTGGGGTTGTAATAAAACCAAATGTTGAGCCCCACTGTCCACTAGGAATTCAACGGGTTGCCCCTCCACTCTAAGAGTTACCCTGGGCTCCAGGAGGGGTGCCGAACCCCTACTCCCCTAGTTGTCCAGGTCCTCCATTTCCAAGATCTTGGAAAGGGCCTTAGATCTTTTGTTAGGGCACTCTTTCACCCAGTGGCCCTTTTCTTTGCAAAATGCACATTGGTTTTTGTTCAGCTTAGGGTGCTCCCGATGGGGACCAGGGCCATCCTCCTTACCTGTCCCTGAAGCCAGCTTCTTGAGGTGCCTCCGTCTTTCCCATGGGTCATCCATGGTTGTGGCCAGCAGGATCTTGGCCAGGTTTCAGGTCTGCTGGTCACTTAGTTTGGTTTGTTGTTCTTCTGTACTTTCTCTATTATTATAGACTCTTTCTGCTACTATTACTACTTCCTGCAAGCTCTTCTCTCCTAGTCTCTCTACTCTTTGCAATTTCTTTTTCATGTCCAGAGCGGCCTGGTTAACAAAAGCCATGATAATTGTGGCCTTTGTTTCCGGGGCTTCTGGGTTCATAGGGTGTACTGCCTAAAAGCCTCTATGATTCTAAGAAGCCTGCTGGACTCTCATCCTTACCCTGTCTCACATCATAGACCTTGGCCAGATTGGTCGGCTTGTGCGCAGCAGCCTGGAGACCTGCCATTAGAGTCTGGCGGTGGACCCGGAGTCTCTCCTTACCTTCAGCAGAGTTGTGGTCCCAGGTGGGGCAGGAGAAGGAGAAGGCAGCGTTTATGAGGTCTGGGTTTTGAGTCGGCTGTCTGTCCTCTCCCAGGACAGACTTCCGGGCTTCCACCTGAATTCGTTTTCTCTCTTTGGTGGTGAAGAGAACCTGCAAGAGCTGTTGGCAGGCATCCCAAGTAGGCTGGTGGGTAAAGAGAACAGTACCTAAAAGCCCGATTAGATCTCTCAGATTATCAGAGAACTTTGCATTTTGGGTTTTCCAATTATATAAATCACTGGTGGAGAATAGCCAATATAACATTAGCTGCCTGCCAGTCTCGTTGGGGGGCCCCATGGCATGGAGAGGAAGGGCAGTGGAGTCTGCCGGCCCGCATTTGGAGGTGGGGCTGCCCAGTGGGTCTGATCGCGTGTCCCCGGCCGCGCATAGGGACTCCCTCGTCAGGGAGGGGGTTTGCCCCTTCTGTAGCCCCAGGCGCCTCCAATGGGTGGGTGGAAGGGGGAGGGGGTGCCCGGCAGGGCGGCAGGAGAATCAGGTCCTCCGGGGAGGAATCCTGGAAGACCAGATAAAGGGGCGCTTGGGGCGTAGAGTCGGTCTCCTTCTCGGCTTTCCACAGGGCTAGAATCTCGGTGGGTCCTGCTTTGGGGGGTAAAAATGGTTTTAGCCAAGGAGGGGGATCCTCGATCATGTCCTGCCAGATCAGGATATAGGGCACCTGGTCAGAGTGGCCATCCGGTTTGTCCCTGGAGATCACGGCCTTAACCTGTAAGATAATAGGTAGGTATAATTATCTATTATAATAGATAATCCCACGCCAAAGATTGGCCATTCTGACATGCAATAAATTTGAAATCTCTCTCTCCGTATGTCTATGCTCAGATTAGGAGCTCTTTCCCTAACATCCGAGAAGTGGGAGAGCATAAGAGATGGGAGTGGTTTGTGTCTCCCCTATTATGTCCCAAATCCACACCAAAACACAGACAGTAAAGATGATTAACAAGGACCCAACAACACAGACAAACGTTCCAGTGCGGCCGCAGAGACGAAACAGAAAATAAACCGAAGGGCTGGCAGCCGGCCCTCCTTACAGATGAGGACCCCCGTCCTCCTTACAGATGAGAACCCCATCCTCCTTTCAGATGAGGACCCTGTCCTCCCGGTGGGGGCAAGGGACGTCTCCTCAAGACCTCCGGTCAACGGCCCACCAGCGCATCCACCTAAGCCAATGCCGACCCAATACAGATTGGAATTCCTACAGGTAAAAGTACAGTTTAGAGTTCTCAGAGAATATGTGCGCAAAAGGTGGAAAAAGTTGAGTGTGCTTACCAAGCGTGAAACCCTCCGGATGGGGTCCTGGGGGTTTCTCGGATCCCGGACGAGCCCCCAAATATTGTGCCCAAGATTACGTATCTGAAAAACCACCAAAGAGCCGATGCCGATGCAAACATAGGAGAGTTTATTTACAAGCTCGAGCTTGGGCCCTGCTCTGCTGTGTCAGGTATACTTGGACCCAAGCTCGAGCTTGTAAATAAGCCCTCATGTGTTTGCATCGGTGTCAGCTCCTTGGTGGTTTCTCAGATACATAATCTTGTGTGCAACAATTTGAAGCTCAACTAATATGTGCTGAGATTATTTGCATTTTGAAGGAGTCAACAGGCCACCTTGTGGACCCACATGACCTATCAGAGATTTCATTTTCAGGCCCCCTATGCTAGATTATAGATGCTTCACAAGCTGGAATACTTTTTTGATTGCTGTATTTTAATTCATAGAATGGCATTGTTGATTGAATGCCCTAAGCCAAGTATATGAGCCACTTATTTTAGACACTTGTTCACGTTCATAAAAACAACAAATAATATTATCTTGATCAAGGCCTTCCTAAGAAATAGTGATTAAAAGATATCTGGTGTTTGTGTGCATTTCTTTCCAAGAGGTGGAAGAAACTGATTTGCTTTTGATGAACCTGTATTGCCTACAAATTGATGGCCACAGATTTCCTACTTTATTAATTGTCCCAGCAATTTAGCCAGCAATGATTTATATGAAATATTCCCTCTTGTTGCAGGCTCTACAGTCAGCTAATTGATTGCTATATGAATTATGCATCCTAAGCCAAATGCAAGGGTGCATGAAAGATGCGGCCAAGGTCATTTTCCACCAAAGAGAACTGAAGTGACTAAATCCCTTTTAAAGACAGACTTTATTGCTTTAATTTTGCAGCTTTCTTCATATATACATCAAATCCAGAGTAATGTGCAAACTCTAAAGTTACACTTTTAATTTATAAAAAGATGCAAGCACCTACAGTTCAATGTTCTGCAGCATGACAGGGGCTGTAATTTAATTAATTTGGTATAGCTAAGGAAAAAACCAGAAATGGCATACAGGTGCTTTTCATCTGATTCCAAAATATACCAAATCCCATCAGATTTTACTATAGTTTATTAGCACTCAAAAGTGACTGCTCCAAAAATAAGAACTTTGATTAGATGAAAGGACATGCTGGGACTAAGTACAAAATATTTGGCATTTCAGCAGATGATGGACAGTTTTGAAAAGTTACAATCAGTTACCATTTATTAATATTAAGTGATGTAAATGATGTATACATTCTAGAGTATGTATAAAGAAGAATGATTCTTTACTAAAGCTTTCAGAATTAAAGCAATCAAGTTGGAATAATGAAAAGATCTTGAGTTTGATGTCTTAGGGGCTTAGTTTGAATTATTGCTTAGCCATTTATTAGTTGTATGACTTTAGGCTAAATTTTAATGAACCCTTCTAGACCTCAGTTTCCTTATGCAAAAATGGGCATAAGACTTTATTTGCATAACTATTGTAAAGACTGTAAGAATTAGTGAAATCAGTAACTTAGCCTTAGACTAGACCTTAGACCTTAGCCAAGTAAATTGTATACTTATACAATAGAGCATATTACTGGCCCCTTTAGCATTCCTTGAATTACAAGTTGCATGTGAAGTTTGTAAAGAGGCCTTCCAATTTGTTATTACAATCAGCCCCAAATGGCCGTGGGATCACATTATTTTATACCCCCTAAACCAAATAGTTTCTGATATGAATGCTCTATGTGCCTAGAGAATTCAGGCATTAACAATCCACATTAAAATACATGTTTCAAGACAAACTATTGGTACCAAACCACACTTAGACTGTGCTGGATAAAATGCATGCTATGATTACACATCAGGGGTACCTCACAAGAAAGGAATCAATCACAATCCCTTCAGACCAGTACTTCCTGCCTTAATGCACATAGCAATCAGCTGGGGACCTTGTTAAATTGCTAATTATTGTTCAGCAAATTTGGGTTGGGGCCTGAGATTCTGTAGTTCTAAGAAGCTTTCTGGTGACATAGTACATTTGATTCATGGACCATAATTTGAGTTTCAAGTCTGAGGGCTTTTAAAACCTGCCTGCACATGAGATTCACCTAAAGATGTTTTTTTAAAAATAATGATGCCTAGGATCTTCCTCAGATCAGTTGAATCTCTGTGGTTGAAGCCCTTCTTCAGACCAATTGAATCTCCATGGTTGAAGCCCTGGCTTAGATAATTTTTAAAAGTTCCCTGAATGATCTTTACTTGTAGAGGCATAGTTGAGAACTAGCATTTTAGACATAAGGGAAATGCTTCCATCAATTGTATCAGATGATCTTTTTAAAATCACATGTTGGTAAAGCCCAGGCTGTAGAACATAAAGAGCCCAGGACCCATGCTTCTGAATATACAATATGTGCAGCAAGGCTCCTCCTGGTCACAGCGAAGTTCTCTGCACACTTTCCACATCCTCAGTCAGGAAGAGTGGTGTAGTCATGATAGCTTCTCACCAGGCCATGAGACAGAGTCAAACTGTCAAACTCCATCCCTTCCTTATAAAAATATTATCACACTATTGGTAATTCTGGAGCTGTGCTTTGGACGTGGAGTGGAAAGAAATGCTACATAGCATTGAAGAATTATAATATTAACAGATTTTGCCTACAGAGTAACATGTACACCATGATAAGGAAGTTTTGTTGATATCAGTTCTACTCACAACTACCAATGATATCATGTTTTTTATATATCATGCTTTTAAAATTGGTACCTACCTATAATGTTCTCTACAAGTGAACTCTACTTTTCCTAAATTCTAAATTCCCACAGTAAGTTTCTCTTCTTACTTATTATATTTTCAAACATTATAAATTCTATTCAGTATCTGGTTTCTGTTATGGTGACATCTGCATCAGATCAACTGGAGGTTTATAAGACAATATTGTTATGGCTATTCCTCATAGTTCCTGGTTCAGTAGGTCTGGGGTGAGGGCCAAGAAATGACATTCCTCACACATTACTGGGAGATGTTCTTAGATACTGGTCCAGGACCCCCTCTCTTTTGAGAACTACCACTTTTTTATTTCATGATCTCCATGGGAAGAAATATTGTGCCTGTAGATTCTCTATTTTACCACCATGCCTAATGCCATGAACAAATGTCTTTTAAATAAAAAGTGAGAGCTAAGCCCTATTTTATTTATAGTGAAAACATGTATGGAACACTGGAAAATTTCCTCCAGCCCATTAAGGTTAATACTTGCTAAAGAAGCTCAAAAAATAACATTGAATTAGGGATCTCTACTATTGTGGACTCTAGAGTGTTGGGGGGGCACTTCCTATGAATTTTTTTTTTTTTTTCCTCCTGAGCCACTGTTTTATGGTAATGAAATCAGCATGATATCAACAGGTTGATTGGCTGTTCAAGCTTCCATTCAAGGTGTCTTGAAACAGCAGAACCAACAGAAGGTTCTCCTTCAGGACCATCTGCTTTCAATTTTGTAGTTGAACATCTTGAAGACTCACCAGGTGCCACAAGAGAAGGAGACTAAAAGTAGAACATACCGTCATAGCAAATAATGTTCCTGTTATTGTCAAAGTACTATAGGGATTACTAAATATTAGCATTCTCTTACAGCCTAAAAATATTAGTGCTTTGGTTCAATATTACTGCTTTATAATTTAAAAAAAATTCTTTATATTCACACTAATGTCTTAAGGCAAATTTTCTCAGACTAGGTTTTGAAGCAGTAAGGAGCTGTTACACTGATATTTACTGCTTTTTGACTCACTTACTATTTGTTTATTTAAGATTTTATTTATTTGAGAGAGAGAGCATGCACAAGTTGGGGGAGGGGCAGGAGAGAGAGAAGCGGACTCCCCACTGGGCAGGGAACCTGATATAGGGTTTGATCCCAGAACCCTGAGATCATGACCTGAGCCAAAGGCAGAGGCTTTACTGACTGAGTCACCTAGACATCCCCAGACCACATATTTATTTAATTATCATTATTAAATATCCATTTTTGTAGAGATTTTCTGATTAGAAGGTTTGGTTCTTGCCCTTTGAGAACTCAATCCAAACTTGGGAAAACAACATATGAATGTAAAGGCTAAAGAACTATAAGAAAAGATGAAAATCTTGCTATTTGCAACAACATGGATGGACCTTGAGCATTATGTTAAGTGAAATTAGACAAAGAAGATCAAATACTGTATAATCTGACTTATATGTAGAATCTAAAACAAACAACACCTGAGCTCATACATACAGACAAGAGATAGGTAGTTACCAGAAAAGAGGGGACAGAGGGTGGGCAAAATGGGTGATGGGGGTTAAAATGTACAAACTTCCATTTATAAAATAAGTTATGGGAATATAATGTACAGCATGGTGGCTATAGTTATACTGTTTTGTATATTTGAAAGTTTCTAAGAGAGTAGACCTTAAAAATACTCATCTCAAGGAAAAAAATTGTAATTGCATATAGTGATGGATGTTAACTAGACTTATTGTGATCATTTTGCAGTATAAACAAATATCAAATCATTATGTTTTATTACAATGAATACAATGTTATGTGTCAATTATGTCTCAATTTTAAAAATTAAAAAAAAATCATTGGGAAATACAGTGAATCAGCACAAAAGTCAACAAACATGTATTTTAGCTGAGGCTCTACTGATCTAAAGACAGTATTTATGTATATTAGAGACCTGGTAACTTTCTGTCTGAAGAAAAAGTCTTGCCTGGAAGACTAAGACTGGAAATGTAGGGATATGTTTTGTATAGTAAATTTTAGAATCAGAGCTAGAATTGAGGAGTAGAAGGTACTGGGAGACATTTCATTTAATATATGAAATCATTATCTAAAAAATATTATTGCTTTTATACCAATAACTATTCTAAGTGTATTGATACCAGTATTAACATTGTTTTCATGCATATTAACTAGTATATAGAAATCCGCTTTACACATCAGAGGTACATGGTGGAGGAGATTTCTGCTTTAGTTTGATATTGTACTAGATGATTATTGATGTCTATCTTTACTCTTAAATCCTATAATCAAATAATCTGGATTTGATAGGTTTCCTTCATTTATTGAACTGTTGATATCATTATATTGCTACTTATTTGAGTTTGCCTATATTACAAACCATGACGCAGCAAATTAAGTTTTAACCTGTTGCTGAAATCCACATTTATAAAGAATATAGACTGATTCATAATATGGAAAATGATTATGGCAGCTCCAGTCTTTACAGTGACTATAGTCTATCCAGATTGTCATGTATAATCAGAGAAATAGCTTTAGGGAAACCTGAAATCATATTTATAACTAAATTACTTTGTATAATGGAGTCTGGTACTGTCAAACATGATTTGACCAACAATAGGGCAATTTAAAAAGTGTAAGTGAAATAGATTTGCCAATTAGATATAGCACTCTATAAATGTGGAGAACTGATCCTGAGAAACTAACAAGTATCTGGAGAACTCAATAATCACTTTAAAAAGTAATCAAGGCATGTAATTCCATCTGAGTTTTCATATCATGGGGAAAATTGTCTGAATCAAGAGAAAGAACATAGAGATTTCAATTCATCTTTGATACTACTTAATTAATTTTGTTACCATGTTGCTATAAATATCATACCATTTTCTATAGCCTGTTGATTATCATCATTTTGAAATCTAATCCAGGATTAGGTAAAAGAAATAAGAATAATTTATAGTTTTTTTCTTTTAATATAATGTAACTTAATCATTACAAATGAGTTGGGGGAGTTAAACTTATTTGATGTTCTAAATTAGGAGTATAGGAAGAGATGATGTGAGTCTAGATGGTCTTTTGTTAGTAACTTTTATTTATACTTGAGAAATCAATCCATAATCCCAGTCATTCTATAAGGAACACTACACCAGTGCAAACTAATTAAAATTAAAACTCTCTCTAAGGAAGCAGAAATTTATAGTGAATATTTAACAAAGTTTCAAGTAGAGCTAGTGAGATGTCTTAGGGCTAATTCTGGTAGCTACAGAGTTAAGTGGGGCCACATTTTCAACCCAAATGAGTCACAAAGATACTTAGAATTCAATTTATAAAAACTTAAATTGATTTTTTTATTCTTTCATATGTATCTTTTCTAAACTCAATCACCTTAAAATTTTCCTCCTAGTCTATTTGTATGTTACTACTACTTATGCGAAAAGTGAGTATGAAAATAGAGATTCTGATAGAATCCAAAAAGACTCATTAGAAAATCATTAAGAGATCTTGTATACCAATACTTATCTTGAAATTATATCTACTTAAGATTTCTCAGAGTACTTAAGTATCAACCTGAAAACAGAGAAAAATCAGTTCAGAGCCAATAATAGTTATTGTTTTCATTCTGATCTTTTAACAAGTAGTATGTTAAATTTATAGAAAGATGCCAAAAGGTTTTATAACAGGAGAAAATACTATTTAAATGCTGAAAATTGGGAAAATTAGATGCATCAAAATAGGAAGAATAAATTATCATAAACATAAATGTCCACATTTTCCCAAATCTGTAGCTTTTAATTTTTAGGAACTTTTTCTAAAGTGCATGTTGTGTAACACCAGTCCTTGGAAATGCTACACTACAAAATAAATTTAGTAGGAAAATAACTTTTAAAGATACAGAAAGATCTATCTCTCCTTTATGTGAGAATGCATATTAGATAAAGTTCAGAGAAATCCCCCCAAAATATTTATTACAGCATTTGCAAAATTTATTTGGCCACAAACCATTCCCTTTCTTTTTAAAATTTTATTTATTTATTCATGAGACACACACACACACACAGAGAGAGAGAGAGAGAGAGAGAGAGAGAGGGGCAGAGGCACAAGCAGAGGGAGAAGCAGGCTTCATGCAGGGAGCCTGACATGGGACTCAATCCCAGGTCCCCAGGATCACGCCCTGGGCTGAAGGCAGCACTAAACCGCTGAGCCACCTGGGCTGCCCTCCCTTTCTTTTTTCAAGTAACATATCCACCATCTAGTCCAAAGATAATTTGGCACAAAAACAAAAATATATATCAGAATAAGATTTTCAGAAAAAATTCAAAATCATAATCAGTTCCAGAAAAATTTTAAGTATTGTTATTGTTGGACTGACTAAAAGGCAACTGTGCTTATACTAGTAAAAGGAGCAGAAAGCATTGAAGATATTTTGGAACCAGTAAACTATGAAAAGTGACTTGAAATAGTAGAATAGAATAGTAGATTTGAAAAGTAAATAGAATATTTATAAATGAAATTTAAACTACCCATAGTTAAATATAATGGATGCTATACAGGCAGATTTGAGGGCTGAAGAATGAATTAGGGAAAACAAGACATAAGAATTATACAGAGTGCAGTGCAGAGAGATGAAATAAAAAATACAGAGAATGGATAGGATGAGAGGGTCTAATACAATTTTGTAAGAACACAGAATCAAGGAGTGAGAGATTTGGAAGAGGCAATATTTGAAGGCCTAATAAGCTAAAAAATCTCTATAAATACTAAATGACATGAATTCATAGATTAAAGAACTAGAAATGCCAAGTAGAGTAAGTAAAAATAACATTCAGATACATTGTAGTGAAACTGCAATAAACAAAATACCAGAAGAAAATTGTAAAAGAAGCCACAGATGAAATGGAGAGAGGAAATATTATCTTCAAAGAGTGACAGACTGATGCTTAAGTTCTCAAAAAGATCAATGGAAACCAACCAAACTAAACCAAAAAAAAAAAAAAAAAAGAACAAAAAATCCCTGTAGGATAGCATCTTTGAGTACAAGAAGAAATCATAGCCAATCTAAAATTTAATTATAAATCTAAATAAACTATCGTAAGTGAAAATTAACTAACATAGTTTTAGACAAATACTAAAATAATTCTAAGGGATATAATTCAAGCAGAGGGAATAATGTTTTATTTAAATACACAGATCAGGGATCCCTGGGTGGCGCAGCGGTTTAGCGCCTGTCTTTGGCTCAGGGCGCGATCCTGGAGACCCGGGATCAAATCCCACGTCGGGCTCCCGGTGCATGGAGCCTGCTTCTCCCTCTGCCTATGTCTGGGCCTCTCTCTCTCTCTCTCTCTCTGTGACTATCATAAATAAGTAAAAATTAAAAAAAATACATCTTTTAAAAAATAAATAAATACACAGATCATTAGAATGTCAAAAACAAATTTAAATGATATTTACAAGAGACACAGCTAAAATATAATGATATAAAAAATAAATGATGAAAATACATATACTATGCAAATACTAGCACAAAGAATACTTAATAGAGCTATATCAATATCATAAATAATAGATTTTAAGGCAAAATCATTATTATAAAGAATGCTATTTTATAATGACAAAGAATTTAATTCTTAAAGTACAGACTTTGTTTCTGTGGTTAATGTAAATATGTGTATGAATTTATAGAATTAAATGAAGAATTAAATAGATCCAAAATAATAGTGAAACATCTTATCATGACTTTCAGCCACTGAAAGTGACAAGCAGATAACATGTTTTTTTCAAATATCCATGGATCATTTACAAAATTTGAGCATTTTGAGCATATTGTGAGTAATAAAGCAAATTTCAACAAATTCCAAATGACTTATATAGACTGTGCCCTCTGATTATAATATAATGAAGCCAGAAGTCAATAAATTGAAAGACAACTGGGGGAAATATCTTTGGAAATTAAGAATTTGCTCTGTAACAACCCATATATTTAAAAAAAATTCATAAGGAGCTAAGCGTCCTTCTTAAGACATTAGAAATAGAACAACAAAGCAGTCAAATATATTAGAAAAATAATTGTAAGTGTTCATGAAGAGGAAAGTAAATATATAGAGGATTGGCAAAGACACAAATATAGTTTTTGGAAAAGCTAACATAAATAAGTGCATGATGAGAGTAATCAGAGGATGAGAAGAGAGAGAGAAAGAAGAATAGAGAGGAAGAACCTTTCCTGATATCAAGGAAGAAAGAACATCACCTTAGATACTATTTATGTTAAAAATTAATAATATTCAATTATAAAAAAACTTTGACAGTAGATAATTTAAACTCAGAAAATATAAAGAATACTCATGAACAATTAGAAAACACAAGTAGATCTGTTACCTTGGAAGAAATTGAATAAGTAGTAAAAATTATAACACAAAGAAATTTGGTGCAGATGATTTCAAAAGACATTTACAAACACTCACAAGTGAGCTAATTCTCTTTTTCTCCCCTAAGTTTTTATTTTAATTCCAGTTAGTCAACATACAGTGTTATATTGGCTTCAGGTGTACAATATAGTGATTCAACAATTCCATATGTCACAAGTGTTCTCCTCATTCACATCACAAGTGCACTCCTTAATCCTCATCATCTATTTAACCCATCTCCCCACCAACTTTCTCTCTGGTAACCATTGTTTGTTTTCTATAGTTAAGTCTGTTTCTTAATTTGTCTCTCTCTCTTTTCAAATTTTCCCTTTGCTCATTTGTTTTGTTTCTTAAATTCCGCATATGAGTGAAATCATATGGTATTTGTCTTTCTCTGATTTATTTCACTTAGCGTTATACTCTAGCTCCATCCATGTTGTTGCAAATGGCAAGATTTCATTCTTTTTTGTGGTTGAACAATATTCTATTGTATATTTATGCATATATATACATACACACACATACACACATACACATACACACACTAAATCTTCTTTATCCATTCATCAGTCAATCACTGGACACTTGGGCTGCTTCCATAATTTGGCTATTGCAAATAATGCTGCTCTAAACATAGGGGGGTGCATCTATCCCTTTGAATTAGTATTTTTGTGTTCTTTGGGTAAATACCCAATAGTGTTATTGCTGGTTCATATATGGCAGTTCTATTTTTAACCTTTTGAGGAATCTGCATACTCTTTTCCATGGTGGCTGCACCAATTGCATTTCATCAACAATGTAAGAAGGTTTCTTTTTCTCCACATCCTCACCAATACTTGTTTCTAGTGCTATAGATTTTAGTCATTCTGACAGGTGTGAAGTGATATCTCATTGTAATTTTGATTTGCATTTCCCTGATGATGAGCATCTTTTCATGTGTCTGTTGACCATCTGTATGTCTTTGGAGAAATGTCTGGTCACGTCTTCTGCCCATTTTTAAAATGAGTTATTTGGTTTTTGGGTGTTGAATTTTATAAGTTCTTTATATATTTTGGTATATAAGTTCTTTATATATTTTGGTATCTGACCCTTTATCAGATATGTCATTTACAAAATGATATTATGTAGGTTGCCTTTTAGTTTTGTGGATTATTTCATTCACTGTGCAAAAGCTTTTTATTTTGATATAGTCCCAATAATGTATTTTTGCTTTTGTTTCTGTTGCCTCAGGAAACATATCTAGAAAAAAGTTGCTGCTGCCAATGTCAGAGAAGTTACTGCCTGTGTTCTCTTCTAGGATTCTTATGGTTTCAGGTCTTACATTTAGGTCTTTAATTCATTTTAAATTTTTTTCTTTTGTACAGTGTAAAAAAGTGGTCCAAGTTCTATCTTTTGCATGTTGCTGTCCAGTTTTCCCAACACCATTTATGGAAGAAACTGTCTTTTTTCCCACTGGATATTCTTTCCTGTTTTGTCAAAGATTAGTTCACCATATAGCTGTGGGTTTATTTCTTGGTTTTCTATTCTGTTCTATTGATCTATGTGTCTATTTTTGTGCAAGTACCATGTTGTTTTGATTACTACAGCTTTGTAATATAACTTGAAATCTTAAATTGCGTTGTTTCTAGCTTTGCTTTTCATTTTCAAGATTGTTTTGGCTATTCAGGGTCTTCTGTGGTTCCATACAAATTTTGGGATTGTTTGTTCTAGTTCTGTGAAAAAAACTGCTGACATTTTGATAGGGATTGCATTAAATGTGTAGATTGCTTTGAGTAGTACAGGCACTTTAATAATATTTATTATTGTTGTTGGAATGAGCTTGGAAAGCCTTCCATTTCTTTATGTCATCTTCAGTTTTTCTTATCAGCATTTTATGACTTTCAGTGTACAGGTCTTTCAACTCTTTGGTGAGATTTATTGACATATATATATTTAGTGCAATTGTAAATGGTATTGTTTTCTTAATTTCTCTTTCTGCTGCTTCATTATTGGTGTATAAAAAGCCCAATGCATTTCTATACATTGGTTTTGTATCCTGTGACTACTGAATTCATTTATCAGTTCTAGTATTTTTTTTTTTTTTTGGTGGAGACTTCTGGGTTTTCTATATAGTATCATGTCCTCTGCAAATAAGAATTTTGTCTTTTCCTCAGTGAGTTGGATGCCTTTTAGTTGTCTGATTGCTTTGGTTAGGACTTTGGTACCATGCTGAATAAAAGTTGTGAGAGTGGACATGCTTGTCTTGTCTCTGACCTTAGGTGAAAAGCTCTCACCTTTCACCCATAAACATGATGTTAGTTGTGGGAACAGCAGCTGCTGGTAAGGATGTGGAGAAAGGGGAACCTAGTAGTACGATTTCTGGGTCATAGGGTCCCATTTTAATTTCTTGAGGAACTTTCATACTGTTTTCTAGAGTGGCTGCACCAGCTTGCATTCCCACCAACAGTTTAAGAGGGTTCCCCTTACTCTTAATGATAGACAACAAACTGAAGGTGGAGGGAGGTGGGTGGAGAATGGGCTAAATGGGTGATGGGTATTAGGGCGCATGTTATGATGAGCACTAGGTATTATATGTAAGTGGTGACTCTCTAAATTCTATTCCTAAAACCAATGTTACACTATATGTTAACTAACTAGAATTTAAATAAAAATTTGGAGGGAAAAAAATGAAAGCATATTGAACAACTTGACACATGAAACCTGAGAAGTACTACCTCAGCCAGGTGATAAAGGTTAGTGTCAACAGTGAAAATTTACATTGATAGCATGTTTTTTTTGTTATGATATGATGAAATGGCACTTTACTTTTATGATATTCCTCCCAAAAGCTACAAACCCAATTTTATCATGATAAAAATGTAAGGCAAATTCCAGTAGAGGGGCATCCTACAAAAACATTTGACAAGTACTGACCTCAAAACTGTCAAGGTCACTGAAAACTTAAGAAAAGTCTCAGCAAGTGTTACAGCCAAAAAGAGCCTAAGGAGAAATGACAAACAAATGTAATATAGTGAGCTGGATGATATCATGGAACAAATACATCAGGTAAAATTTAAACAAATATGATTAAACTAAGACTTCTATAAAGTATAAATTAAATAAATAAATAAATAAATAAATAAATAAATAAATAAATAAATAAGTTTGGTAGAACATTGTGAAGCCATCTGATTCTAGACTACTGTTTTGGGGGAGTTTTTTGATTTCTGATTCAGTTTCTTTGCTGATTATCCATCTGTTTAAGTTTTCTATCTCTTTCTATTTCAATTTTGGCAGTGTATATGTTTCTAGGAATTTATCCATTTCTTCTAGGTTGTCCAATTTGTTGGCGTATAGTTTTTCATAATATTCTCTTATAATTGTATTTCTAAGATGTTGGTTATTCCTTCTCCTTTCTCATTTGTGATTTTATTTGAATGCTTTTTCTTTTCTTCTTATAGGTCTGGCTATAGGTTTATCAATATTATTAACTTTTTCAAAGAATTAGCTACTGATTTAATTGATCTGTTCTATTGTTTTTTTAAGTTTCTGTGTCATTTATTTTTGTTCTAATCTTTATTATTTCCTTCCTTCTTCTGAATTTAGGTTATGGTTGGTGTTCTTTTTCTGGGTCCTCTAGGCCTAAGATTAGATTGTTTATTTGAGATTTTTCTTGTTTCTTGAGGTAAGCCTGTATTTCTATAAACTTTCCTCTTTTTCCTCCACTTTTGCTGAATCCCAAAAGTAGTGGTGTTTTCATTTTCATCTATTTCCATGTGCGTTTTTATTTCTTCTTTGATTTCTGGGTCGACCCATTGTTTATATCTGTTTATATCATTTTTTCTTGTGGTTGAGTTCTAGTTTCATAGTGTTATATTCAAAAAAGATTCATGGTATGTCTTTGATCTTCTTGAATTCATTGAGACTTATTTTGTGGCCTAAATGTGATCTGTTCTGAAAAGTGTCCATGTGTACTTGAAAAGATTCTTTATTCTTCAGTTTTAGGATGGAATGTTCTGAATATATCTGTTAAACCCATCTGTTCCAATGTGTCATTCAAAGCCATTGTTTCCTTGATGATATTCTATTTAGATGATCTGTCCATTGATGTAAGTGGGTGTTAAAGTCCTATTACTACAACTGTTCTTGTATTCTTAACAATTAGTTTCTTTCTGTTTTTTATTAACTGTTTTATGTATTTTGGTGTTTCATGTTGGGTGCATCAATATATATAATTGTTAATTGACAATCTTGTTGGATTGTCCCCTTTATTATTACATGCTGTCCTTTTCTCTTACTACAGTCTTTTGTTTTAAAGTCTATTTTGTTCAATATAAATATTGTACTCCAGCTTTCTTTTGACATCCATTTCATGAGTTTCTTCATCTTCTTACTTCCAATCTGCAGATATTTTTAAGTCTAAAATGAATCTCTTGTAGGCAGCATGTAGATGGGTCTTGGCCTCTGTTTATCCATTCTGTCTCCCTATGTCTTTTGATTAGTGCATTTAGTCCATTTACATTTGAAGTAATTATTGATAGATAAGTATTGCCATTTTATTATTTGTCTTATGGTTGTTTCTGAAGATTTTATCTGATTCTTTCTTGTCTTTCATTCATGGTGTGCTGATTTTCTTTGTGATATATTTGGATTTCTTTCTTCTTATTCTCTGCATATATATTAGTGGTTTCTGATATTTGGTTACCATTAGGTTTGTATATGACTTCTGCATATATAAATCTCTATTAAGTTGATGGTCATTTAAATTTGAACTCATTTCTTACTCCTTTCCTTCCCACATTTTAGGTGTATGGTATCATATTTTATATCTTTTTATATTGTGAGTTCTTTGGTTGTTTACAGAAATAATCATTTTTACTGCTTTTGTGTTTTCTGCCTTCAAACTGTCACCTTCAGTTTCTTTTTTCCACTCAGAGAATCCCCTTTTATATTTCTTGCAGGTGTTCATTTAGTGTCATGAACCCCTTTAGTTTTTATTTGTCTGGGAAACTCTTTATCTCTCCTATTCTGAATGCTAGCCTTGCTGGATAAAGTATTCTTGGCTGCAGGTTTTTTTTTTTTTTTCCCCCCCCCATTTAGCACTTTGAATATATTATGCCTCTCCTTTCTGGCTTGAAAAAGTCCTGTGGAAAAATCCCCTCCTAGCATTTTAGGGTTTCCTTTACATGTTACTGTCTTCTTTTGTCTTACTGGTTTTAAACATTTTTCTTTGTTATTATATTTTGTAAATTTAATTACAAAATGCCTTGCTGTGGGACTCCTTTTGGTTTTTTGGTGGAGGTTCTCTGTGCCTCCTGGATCTGGATATCTGTTCCCTTCCCCAGAATAGGGAAGTTTTCAGCTATTATTTCATCAAATAAATTTTCAGCCCCCTTTTCTCTCTCTACTTTTGGGATTCTTATAATATGAATGTTACTATATTTGATGGAGTCACTGAGTTCCCTAAGTCTTTTCTCATTTTTATAGTTCTTTTTTCCTTTCTTTTGTTCAGCTTGATTACTTTCTACTACTCTGTATTCTAGGTCATTCATTCATTCTTCTGTTTCTTCCAGTCTGCTCTTCATTCCATCAAGGGTGTTTCTCATTTCGTTTTTTGAGCCCTTTTTCTCTGCTACGTTATGCCTTTGTCATTCATGTCTTCCATTCTTTTCTCAAGTTGAGTGAGTATCCTTATAGTCATTGCTTTAAATTCTCTTTAAGGTTGTTACTTATTGGGATAAATTTCTTTGTTTTCTCATTTTGTCTCCATCTTGGTACCTGTTTCTCTGTGTTAGGAAAGTCAGCTATGTCTCCTGCTCTTGAGGGTAATGACCTTATGAAGAAGAGGTGCTATAGTGTCTTGCCATGTAGTGTTTCATGTGCTCCAGGGCATGGCAATTCTGGCAATGTCTCCAATATTTGCTGCATGTGCTCTACTTTTTTTGTGTTGGCTGCTTTATCCTCCAGGCCAGTCATCTACAGAGGCTCTCTTTGCCTGTTGTGGTAAGTGTTTGGTCCCTGGATTGAATGTGGAACATTTTGACTAGATGTGCTTTAGTCCGCTTTTGAAATGGAACGTGTTGCCACTGCCAGCAGAACCAAGGCTCTGCAAAACTCCCAAGCTGGGAGGAGAGGTGTGAGCAGGGGTTTGCTGGTCTTCTGGGGGAAGGGGACTGCTGCACTGGGACTAAGGAAAGTGAGACTGGGAAGAGCAATTCCTTTAGAGTGTAGGGGGTTGGGGGAGGGTTGGGACAGGGCTTAGTGTAAGTGACTTGGTTAGTGACTGTAGGCATTGCAGTTCCTGCTAGTGGCCCTGTGCTTATGCGGGAGAAAAATGGCCCCTGGAAGTTCCTTTGTTCCTGGAGGGGGTCTCTCCCGAATGTTGCCTGTCTGGTAGGCACTTTAAGATGAGCAGATAACCTCCCCACTGTGCATCCCAGATACTCTTCAGATTGCTGTTTCCACACTGTATGTCTGGAAGTTGTTTGCCTGACTTCTCTCCAAGAGCATCACAATGCCCTCCAGGCTCTATCCTGGCCAAGCCAGTTGACCTTTAAAACTCCAGGTTTTAAGCCCCACTGGTTACCAGAAGTCACAAAATTCAGCCTTCTTACCTTCCAAGCCAACTGCTATGGGGATTTGTTTTCCCTGTCTGTTGCCCTTCTCTGTAACTGAGGCTCCCTCCCCAAGGGAGCAAAAAGGATCTGTTCCTTTCTCAAACCATGTCTCTGCATTTCCTACCTTCTTCAATGTTACCTCTTCTTTACCTTTAGTTGTGAAGATTGTTATGCCAATCTTTAGACCAATATGTGGGATATTTAGCCTAGGGTCCTCCTACTCTGTCTCCATCTTCTCCACTAATCCAGGTGAATTAATTCCAAGTGTAACTAATTTTTCCAGAGAATAGAAAAACATGGAATATTTCACATCTCATTTTATAAAGCTGGCATATCTTTAAAAATACAAAGACAGTGTGAGAAAGGATAATTACAAGACATTCATATAGATAGAAGATAGATATTTACATAAAACAATTTTAGCAAATTAAATCTAAAAACACTAAAAAACAAAACAAAAAACAAGTGGCTTTTATTCCAGAAATGCAAAAATGGTTTTGCATTTGAAAATAAATCAATATAATTTATTACAATAATTCACTAAAAGAAATCATAATATTATCCTAATAAATGCAGAATAATGTTTGATAGAACTCAACATGCATTCATGATGAAAGCTTTTTGCAAACTAGAAATAAAAAAACTTACTTTAACTTGACAGGAATATCTAAAAAGAGGGGCAGAGGGTATTTCAGAATAAATAAAGTGATATTCTTTATAAAAAATATTGTTGCATGGAGCCTGCTTCTCCCTCTGCCTGTGTCTCTGCCTCTCTCTCTCTCTGTGTGTGTGTGACTATCATAAATAAATTTTAAAAATTAAAAAAAATTTAAAAAAATTTAAAAAAATTAAAAATATTGTTAACTTTCTATTTGTGTTGTGCATGAGAAAAGAATTCCCACTATAACCATTTCTATTCTACTTCTTACTGAATTTCTTAACTAAAACATTGTCAGGAAAAGGAACAAAAATTATTGGATAAAAAGAAAAATGACAATTTATGTCATCAGTATATATAGAAAAGTCAAATTAAATTATTTATTAAATTATTATGATTTATTAAATTATAAATTAATTATTTATTAACTAGTCTTAAATTATTAAGACTAATACATTATTTAGCAAAGCTGTTTCATTAAAAGTATAGAAAAATTGTATTTTTATATAATAACCACAAACAGAATATGTAATTTTAAAATATATCCTTTATAATATTTTTAGAAATATCATATTCATAAGAAAAAATTAAACATAAGTTATGCAATATATCTATATAAAAATATGTTGAGAGACTTTAAATAAGACCTAAATAAATAGA